>NW_024044237.1:29999772-30032917 GCF_014851395.1 Micropterus salmoides | reverse complement strand
TAGAGGTCAGAGACCAGATGGTGAAGTGACTGAAGGACAATAAGCCTTGGATCCCGTTCATACCTGAAAGTCAGGGTTAGCCTCATCATCTTCTGTGGACTAATAACGTGGGGATGAAAGATTTAGGCAAACAAAAGAAAGCAAGCAAGCAAAGCCAGTGTGATTGTAAATTTGCAAAGACTAGATAATAGCAGTGAGAGTTATAGCAGACAGGAGACACATTAGAGAAAATGTTTCAATCCCTTGCCAGTGGGGGAACAGATGTACTTCCAGAGCTCGGGACTTCAAGAGGATAGTTCCACTTGAAAGGTTATCTGTGGTACACATGATCAAAGATTTTGCATAGAGACATTGATTATAGATTTTCTTAAGGGTTTCATTTTGTACTGCCTTTTCAATATTCAAAACACTATACAATTTTGTGGAAATCCCCCCCCCAACACAATGGCCCTGATTAGCCCCCTTGGCTAACAAATGGTCCACTTCATAAAGACCATTACTTGTATTCTGTGGCATTAAGGTTTATTATACAGTTGGACAAAATATACGTAAATCATGAGACGATTTAAACCATTTATAGCATGGTAGCTATCCGTTAATGTCTTTGCATGCATTAGTCCACTGTGGGCATGTAAATCAAAGAGCAGCGTTGAGTCTGAAATCCTTCCCTCATTCTCCACTCATAGAACTGAGGACACTTTCAGACCTATCATCATCATCACTCAAATAAAATGGCAGACAGTAAATATAGTGCACTATATAGTAAATAGGGAGTGTTTGGGAGTGGACACAGCCCAGGAATGTTGGGGTATTACTGGAATTTGAATAGATCGTTGGAATTGAAGTACTTTCATTTGTCATGTATTTAATTTGGTGGATTAACAAAAAACGGAAGCAGATACATTTTTATGTAGATTTTCTTATTTTCTAAAACCAGTACCTCCAATTTAGAGCTTAAATCATTAGTTTATTGACAGAAAATACTACTAAGATAAATAATTCACCTTTTTCAGTCATTTTTCAAGCAAAATCATTCACTGATTCCAGCTTCTCTGATGTGAGGTTGTGGTGCTTCTCTTATGTCATATACACCGATCAGCCATAACATTATGACCACTGACAGGTAAAGTGAATAACACTGATTATCTGGTTACCATGGCACCTCTCAGTGGGTGGGATGTATTAGGAAGCAAGTGAACATTTTCCCTTAAAGTTGATGTAGCAGGAAAAATAGGGAAGCGTAAGGATTTGAATGACTTTGACAAGGGCCAGGTCCGTGGAGGCCCCACCTTGCAACTTACAGGACTTATAGTGCTAATGTTGCTAACATATTGGTGCAAGATAGGTGTTTGCTTTTTGTTGTATTTGTAACAGAGGAGGCTTTATGATGTACAAAAGCTCAAGGTCACTGTTCTGTACAATACAACATGTCAGTCTATTCACTCATCCTTATGTATGGACAACGATGTAAACTTGAACCACATTTATGGACTTCAAATTGTGTTGCTGAAAACTGTTGCCAAAAGGGATGGGAGCAGTTTATTGCATCTACAGGTTCAGATAAGGTTTTTGCAGGCTGCGTATCGTCCTCATGAGAAGAACTTGTAAAACACTTCAGCCCTCCCAGCATCCTGAAGGAGCTTACTCAGCTTATAGGGCAGCGTTTAGTTGTAACCCAATCGCCCAACGAGGAGGAATATTTTTGCAGCCTTGCTATCACAGTTGACATTGGCCCTGATCAAAAACCAATTGCACCGTGTTACGAGGTTCAAGCAAAGGAAGTGTGTCTCTATTGAAACTTGACGTAGAAAACAGGCGTGCTGTACAACCGTGAGTGGGCGGCAGTTTTTCTTAAGGTGTTGCTCGATCTTCCGAAAGCACTTCCATCTTTCTGGTTCGCTTATACATGTGACCGATTGATCTAGCATGTGTTGCTGCACTGTGATTGCATAAACAGTTGCAAAGTCTTGATTTGTACTAATGGTGGGAACTAAAGATTTTTTCCCCCTAATAGTTGCTTTGTCTTTCTTTATTAAATCAGTTGGGAACACTTGATGACCAGTCTGTGTTTTTACACACTGAGTGCATGTCTTAATACAATGGTATCTTATTACACATGTATTTATCAAAGCCATTTTCTTAAAAAAAAAACTGAGTTGCAACCCAACCAAAAGAGCCAAAAGCTACAAAATCATTCACTTCAAACCAGAAAAATGATTCCATCAACTTTATCTCTTATTTTAAGTTTTTAAGTGCAAGCACAGAAATGCCTTTTTTTCTCTTCCTTTATATCCTTACATTCTGTGATGCAGAAAACAAGACCACTGGGAGAGAAATGTAATCGCCTACACTTTACTGAAAGTCAGACCTGTATATAACAATTTACAATCCCAGCATTTTTCCTTTTTAAATTTGCTGATTTATCCACCATGTGCACATCCTAGTTCCTGAGACGGCTTTGCATAATATGGTATTTGACAGCCGGATGTGATATGAGGAAAAGGAAATAGGATAAAAAAAATTCCATTTCAGCCCTGGACTCTGAACTTGGAGGAGCTAATTCTTCTTTTTTTCCCCCCATCTCTAAATTGCCAGGTGTAAATCCGTATTGGCTCTGGACCTGACAGGATACAGAGGGAATGGCAAAGTCTGCACAGCTCAAAGTGAGCTCCATTGAGTGGGAGTCCTGAAGTGACTTTTGATATGAAGAGTGTCAGTTATATCTCCCAGCTGCAGATGGATGAGGTCTGCTTTGATAGATGGTGCTGCACAGAGCACCTGGGCTACTTTTCCAAAAACTCAGGAGAAATAAAGCTCAGGAGTTGAGTAGTACATGCACTAAAGTCAAAAGTTTTACTTCTGGCTTATGTTTAAATGTCCACCTGGATTCAATGCACCTAACTTTTTTTTTTTCTTTATAAAAGGCTGTTCTTTTTAGACGGTTTAAATAAGGATAGGTGAGGAGGAGCGTCCTATTGGCTGAGTAGATTTTCCAAATCATGTACTTAGACAGTCACAAGTTTAAATCTTGATTCATAATTTTTCATTGAAACTCACAAGAGCCTCTTTGCTGTACCCTTTCAAATAAAGAATAAATACCATGAAATATTTAAAATGTGGTACCACTGAGATCTCCGTAGGCAGTGCTCCTCTATCTGCTGTGGCTACCACAACAACCCATTCTTCTAGTCATCATTAACAAAGCAGTAATGTAAAATAGAGCCTGAATGATACGGTTATCTTTAAGGTCGATCTCGTCATTTGTTCACATCTTATAACGATATATCTGCCTATAAACATACAGCAATCAGCTATAACATTATGACCACTGACAGCTGAAGTAAATAACACTGATTATCTCGTTACCATTGCACCTGTCAGTGGGTGCAATACATTAGGAAGCAAATGAACATTTTGTCCTCAAAGTTGATGTGTTGGGAGCAGGCCTAGTTTGTTGCGTATGGGGCTGTATAGCTGCAGACCAGTAAGAGGGCCGATGCTTACCCCTGTCCACTGCCATAAGCACCTACAATGGGCATGTGAGCATCAGAAATGGACCACGGAGCATTGGAACAATTAGGCCTGGTCTGATGAATCACATTTTCTTTTACATGACGTGGATGGCCGGGTGCGTGTGGGCCGCTTACCTGGGGAACACATGGCACCAGAATGCACTATGGGAAGAAGGCAAGCCAACGGAGCTGTGTGATGCTTTGGACAATGTTCTGTTTGGAAACCTTGTTGTCCTGTCATTCATGTGGATCTTATTTCGACACACTGCACTGTTATAGACCATTTACACCGTGTCATAGAAATGATATTCCCTGATGGCAGTGGCGTCTTTCAGCAGGATAATGTGCCCTGCCACAAAGCAAAAATGGTTTAGGAACGGTTTTAAGAACAAAACAACAAAGATCAAGGTGTTAACTTGGCCTCAAAATTCCCCAGATCTCAATCCAATCAAGCATCTGTGGGAGTCTGATCCATAGAGGCCCCATCTCAAAACTTACAGGACTTAAAGGATCTGCTGCCAATGTCTTGGCGCCAGATACCGCAGCACATCTTCAGAGGTCTAGTGGAGTCCAGGCCTCGAAGGATCAAGGCTGTTTTGGTGGCAATATTAGGCAGGTGGTCAGACTGTTATGGACAAACATTTTTGTCATTACCAATATATTAACTTGTCCACATTTGTGGCGAAATTATATAATGATGACACGGTTTCTAAATTAACGTCTCGGCACAAGATTCTTGGTGGGAGGTAACTCATTGGCCAACAGCAATTTGCAAATACTTAGATACCAACTATTTGTAATTTTATGTTGTGCCCTGGTGTGTTTTGATTCCCAGGCAAAATGACTTGCAATGACGGGCTGTGGCTTAGAGGTTTAGCAGATCTTTCAATCCCTAGCTACAGTCTGTATTTAGAAGTATTCTTGGCCAAGATACTTAATAACTTTATCTTAATTTTATCTTGCTATTATTTGGCCTTACTGTTTGGCTTTCTGTTGTTATATTGCCTTCTGAGTATGCTGCTTTTGCTTTGGCTGTCTAAGCTTTTTGTAAAGGTGCTATATAAATAAAGTTATGAGTGTACAGTACCTTAAGGCAAAAGTTCAACACATTTGGCTTTTCAGTGCAGGACTCCTCACAGTGCACTGCATACACTAAAAAAAACAAACACCCACATTAATGGAGGAGGAGTGAGCAAAAGCTGTTTTTCTGTGACAATGTCAACAAAGCTTCAATGCGTGGTAGAATTAATCAATCAATTTTTTAGTTTATATTTAAGAGAATAATGAAAAATGTGCAGAGCCCAAGATACAGTCTTCTAAGTATATTTTTTTTAATCCAAAGATATAAAATTGGATTATAAATCAGCATTATTCACCACCTCCTGTGCACCGTTTCACAGACAAAGTATTAAATACAAAATGAAAAAAACTGATGATATGCTTTTAAGTTGGATAACTTTCATGAAAGAATGAGCCGCACATTTATAGAAACTGTCACATCATGCAACCCACAGAAAATATAGGAATCAGAGTGAAGCCAGTTTACTTTCCCAGTAAAGATTCTATTATTGCCCCTGTAATGGATCAATAATATGATTGCCATGAAAACAATGATATAAATACCAAAAAACACAAATATCTTCCTAAAATGACATGTTAAGATAACTAATACATTTGTGATTTGATACTATTAATTATATTTTTGTTAAATAAGGCACATTTGTCTTTACAGATCTCCCAAGATTCATTGCTTTTGGGAATGTGTGATAGTATCACGATCAAGCACTTTCAGATGGTGGTTACTGGAATTGCTTCCAAATGGGTGTGGGGCTTTCCGGCCTTATCCCCATTTTCCATACTTGTTTGACGTTTTTTTCTAAGGCAGGGAAAACCAAACACTGATTGTAAAGCCTGTTGAGGTCATTAGATAACAGGAGTTCCTCTCTTTCTAGTCAACTTTTTCATTATCCTTGGGTTTTATAGCAGCACCTCTCTGCATGATCTTGCAGAGTTCAGCTGAGAACTTGAGGCTGGGCCTGAAAGCAGAGCAGGAGTCTGGTAACAATATCAAACAGACGTCGAGCTGCAAAGGAGCTTTTTGTTCCCAGCTCGGGTGTGACCGCGTTGGCTTGCTTTCCAATCACCGCGCTACCAGAATGGAACCTTTTCATTGACAGCCAATGCCTTGTGAGGCGCTTGCAGGGGATCTGGCATACGGGTGACATCATCAAAGCTATGTGTGCATTTTTGTTCCTCTCTGAAAATAAATTTCACTGCGCAGGCTCGTTATTTCACAGCCGAACAGCGGAGCTCCTGGTTGTTTTGTTATGGGTGGTTCTCAGGATCGCCTGCCAGTGGTATCCGCATGCTCAAAGAAAACAGTCCAGAGGATACGTGGCCAATTCAGTCCGCCGTAGGGTTCACAGCTACATAACAAGAACCAAATGTTTATGAGATACTTCTGCCTTTGACAAGATTCCACTTGAACATGTCTCCATGATCAATTGATCAGCCATTTATCATAGGGCATAGACTAAGGGCAAAATAAACACCCGGTTCTGTTGAATGATACACACTCATTGCAGAACATCTGTGAAGCATTGCACTCATGAAAACCTTAACGTCCCCATGTCTTGATAAATAACTGCTAGAGAACTGCTTCATAAGTGCCGAAATGCTCCAAAGTTTTCTTTCAGTTTTTGAATAATTATTCAGCCTGAACAGTAAATAAATTGACAGATATATTAAATGTTTACATGCTTAAATAATGCAGTTTTATGGATGCTTTGCATATGAAATGTTATCTTAAATACAAGTGTGGCCTAAAACATGCAGAGTTTGTTCACTGCTGTAAACACCAAAAAAGCATTGTTTAAACAGAAAGAGCCTGACACTGTTGGGCATTTAAAAGCTTGGAAGTGCATCAAATCCAGTACCATTCAGACCAGGAAAAGGGCTACAACAACTACAGACCTTCTCTGGTGATTAGAGCTTTCCCTCTTCAATTGAAATTAGCTTTCATCATACTTTGTTAGCTTAGAACTGAGCAGGAACAGCTTTGATGGTGTGGAGAAACACTTGGGAAATGTGGGTCAATCCAGCCCACTGAACACCACTGTGGCAGTCCAGGAAACAAATCCAAAATGAACAGCACTTTGCGTGAGACTGAAATGGATATACACAAAGCACTACCAATATGCTTCATAAAAATTCTTAAGAAAACAGTTCTGTGACCTCTGCTTTGAAACAAAAATCCAAATGTTAAAACCTTTAGTTTGTATCTGCAGCATTCATCAAATTTGATTTCCAAACTTTTTTCCAAAATCAAATTTGATGAATGCTGCAGATACAGTTGCCGATACAGTTGCTGCTTACCGCTTCACCTCCACACTTCTCCTGCTCTCTCTCTGTCCCTCGACCCTGTCATTGTGACTTTGTCACTCTGCTTTGCTGTCACACGCCTCCTTCTCTGCCTGCCAGAGGCCATGGCTCTCCTTTACTCCTTCAAGTGCCTGTGCCTGCACTACGTCGGGTATTGCAGTTGATGTTAAAACTGGTCCGCAATGCAAAAACAGTGGACAGAGGGGGGGGAGGGATGGTGGCCATTAAGAGATGTAATTGGGCCAGCCCAGTGTCAATATAGAAAATTACCCAATGAGCCGCTGTCCGTGTTCTATGGGCCGGTCGTTTTTAAAAAACAGTTAAATAAGTAATTTACGTTACACAAAGGAGCGTCAATTGCCTGGTGTGCCAGATTACCAGCCACACCTGACGTTACTTTAAAACAGCTATAATCGATATTTTTATAATGACTCTATGTCAAGTCAAAACAATGGTGATGGTTACACAGACCTTTATGGTGACTTTCAGCTCACTGTTTAATTGCCCGGCCTGCTAATGAAAAAGCTCTAAAAACCCACTGTACACCTGCTCCGCAACAAACAGACACAGTTTGTAACCAGCTGGTGAACATCGTATGTGTCTTGAGGGCATCTGAAAGGGTTCAAGTAAAGACTTTTATATTGATTTCGAGTATGAATACTGTACTTATGTGTTCTTACATGTTCTTCTGATATTGAAAGACCACGATGAATCCAACATTAGGCAGATGTTGAGAAAGGGGCACCTCATAAATTCTGTCCAAAAATCCTCAAAATGAAAAACTGAATGTTTTCAGGATTTTATTCCTGTGAATGGGACGGCGCAGGGGTCAAGTGTATTCTGGGACAATACCATTGTTCGCTTGACTCAAAAATATACATCTGAATAATATTAACAATCAGAATTCCTCAGTAACCCACTGAAACTAAATCATTGGTTCTCATTAGTTTTGACAGTCATTTAATCCTGTCAGGGCCCTCAAACCCCGTTATAATCCTTGTTTAATCAACTGGTCTTTACCCTTCTCCAGTCATCAGCAACAGGATTATCATTTTGGGAGACACATCTGTGGCCAATTCAGGATGCTTGCTGTTACGTGAATGACCCCGTGAGATGATACAGGAGATAAACCCGCTGCATTGAAGTCTCCTTCGGACATAATCCTCTCAGATCTCAGCTCGGAACCACTAAGACGTATCGCATATCCGCTAATCATTTTCTAAATTGTTTATTGAAAATACTACTTGTCTCGTAGATAATGAATCTGAAGGGGGGGAGGGGTTTTCTTTAAACTGAGACTTACGCTTGGGGTTATGTGAGGAGTGTGCCTCACCTATCCAATGCAGAATATTATACTTTAAAAGGGACGCCGAACGCAAATAGGTTATGGGCTTGTTAATGGAAACAATTATTACATCAGCCTCTTTGGTTCACTGACAAAAATGCCCTTCACAAAACCTGCTTGGTATCAAGTGTCTCTTGGGGTGCAGTAAAATTGGGGTGCAGTAAAATTGGCTAAAAAGCGACCTCTTCCTGCGAGCCCAGAACGTTCAACAAATAAACAAACCACTGGAAACATTAGTCATCTCAGAGACACGTGAGCTCAAAAGACAGTGATTTGTTTTCTCCCGGACAACATTAATTTATTCCGAATCCGCCTGACACAAATCGCTTTGTTGAGAGGTTTCTCAGTTATTGTTAATACTCCTACTGTTGGTAGCAGGAGGTACAAACATTTCAAAGGTGGACTACAAGTAGTTTGAAAATGAGATTAACCCGAATAACCTTTCCGCTGGCAACTTGGGTGTTTAGAAATATTCTGGATTCAACTCAAAGCTGCTACACTGTGCAGATCAACAAGAAAAAGGTTGGACTTGATTTGAGTATTCTTACTTTGCCAGAACTTGTATACTTTACACAGTGGAATAAAGAAACTGCCAACAAGTACAGCTGCATGAATGTATCTGTTAGAAATGTGTCACACCGTCGTTGCAATGCGGTGATTGATTTCTACGATACAGGCAGCTTAGACCAATCCATTATCTACACCTTATTGAAGTTATTACAAACAGAGAGGAACAATATTTCAAAGCATAAAAATCAAAAAGGTTAAAAATCGAACTATGACAGTTATCTGTCTCTCTTGGTTTTAATTTTCTGCAGCCGTGCCTCAAAGCCATTACTGGAACCTCTTGCCAAAACAGACACGGGTCTCGCAGCAATCACGTGCTGTGTTCCTCACGTCGCCCACATCACAGTATCTCAAATGGTGCACGACTCCCCCCCTGGCTTCTCCCCATCATATCATACAACATCTGGTGCTGTGGGGCCGGCTCCAAGCTCCGGTGTAGGTCTGTGTCGCTGCAACACTTCGTTGAGAGGACCCTCCACAAGACGAAGACAGACTGAGTTGGCAGGTCTGCATCTGAGCAGCCCGCGATGTTCGTCATGCATTAACATCTGTCCACAACTCGGCAGGATGCAAAAGGGTTCCTTTTCATTTTCTAGGAGAGAGGGGCTGGTGCTCTGTTTTGTGTTTCTGTGTATGGTGAGGAATGGGTGCACTCGTGCTTGAAGACGATGATGCACTGCAGCATGGAAAGAGTTTGCTCCTGTGGTCACATCTTGGTACAAGAACAGTTGTGATTCATGGTTATTTTGCACACGTTTTGGCTGGACTACTGTAACACTGAAAATTCATATTGGTTTAATCTTGTATATCCTTTCCTTTCCTCCTGCCTGCGATATTCAGTAGTGGACAGATAAGACCCAAAAGGTTATCTGTGAATCGGCTGCCAATGATTAATGTGCATAAATTTTCATTCTTTGGATGTGGGACAGTCAAGTTTACCAAATCAGAGGATGTGCACAATGTGATTTCTTATAAACCACATAAGATTTGAGTACTCCCAAATATTTCTCTTAGTAAATTAAACATCCCAGAAGTAGTTTTGCAGAATAATTGCACACAGCAGTTAAGACTTGACAGATAAATAGCAGCATTGGCAGTTTGTTCACTGCAGTAACCAATATGTGTAATGTGGAAGGGGACACTACAGAGAATTATCACCTAACTATGCAGTTTCTCTAAGTTCCCCTCAGATCTTTAGAGAGTTTTAGCATCTTTCAGCTCATTGTTCTGGTTTTCGGGCTTGCAACTTTATCGTTTAGGTTCAGTCTCATCACTCCCATCAGCAAAAAGAATTATTAGTTGCTGTAGTCGTAAAAAAACATTACCCATGTGGATACAATTATGAATATTTGCCAACCCGTTTAAAGCTCTGAGAACCAGATATCGGAAAATAAAAGATGGCTAAAATCATGACAAGCAAGAAAAATATAAAATTGATGTTAAGATTTGGTAGAACTCTGGTTTGGCTGAAAATCTACAAGTGGAGGAGGAGAGTCTACCTCAGTAGTTTGGCTTCTTGTCCATGTTCTTGAGAGCAATGTCTGGTCTTGACAGCCTAATTCGCCTGATTTCAGCACAATTTGTTCCCTCACTGAATGTAAATTATGGAACTTAAATGTAAATATATCTGCTGCCTGATATAATGTGACAATGACAATTTAAAAATGGTGGCAATGTTGCTTCTGATGTGTTAAAACATACAAATCAGAGTCCAGACATGATTGTGCTGGAAATATAAAAGAGCACATGAAAAGAATACTGATGAAGTTTGTCTGAAAGTTTAAGATGATCCACATGTGCTTCTTCTGTAATCAGAGAAAATTTTGGAACTGAAAAGAAATAAATAGGACAGACTTCTGTAGTCTGCTCTATCCTTTCGGACACTTGCTAGCTCTCTTAGACTGGAATCAACACCTCCGTCATCTCTGCTTTTCTGGTGCAGTGGGCCTGTGAAATGCATTGTGGTTTAGGTTCTGGACGGCTGTAATATGTCAAAACCAGGTGGTACACGTCTTAATGCAACATGGCCCATCGTAAGCATTCCAGCACAGGCCATCGCTCAAATTCAGTCAGAGAACGGAACTATTCAAACCAAAAGCAATTCTTTATGATGGAAAAAATTGACATCCATTAACTCAGGCTCATCTTTATCTTTAAAATATAGACTAGTGAGCAAATACGGGGACATATCAGAACCATTTGATACAAGAATCCTGATGAATGATTCTTTATTGTGGTAGATGGCTCCTGCAGACCACATCCAAGGAATTTCAATTTGCATCTTTCTCTCTGTCTGCGTCTGACTGAGGGAGCAGTGGGGTAGCCTATCCTGCAAATGGAAACTTAACCTCATGCAAAGATAAGGAAAAGGAGGGAGGGAGGGAGGGAGGGAGGAGGGAGAGCAGTCTGCAGCTGGAAGACATTACGAGTACCAGTCATCCTCGCTGGAAAAGAAATAGACAAGGAAGAAAAAGAAGAAACAAGAAAATAAGAGACAACCTTCAGATTTCCTCAGATGTTATTTATTAGTGAGGAGAAACCCCCCCCCCCCCCCCAACTACGCTCATTATTGGACGTACTTGCCTGGAGACTGAACTGTGCTGGATTCAGTCCTCTTTATGATGTGCTCTGACTCAATAAAGATTTGACAAATGCCTTCCTTCATTATCACTGTTTCAGCATGTTAATTATGTTGTGGCTGAAGGTGATCAGACCCTGAGGATTTGGAGGACAAAACCTCCTAAGATTCTTAAAGTGGTCATATTATGCTAATTTCAAAGTTCACAATTGTATTAAGGGATTGTACCAGAATAGGTTTACATGGTTTCATTTACAAAAAAACCCAACTTATTATTGTATATTCTGCACATTGCTGCAGCTCCTCTTTTCATCCTGTGTTTTGTCTGCTTTGTTTTTGCTACGGAGTGAAGAATCCCACATGTATTTGATCTTTGTTGGGAGTTACACATGAGCAGTACCTAGTTAAGGACTACTAGCCAATCAGAAGCAGAGTAGAGTGGGTCCTGAGAAGCTGGTAGACACGGCTTTGGTCAGTTGTACATGTTTCCAACCTTTGATCACTTCCCAGGAAACTCAACAAACGTAACCTATTGGCCTCAGGTGAAGATACCAACGATGGTCGTTCAGTCTTGGCCACCGGTAGTCCTAACGACTGTAACGGCTGTCGTTACAGCAACCAGGAACACTAACGAACCAGCAGTATCGATGACCCTGGCAAACGACCCCACTGAGGTTAAATAGCCGAGTTTCCCTGCCTGTCAGTCAGAACTGAAGAAGTCCTTTGGATGAGGGACGAAACGTCTTCCAGTATCTTCAACCAAGTCCAGTTGCCCTTGACTTTAACCTTCGTTGGATAACTATGACCTGGATGACTGAGAATCTTCATAGATATGTTTCCAACCAGCTTCGCAACTTAGACTGGAGCAACAGTTTTAAAGTGGTAAGTTATCAATTAGTAACAAATTGATCTCCCATAGGTAATGTTTTAATTGTGCTGGCTGCATAATCATCCAGTATGACCTGTTTGGCGGTCAGTGATGGTCTGAGCAGTTAGCCAGCAGTTATTGAATATCTGTAGTATCTGAAGTTAATAAAAGCACCTCATAATGCTCATACATGATGGCAGTATTTTCCCCTCTTTTAATATTCATTGTTATCACTTACTTATTATTCATCCCGTATAGAAATACCTGTATAACCATCCAAGTATTTCTACTGTACTGGGAAGGGGTCAAAGTCATCATCCAGGAATCAGTGGATGGCTGCAGAAAGCTCAAGAAAGGCATTCACATCCAAGAGAGGCCATCTCCACAACCATATACAACCACTTGTTATTTATTAGTGACAGAAATTCCATACTTAAGTCAAGTGATAACAAAACTATCTTGATGACAACTAAACCAAATCCATCCCTAATGAACGTCACAAAAGGTTAGTGAAAGCTCCAGAAAACCCGAGTCCATGTGATAAGAATGACCCTTCAACCTATTATTACTTGGTCTGTTCTATGGATGCTGTGACGTCTTTCTGGTGTTCTCTGATTGATGGATTGTTGATATAATACATATATGGTATCAGAAGCTGTTTGACAAAATGAATCTCACCTCACTGACCCCATTTACATCTGGTATTGATATCCAATTTAAAGGTACTTTATTGTTAGATACATCTAGCAAAATTCATTCTCTGTATTAAAGCAAACCCTCAAGGGAGCAGTGGACAGACACTGCACAGCCACTGCCCTGGTCAATGGCACTGACAGGAGAATCCAACATGTTTCTGATAGTGAGGGAAACCAGAGAACCAGGAAGAAACCCACTCAGACATGGGGAGAACATGCAAACTCCACCCAGAAAGGCCCAGGATGAACCTGGGACCTTGCTTAGAGGCAAGTGGGCCACAATGCCGCCACAACTAGATATCTTATCTAGATAAGGTAAAACTGCAAGTTAATCCAAGGTTTAAATTAAAGCTGAAGGCATTGCGATTGGTACGCTATTGGCTTTCGCTGAAATCAGATCTCAGCTAATTGCAAACTGTGCAGTTTGGCCACATGTATTCTCAAGAAATGCTCAAGGTCACTTTACTCCACCTCCTCCTGCTATCTCAAGCAGCCCTGGCAAAAGCAGCAGACATTCTCCAACAAAATTAAAAACAATTTGACCCCACACAGCAGCATCACTTCTCTTGTCCATGTTTGTTGACAAGAATGTCAGTTCTGCCTAATTTGCATACTGAAAGGCCTTAATTAGTGTCCAGGTGACCAATGAAAATGAAATAGGGAACAGTAAAGAAAGTAAGGAAAATGTTATAAACTTACAATAGGAAACTTTTGTAATACCTTGATTTTCAAGTCCTCCTACCAAACTTCACTGGGACAGTTCAATATTACTTATTCTATAATATTATATTATTCATATAATATTATATAATATTACATCCCGCATTGTTGTGGTCATATTAGAAAATATAAAAGTACTATAAATCCCTAACATTATCCATTCAATCGATAGCCCTGAAAGGCTCTTGACCATTTCTCCAGTATAGCGTAACACTGGTTATAGTGGTTTAACTAGTTAGTTCCTATGTTTGAAAGCACTTAATTATACATACATGAAAAATAGATTTAGCTAAGAATGAGCAAATTCTCAATTTAAGTAAATTTTGAATTGCAGAGACTGTAAAATGATTTTACAGTACATCTGCCTACAAAACTCAACCAAACTATAACATATATGAACACAGAAAGACAAGTAAAACCAAACTTGAAATGGAAAATAATGTAAGAACAGAAACAAATAAGTTTATTGTAGATAATAAAGTTATCCTATGGATTTCATGCTGCTCCTGTGGTAAAAAATGTCAAAGTAATGCCATGCTCAGTGACTCCTGTACAACAAATGTAGACCATTTGCAGACAGTGTCCATTCAGAGGAATGGCAGAAATTATCTGTCTGAATGTCTTCATTTAAGCCACAAAAGGTTTTATATCCCACTGTGAAAAGTGCAACCAAAAATTACCAGCCATGATAATAATTCATTCAAATTTGCTTGGAACTGAACATGTCAGCACGTCCCCCCCCCCCCGCCAGTCCTCTGGAAAGCTCAACGTTTCCACACTTCTCTCTGCATGAGAAGCTCGTTTTATACCGGTTATCCAGATGTACCCACAAGGCACTGGGAGAGGAAGTGTAACAGCCAGGCTGTGATGATGAGGACGGTGCTCTGGTGCTCTGGCGTGGCAGCTCATATACAGTGTAACATTTTACAGCATTGTTCACCAGCTTAATTTCTTCATAAGCGAGCGCGGGCACACACACACACACACACACACGCTCATTAGATGTGGGAAAGACCTCATGTTATGTGGCAGGACATTAAAGCAAGACTGAAACATTGAACAGCAGATAGACTTATCATGAATTCAGAAACAAAAATGATCCTAAAAGTTTCAAACGAAGGGTTTAAGTATATTTACCCAAGTAATGTAATTTTGAGGTACTGTACAGATTAAGATTGTTTTAAATGTATGAGCATATTAAATACAATGGATTGTTATACACTAAATTACACAATCCAACGTGTGCTGGGCAATATCTCCAATTACTAAGATTTGTTTATGTAAAATGTTGCGCTATTACAACGTGCACAAAAAGGTTATCTTCAGTCAAAAAGTTGAGTAGATGTGAGCTGGCTACATTAGTTAGTTGGCCATGTCGCAGAGTAGTAAATGCTAGCTAGCCTAGGTCTGCAGATATCAGGCGGGTGTCTTGTTGAAACACAAACAGTAGGAGCAGATGTGTGCAGACTTTTCTACTCTATCAGTGTTGAAACTGATTATTAAACTGGATGTCTGTTCTCTACTTACAGATGTCGAAGCCTCTGCTACTGACAGTCCATAGCTGTGTGGGATTACCTGTATGTTTTGAATATACTTAATGAATACAACCTTGCAGTTGGTGCAGGTCTTTGTTGTGTCTTGACGTCATAATATATGTGAAAGGTCCCCAAGCTAATAATCCAATAATAAAATATATATTCCTGACCGGTAACTTTTCTACCTGCATAACAAGTGTCACTAGTATAAGTACATAACATTGCAAATTATACACGTATAATTTTAAAGTAAATTTTTTGAATGCAGAGCTGTGGTGCATAAACTTTATCTTGACCAGTTGGGGGCAGCAGAACAAGCGAAAAAACCCAACCATCTGACATATTCTCAGCTTATACAGTGTCTGGTATAGACTCTGCTTTGAACTCTGTTTTGGTCTCCATCTTTGTCTGTCTGCTGTTTGGTTGCATTTTTAGAGACTGTTTGCTGAGAATATGTCAGATCTAAAAAAAAAAAATACTAGGTCGAGAAGAGGGCTGACACTGAACCATACCACAAATGTGCAGTAGAATTACCTTAAATAGGTTACAAAGTCACATGGGGCTGAGGTAAACAGAGGATAACAACAATTGCAAGTAGGCAAGAAAATTACAAGAGGCCCCTCTCAAGTTGCACATAGTCGTTTAAACCATTCTTATCAAACATAACCTACTTATTTTTGCAGCTTTAAGTAAATGCTCTTGTTAATTTCCCTAGCATGGTTTTTAGATGATGATCTGTTTCCAAAATTAAATGGTCGCATAGATAATAGTCAGTTTTGTCATCACCCACTTAACTGAACCAATCACCGTGGATTTAGCGTCATTAGATCATCCTTTGGAAGGGCACCATCCTTTCAGTGTGGTGTCATAAACACACAGTTGATGGTGGGAATGATAAATTGCAGTGCAAGGGACCGCCCTACCTCTCCACAGTATTTATGGCAGCAAACATTGAGGACACATGTAGATAAATTCAACAACTTACACCTCACATCAGTCCCCATGAAGGCTGTGGTTTGTACAGTTCCAATTCCCGAACAGAGCTAGGTAAGGCTGCTGCCAGATTTTTACAGTCACTCTTTGAGGGGACTGAGAAGGGGTCAACATTTCAAGAAGCTCTACAAAAAGTCCGGGGGATAAGGTACATTTGGGAGTCTGCTTTATGACCGTAATGTAAGCATATATGAGTCAGGTTAGAAATCATAAAATGTCATGTACTTGTGTTATGACTATGGAAGCATGTGCCATGCTGAAGTCTTTTCACAGACCACATTCTCTCCATGCTTAGAGAAAAATAGTCCATAGAATAACAAAAACGAACATGCATGATGAGTGGCAGCTATACTGTAGGGGCATCAATGGGGCCCCATCAGCTATGGTCACAAGCTTCCTATTGAAGAAGAGTCCTTTAGCAAGACTCTTGAGGAAATCAGGCATGCAAACTGGTCAAGGGTATGAAAGGAGACACAAGCAGATAAACATACAGAAATGGTGTCACAGGGGTCTGTTGAAGTGAACATGTTTGTACAGATAACTTGCAATTGTGTACCACAACGAGAGAAGACCGACACGCAAGGGCATCACTTTGTTTTAAAAAAGTGGTGGGGACACAAGGGAGATTAGGGGTGTGACGATACACTCAGAGAAGAGATGAGTTGGGGGGGTTTGGGGGTCCTCCCACAGAGAAATTTGAGCATTAAACATTCAATTTCCTGCATTCCTTTCCTGCAATAATTTATAGTAGAAATGTTTTTATTTATGTAAAAGAGAAACACACAATTCTGGTGTGAGCACATTTTGGGGTCATTTTATAATTAGTAGCCTGATTTTTTTTAGCTTAAGTTAAATAAATAAATAAGAGCAAATTAACTTTCCTCAAAGCATATTCATTTGTTATTTAACATTTCTGGTTGCAAGCTATTCAGAATACTTTTAACAAATGCTTTCAAAAAGTGGTGGGGACAAAAATCAAACCTTTCAAAAGGTGGTGGGGACATGACCCCAGCGCAAACAACACAGATGCTGACACGTTTTTATCCTGTTGACGTTAGCCTACCTTACATGTAGCCTGCGCTGCCTCTGGTCTCCATAAATGAACAATTACCTTAGCTGATATTATTGGTTAATAACAGCGGCCAAAATTATAAACTTAAACATAACTGTATCTGACAGGACAGTTTATATTGTAAGCTAGCTTACTTATGTCTTACATCAGGCTGTCTTAAATCTATCTTTTGATTATCAAGCACTCAGGCTGTAAAATGTTTGTTGTTTCATTCTTCATAGAGCATATTAGAAGAATTGATCGAAGTTTTTCCTTGCCTCTGTCGCCTAGTGCTGCTCTTGGTGGGAATTGTTGGGCTTCTGTAAATAACATCATAGAGTACGGTCTAGACCTGCTCTTTTATGAAAAGCGCTGTGAGATAACTGTTGTTGTGATTTGGCGCTATATAAATAAAATTGAATTGAATGTAAGTTCCAATGGATTTCAATGGCGACTCATTTTGATACAGAAAAAAAAAGGCATCAAATACCGTCGGCAAATGACACCTTTCCATTGTGCAAATATAAGCTCTGTACTGCAATTTGCCTGGTGGTGTAAGTATATAACTCACTTTGAGCGACTGTCTGCTAGAATACTACATTTACATTTCTTGCAACTTCCACTCCACTACATTTCTACTCCACTTATTTTACAGGTTTAGTGACTAGTTACTACAGATTAAGATTTTGCATACAAAAAATACTCACCAACCTCTTTGGCTTGTGACCCCTCATCACAGGTTGAATATGTCCATGGGCTTTGAGCAGTACAACCAAAGAGTTATTTTCTCCACTAACCCTCCCAGATTGTTTAATTTGAATAACTGTTTGGAGGATCCAGGATCAGAGTAAAGTTAGAAATAGTATGCACTCATAATAATGAGTAGCACAATATTATTTGTATTTTTTCTTGTCACAATACAGTACATCTGGCAACCTATCTTGGCATCTCACCCGCAGTACATTAAGTTGTAAAGATTAGCTTCACCTTAACCAGAAGGGCCATTCTGATTATGAATACTTCAAATTTGAAATCTTGGTCCATGGTATGCATTACAAAGCTCTACAGCAATATTTTATTGTGACTATTGGTAATTAACTGTGAGATGTGAAAACTTGACTTTTATGAACCAAACCACATGGTGTTCAATAACATATGCTATGCAGCCTCTATAACTAAAGCTTTAAACATGAATAATCCTGACAAAGATGAGCTTTGTCAAGAACAAAAATGGGGACACACTCGAGATCTGGATGCCATATATTTACTGTGGGTGGCCTGGTTGCTTCATGCTAAATTACATGCATTCTGCACAGCTGCCACTCACTGTGAAACTATAACATGGCTTTTATAGGTTAGTCTGACATAGTTGGTTAAATCTCCGTCTACATCAAACCACTTCCTGTTGTTCACAGACTAGGCGGATAGATTGAGATCTTGGATTATATGGTTCTACCATCGTGTAAAATATGGAGTATTACAGTTTACACATCCAAGACAGAAAAAGTGCTGGGGTTGGTCAGTCCACTACTTTGGTTCAGACTGAAATATTTCACTATTGGATTACATGGATTACAATAAAATTTGTTAGAGATATTTCCTGTTCCCAAAGGATAAATCCTAATGATTCGTTGTTGATCCCCTGACTTTTCAGCTAGTGTTGCAAACAGGTCAAAGCTTTGCTGTGTGGATTTGAGTGAAATGTCTCAAATTGGATCAATTGTCATGAAATTTGGTACAGACAACCATGTCCCCCTACGCAGGAGTTATAATAATTAATAACTTTTCTTCCAGGATTTTGCGGGCCTTTTCTGTGATTGTTGCGGCCTAAAATGCCTCATTTTGCAGTAGCTTTTCTTAAAAATTGCGATGAAAGTTGTGATGTCCTTGGGTGTTTTTTTTACTATGAAATTGTGTGAATAAATGAAAATTGCAAAGGTAAATGTGATTTTTTTAAACTTTAGAATTATAGTTATATTAGATTTTGTGGGCCTAACCGTAAACATGCATATAACAAACTTAATTGATGCAATTAGCACTTGCAACTGACCGGGATGCAACAGCCTCTGTCAAAGTGATTTGTCTCTCAGCATTTGTTTTGTGGTGGTTTGTTGACGATTTCGTTTTGTGTTCGACCACAATTCTGCATGTTTTGCAAAACAGTTTACCCTAAAATGGTCAAAATGGGAAACATTACTAAACATCAGGATGTTTTAATAAAGATTTTTCTGTATTTGCAACTCAGCCTGCTGTAACTGTACCGTCTTGATCTGGTTAATTTTAACGATTAATACTCTGACAAAAAATGAGTCACTCTTTGCAGCACACTATGTTTAAGCATGTGTACCAAACAAGAGCAATGACTACACCAAACAGAACGAGTACAGTACGCCTGCATTTTGTTATAGAGGGGCTCTACATGGCTCACTCATCATGTCTATAAACCATTGTGTTTTTGTTTGACACACAGTGCTGGGAATCTTGACTTCCCATCCCTTGAAATGGGATTGCCCAACAGGATTATTTCATGACCAATTTATTACCATCTAATCCTGGAGATTTCTGTCTTGGAATGGTGCTTCTCTCAAACAAACAGACAGAAGAAGGCGGACATGGGGTATGTGGCCTTAATCATCTGCTCTCCCGCTGATTCATCTTGTGAAAATAGGGCTCTTCCCCTTTTTTTCTCATCACTGTTTAGTTCTTTTCATATGTATGAAGGACAATTCCCTAGTAACAAGTCTGTAATTAGGGTAATAGTCTTTGAGGTTTGAGGAACAGAATAGCGAATGGATGAAATCACAGCAAATTCAAGACGTTTCTTATGTACAAGATGATTTCTGACTGAAAGGAAAGCAAAGGCCACATACTGTAATATTCTATACTGTATATAGTTTTTTTGATCCTAATAAAATAGATTTTTATGTAGTCGCTCTTGCTCTCAACACTTACTCATCAGGAGGGACAAGGCAATGACTGCTTGAGGGCTGCTTTTGATTAATATGTATTTTCATAAGATTACTAGATCAATTCAGTACGTATTTTTGAAAGTTATTATCTTTTAAGTACAAACCCCCGTCTTTGCGTTTCCTTGGACAGTGTTTTTGCTCCTCTATGATACTTCATCCTGGCAGTCAGCACATGTACATGAAATTGCAAAGACGATGATACCCTCTCTATTTTGGTGGTCTGAAACTGCTCCGTCAGTCTCCTTCATACTTTATGACCCTTAACTGACGTACTGTGGTAAGCGTGTCGACTCATTTCCGTTTCCGGTGCTTGTGTGTTGGTACCGTGTTGTGCTGCTTTCGCTAAATACCAGTTACATTTGTTAGATTACAGTGGCCATCTGTCCGCTAAACACTTATTCTTACAGTAATTTTGCCTAAGCACTCACAGTTCTTTCCATCTTTTAGTGACTGCTGTTCAATCTCATAGTTGTTCGAAAGTTTTGGTAGCTGACGCTACAGTACTTTAGCTTAGTTGTTAGCGACTTTAGCTTAGCAGCTAGCGATGGCTTCTCCTTCTCCCTCTCTCTCTCCTACTTTCTCCTGCTCGGTGTGTCAGAAGTTCAGTTACTCCTCTGCCTCCTTTAGCGATAATGGTACTTGTAATAAGTGTAGTTTATTTTTAGACATGGAGGCGAGACTCAGTGATTTAGAAGTCCGGCTCCGCACCTTGGTAGATCAGTCTTACTGCTACTGTAGCTAGCCAGTCCCCGTAGTCCGTGCGGAACAGCCTGAGTTAGCTTCTGGTAGCCGTCCCCTGGGATCTCCTGTGCAGCCAGGAAGGGGGGGGCTGGGTGACTGTCCGAAGGAGGAATAGTCGTAAGCATTCAAAGTCCATGGGGCATCATCAACCTGTTCACGTTTCTAACAGATTTTCCCCACTCAGCGACACACCCGCTGAGAAACCAACTCTGATCATCGGCAGCTCCATTTTGAGAAACGTGAAGTTAGCGAAGCCAGCGGCCATAGTTAAGTGCATCCCTGGGGCCAGAGCGGGCGTCATTGAGTCTTATTTGAAACTGCTGCTAAGGATAAACGTAAATACAGTAAGATTGTTATTCACGTCTGCGGTAATGATTCCCGGTTACGCCAATCGGAGGTCACTAAGATTAATGTTGAGTCGGTGTGTACATATGCAAAAACAATGTCGGACACCGTCGTTTTCTCTGGACCCCTGCCAAATCTGACCAGTGATGACATGTATAGCCGCATGTCGCCATTCCGCCGCTGGTTGTCGAGGTGGTGTCCAGCAAACGATGTGGGCTTTGTTGATCATTGGCAGACTTTCTGGGAAGACCTGGTCTGATTCGGAGAGACGGCATCCATCCCACTTGGGAAGGAGCAGCTCTCATTCTAGAAATCTGGCCAAGTTTATTAGTGGACCAAATCCATGACAACCCAGAGTTGAGACCAGGAGACAGAGTCGCAGTTTAACACACTTCTCTGCCCTTCTTTTCAGCAGTTACCCACCCAAAACCCTACGCAGAGTCGCAGTCTAACACACTTCTCTGCTCCTCCATTTCAGGAGTTACTTAGTGAAAATCCTATAGTGACGGTGTCTGTCCCCCGACCATAGAAATTATTTAAATCAAAGGAAAACAGAAGAGGAGCTGTGCATGAAACACTCATAGAAATTAAAAACAGAGGAATACTGCAAACTAATAGGGAAATTAAATGTGGACTCTTAAACATCAGATCTCTCTCTTCTAAAGGTGTACTAGTAAATGAACTAATATCAGATTATGATATTGATTTATTTTGTCTTACTGAAACCTGGCTGGGTGATGGAGAATATGTTAGAGGTGGAGTTGCAGCTATCTTCGACTCTAGCCTACTAATCAGCTCTAAACTTAAACTAAACTATAACTCATTTGAATGCCTTGTTCTTAGTCTTTCGCACCCAAGTTGGAAATCACTGCAACCAATTGTTACAGTGTCCCGAGCACCTGGTCCGTACTCTGAATTCTTATCTGAATTTGCAGAGTTTTTGTCATCTTTAGTCCTTAAAACGGACAAAGTTATTATTGTAGGGGATTTTAATATTCATGTGGACGTTGAGTATGACAGGTTTAGTACTGCGTTTATCTCTCTGTTAGATTCCATTGGCTCATCTCAGAGTGTTCATGAACCGACTCACTGTTTTAAGCACACCCTCGACCTTGTTCTGGTGTATGGTATTGAAATTGAACATTTAATAGTGTTCCCACAGAATCCCTCTTTGTCCGACCACTGTTTGATAACTTTTGAGTTTGTATTGCTGAACTACACGCTGTTGGGCAAAAATTTCTATACAAGATGTCTGTCTGATAGTGCTGTAGCTAAATTTAAGGATGCGATTCCATCAGCTCTAAATACATTATCTAGTCACAAAGTAACGGAGGACTCCTATGCTAATTTCAGTCCCTCCCAAATCGATCATCTTGTTGATAGTGCTGCAGGCTCGCTGCGAATGACACTCGACTCTGTAGCCCCTCTAAAAAAGAAAATACTAAAACAAAGACGGTTAGCTCCATGGTATAATACTGAAACTCGCAAATTAAAGCAAATATCGCAGAAACTAGAGAGGAATTGGCATTCCACCAAACTGGAAAATTCGCGTTTAATTTGGCAAGATAGTCTTAAAACTTATAGGAAGGCCCTCCGTAATGCCAGAGCAGCGTACTACTCGTCATTAATAGAGGAAAATAGGAACAACCCCAGGTTTCTTTTCAGCACTGTAGCCAGGCTGACAGAGAGTCACAGCTCTATTGAGCAAAGTATTCCCATAGCTCTCAGTAGTTACGACTTAATGAGCTTCTTTAATGATAAAATTGTAACTATTAGAAACAAAATTCACAAAGACCTGCCCTTAACTGGCACCAACTTATCTCTAAACTCAGGAACCTTAGAAACAGCTGTAGAACCAGATATATGTTTAGACTTTTTGCTTCCCTCAATCTTTACCAACTAACTTCAATAATTTCTTCATCTAAACCATCAACCTGCCTCTTAGACCCCATCCCGACTAGGTTGCTTAAAGATGTTTTACCCTTAGTCAGCACTTCTATACTAGATATGATCAATCTATCTTTATCAACAGGCTATGTACCACAGTACTTTAAAGTAGCGGTAATTAAACCTCTTCTGAAAAAGCCCAAACTTGATCCGGATGTTTTATCCAACTATAGACCTATATCTAACCTTCCATTTCTCTCTAAGGTTCTGGAGAAAGCAGTTGCTAAACAGCTGTGTTACTTTCGAGGTTTCTGCCTCTTAAAAGGAAGCCTCTGTCGCCTAGTGCTGCTCTTGGTGGGATGTTGGGCTTCTGTAAATAACATCATAGAGTACGGTCTAGACCTGCTCTTTTATGAAAAGCGCTGTGAGATAACTGTTGTTGTGATTTGGCGCTATATAAATAAAATTGAAATTGAATTTGGCAAACTGAGGCTGACTGAAGCTACATATTAGTTTCGACTAAACTTCAGGAATGCATTTTTGCACAGAAGTAGTTCTGTGAATGTAGTCCCACATCTTTTACAATGGTATTGCTTCATTGCTAGTGTGAAAAGTAGGAGAAAGGAATAACTCTTTCAAAGTACATATGTCATGGGAGTATTGCAGTAAGACAGATCTGAAACAGAATCCTTTAACAGGGTTCACTTAATTTAGAAACACTTTGTTGTACTTGTTCTGGATGAGTCCTAAAAACAGAACTGCTACAAGAGTAAGAAAACTTTACTGGTCCCTGCTGTCGTGCCATACTTACTGCCTAGACCAATAAGCACCAAGGGGTGATCCAACATAGTCAGGTTGATGAGCTTTTTGTGAATAACAGTCTTTAGTTCACATGTAGCATACGAGCTAACAACTGTATCTGACAGAGTCCAGGCTGAAAGGAAAAACTTGGAGTGGAGAGACTTCATGAGAAGTAGCCAGGCAGTAAAAACGGAGCATATGTATGTATTGGCCAACCTTTATTTAGTCTTAGACCCATTACACACTGCTGAAGGGTTCTCTTGGGTCATGTCAGCAAAGCACAGAACACAGTGTTTGGTCAAAAAATACAAAATGCATAAAATCCGTTGGATGCTGAAACAATAATTTGGGTTAATTTCGCTGAAAAGCCTTTCTAAATTAATATGTTGGATGCAACTCAAGTAATTGCCATCCAAGCATAAGATATTTTTGGCGCTCAAGAGTTTAAAGTGTGTTTCTAGTATGTTTTTGTATTTTGTTTATTGTGTTCATGCAAATCTCCCATTAGAGGCTGTATTGGACTAGAACTTTAAATGGAAATTGAAGTTGACTTTTACTCATTAATGTTGCAATAAATATTGAAGCCAATAACTGTAAACTAAAGATTCATATGTCTGCTTTGAAAGATGAACAATGTCTTTCCAAAATAAAATACACATCATTTTCACAGTGGGACATTCACATAAAGTGAGACCTGGATTGAAAGTTAAACTCGTATTTGAGCATAATTTGAGTTGATAGTGATCACTGTCCGTTTACTTGCAATATGGCAACACTTGGGTTAAATATTTAGCTATGAATACAATCACAATTAAACCCTATAGTGTATGCAGTACAGAAAAAGGGAAATCGAATGTTATCACATTTTAAATGACCTAGATTTCTAATCACACCACTGTAGGAAAGCTTGTTCTGTATCCTCTCCAGTGATCACTTTTTAAATGTTTTTCCACAACATTTTCCTCAACATTTAACAGATTTTCCACCTTCATCCTTTTTTGAGAAAATCACTCATAGGAGACAATGAATTCCCAGACAGTAAAAGCTATCCAGAGAAACAGGAGACATCTCTCAACTCAGAACTGCATCCCCATATAACCCAGCATCTTCCTCGATTCCATACAGTAGCTTATATATCAACAGGTTTTATAGAGTCGAGCCCTGTGTAGGCGGGTACGACGGTATCCAGTTAGTGCAGTGATAAACTTCACAGCCAAGGGCAGAAAGTTCACCACTCGGATCGGTGGCCTGCAAGACATTACTTATCATTGCTCTGCTGAATAACAGACCTTGTCCTTTAATGTGGGTTGTGTGATCACGCCAAGCTGCACAAAGCAGCCGTTCAACCCACAGCAAAGTGTGGTTTCAGAAGAATCCCTTTACCCCCTACCCTTAAGCCTACCCTCAAACCCCCTCCTTCCCTCGTGGATGCTGCCTCGCCATTTCTCGAGGTACTGCAGATGTGGAGTTAGTAGCTGGCACAAGTTGCAGTAAATGACTTTGTGGGCTGTGAAGCCTCAGTGTGGCAATCAGGGGTGCATTGGACTGGACTGCAGAAACTAAGTGGGCTGCTGCCAGTGCTTTGAACTGTGAAAATAAATACTGAATAGGTCTACGTTGTGCTAGCCAGGCCTTGAGTCCTATAGTCATCTGTCTTGGTGTACACACCGGTGTGAGTGTTTGCCTTGGACTTAAGCCACTGCATGTGGTAGCTGCAAGATTTTTTTCACGCTGGATCACACTTTGAGGGCGCATTTTATAAAACTGGCTGCCGAATATGAGGGGCAAGAATTCAGACTCATTTTGCACATGTGATAACTTTCCCTCATCTCTGCTCCCTGCCCTTTTCAAGGATCTACACAAACACCAGAGTATATATCTTGGTGTCTGGTAGAGACGTTTGTTTTAGAGCTGAAAGAGAGATCACTGGGATGAGAGGATGTGGGCCACTCAGAGGAAGAAGGCAAACGAAGCACCTGGGACAGGTTGATTTGGATGTTTGGACGTTGAAGGGGAACTTGTTCGGTGGCCAACGCTCTGTTTCTTCACAGAGAAGTGGAGAACTGACAGCGCTGTGCTGTCCGCTGTACAGTAGTTTTAAACAGAGAGTCAGACAGGAGATTGGATGTCAGAATAAAACATTTGGGGGAGGACTGAACATTTACAGGTCCCTTGTTGCCATATTTTGTTTTGTCTGCTGCAGTGTAAACCAAATTCAACAATCATACCACATTGAAAAACAGCATGCGTGAAAGGATTAAAATCTGAATCTTTAACAAGGAGTCATGTAGTGTTTCAATTAACAAATGACAGGGAGGATTATAGGGTATTCAATGCATACTTTACACTAAATACCCTGCTCTTAGTTTTGATTGGAATATCCCCTCTGCATTCAGACGTTAGTTTATTCAGTTTGGTAGCTCTCCACAGGCTGAGGAACTCTCTAGCTTGTTATATTAAGTGCACACCTCGAGTTTGTATGATGGTTTTGATTTATTTACCATGCTATTGCTCTTTCCTTCTGGCCCCTTTTCATTCATCCAAAAAATGGATTTGCTGAGTATACATGTACTTTTTAATTCTACTTTCGTATGCTGAAAGACATTCACAGTTGGTAGTCAGCCAGCACAACCACATTCTTCTACTGCTGGCCACTAAACAGCTTTGCCAGCGCAATTGAAGTAATCCTCAACCCAAGTCCTCAAAACTGGCTTCATTTGAATTTAAAATGCAGCTGGATATGCTGGCAGCTTACATGTTTAAGTTCTATACTAGTGTTTAGTGATGCATTGTGTCATGTGATCTTCTCTCCAACTCAGCTTTTTTGTGTCTTTCTTAATCAGCTCTTTTCTGTCAGTTTCTTTGTCTTGTAAAACATTTTAATTGTTTAGTATAGTGTTTTTGTTCAATTATGGAATAAGCATTTTGGAAATTCTACAGCACTTCTAATCTAAAAATGAAATAGGCACTATTATCCCATTTTGGGTTCCTATTGTGGTCCAACTGCAAAAAAACATGAAATGCAAAACACACAGTGCCACAACTAACTGTCACGCTAACTGTCCCTACATGCATGAACGCCCTCTGCAACGTAAGCCACAATCTTGCACCCACTTTTTCCAAGGACATGAACGTTATCCAGTGTACCAGGAACAGTGATTCTGTTTTGCATGTTTCCATCTCACAACAGACGCCCCTCAAACTCTGATCTGTCACTGCTACTGCAAAAGAATGCCAGCATAGAGCTTAAATGTCACTTGAGAATCCTGCTTTTACAGTCCTGCCAAGAAAAGTCATCAAGTTCAATCAAATGCTGATAGAAAACAGATCAGATCCTAATTGGACAAGTTCACATCAAGATCCTGATGACATTTTTCGGTACAAAAGATACAGCGGGCTGCTTTGAGAAATGTGCTTTTGGTGCGTTTTGCTTTGGTCAGATTATCGCAGCTGGCAACCCTTTTTCCGGACTTTACTCTTTCCCATCTGTCTGGAATAGACTTTATCCTCTTTTTAGCCATGTACCATCTTCTGCAGTAGATCAAAATTTAAACATGTTTGATAAAACGGACAAGATAAGAAACAGGTGCAACAACAGTTTTATAGGCGTCTTTGTATATACATTGGAGAAGGGTCGTAAGTGCCATCAAGAAGAGACAAAATGCTTGTTTCTCTGACATGAAGATATTACGATAGGGATAAAAGTACCAGATGTTAATAATAAATCTAGATAACGTCGACTGTTTCAGTACGGAAATTTCACAAGACAGATTTTGTTGTATTCTCAGAGGTACCTGAAGGGAACACGCCCATGTGCAAAAAACCTGAATATAAATGTTAATTCTAGTATAACTAACTTTGTGCCAGGGCTTGTCCAAATTACAGGGCACCGAGTGCTTATATTGTCTTAGAATGAATGGCCGAAACAGAAATTTTGAAATTTCTTGGTTTCTGGGGTTTTGTGTTAGATATCAACTCAATATACATTATTATTTAATTTGGAGAAAGGAAGCGAGCCAATCTGAAGATAAAGAAGTTACATTTACTTAATAAATTACTGGACACAGTAATATGGAACTGTATGCTCAGGTACACTAAATGTTCTCTTTGTCTTAAGGATGATGGATCTCGACAGTAAAATGAAACTTCTGATCTGAAATAACATTATGTTTAACTTTCATAAATCCCCCCCCAAGTTTATCGGAAGGAAAATGCACTTGCATATGTTTGATTGGACAACACTGCAATGCGTTGCAGGATGACATTGGATTTTGATGACAGAGGTTGAGCCAGGTTCAACTTAGACGACCCTGCATTTCTTTTGCTGGAGACTCTGCTTTGGCACACCCACTACCTCAGTACAATGGGTAAGTGAAAAGAATAAGGTAGGTGAGTTTTTTCATGCTGTCTGGAAACAGTCCGTTACCAGGAGCTTTTAGCGATACCTCAGCTGTTTGTCTACGGTTTCTGCTGCTCATAACATTAAAACTATCAAGTCCACACTATTCATCGCTTGGTCTTTACCTTGAATTGCACTGGTCTGCTCTGGTCTTGGTTCTGTTGCCTTTAAACTAGGTCTTGGAATTGGTGGAGTGTCTTAAGATGTGCATATTTAGGTATAGAATGCCACATCCCTACTTTCAAACTTAAAAAGAAAGAATGAAACAAGCTGTCGTCTTGAAGAAGAGGAGCCCAATGTGGTTCTCATATACACTCTGACTTCATACAGTGATTGGGGACACACTTAATGTGGTTCATTACAAACAGTGATGGCTGGAAGTGGGGAAGGATTGAGAAACCTGATTCCGGCATAACAGTAGTTTACCAAACCCTCTTGTCTGTTTAGAATTGAATCAGCAAGCAGCTGTTCCCGTGTTGAGTGACTACTCTTCAGCAGACCGTGGTTGTTTTGCTTGCCTGGTACAAAGTGCCAGGCAACGTTTGGCTGAACTCATAGTGCCGCTAACCCTCTGCCACGCACGTGTCTTTGATTCCTATGTAAGGCTTGAATAGCAACATCTTCTTGACATCGCAGATGTTGGTCATTAATTGCACATGTTTGTCATCCTTTTTTTTTCCTTCATCCCACATCCTAATAACTCTTGAACTACCTTTTTTTTTAAATCACTTACGTTTCCTTAGTTTCTGGAGGAACATCTGAGAAAGTGTTAAATGATTTAGCGCCTTGTTTAAATTACGCTCACATGGAAAGGGGAGTATAGTTTTTGTCCTTGTGTGAAAGTTATGCCTCTCTCGATGATGACTAACGCCCATGTTACAAATACTCGTTCTTCAACTTCTGCCTGAACAATTAATTACAAAGACAAATGATATAGGCAGGCTTTCATGGCGTTGCCTGCAAAGCTCCTGAGACATACTCAACTAGATTTTTTAGTCTAATTGGTTCATTTCAATGTCTTTCTTAGGTTTTTGCTCAACTGCAAACACTATCTAACAACAGGTAGGACTTTTAGGATATTTATGTATGCTTGTTGTTAAATATTCACACAGTTTGAGGTTCTTATTCTTGGACTGAGAGATGTTTGTTATTCCAAAGAGAGCTGGGGCATATTTTTCTTATTATCATTATCCTACTGGTTGTGTTTACAAGTTTTGCATAATTGGCATGAGGTATGGTTACTTGAGACAACGGCAATCTAAGAAACTCATACACACTGTCTGTTTTAGTCTTTGTCAGGGAGTCGACGCACACGACTGTATTTAGTGTAATGGAAGCAGTACAAAAGTAACTATGGCGCATTTATTTACTTGGGTTGAAATTAGACATTTTCCAGAGGAAGGAAAAAGCATGAGAAATCATAGAAAAGATTCAAAACACATGTTTTACTGAGTAGCTCTGCAGAGAGAGGCCTGAAACTCGGACAGTTGAAGTGGTTAAGAAGAATCACATCCATTTGCCTTAAGGATGAGAGCAACTTTAAATGACTGGGGAAATGTGGACATACTTTATAAAGAGATTATATATTATATACATCCTCACAAACCAAGTGAAGACATTCAATAATGTATAAATCACAAGTACACAGATACAGTAAATGTGTTTTAGGTTGTAATATTTGTATTTAATTCTATTGTTATTTCCTTGTTTCCTCACTGTATTATGACCATTTTGTGGATACTATGTGCCTTTTATTTTTTTTATGCTTTGTATAGTACATGCTCATAATGTATACTGTCACTTAATACTAATTCATCTGTTCTTGTACTTCTACTGCTTTGACAATTCAGTTTACATGCATGATATGAATAAAGCGTATTTTATCATATCTTCATTGCTCATTCTAGAAATGCCTTATTTTCCTTTAACAAAATGATAAATTTCTATAAGAAAAACATTGAGGCACCTGGATATGGCACTCAGTCAGTTTGAAACCAAACTGCATTCATTCTCACCTGTTAAGGTTACTCACCCTCTACCGAAATAACAGATTTACCATACCATCATCCTGAATATGATTAAAAACAGACGACTCAAAAATGGTACTAATAGTAATGAGCACATAAGCGTAGTCACTGAAGCCATGTCTGCATGGAACTGGGATTTCTCATAATTGCTTTTATACATTAATTAAATCCAGCGGAAAAATCTGCCATGTCAAATGTTTGAATAATTACTAGTTCACCCCTTTTGTCTATACTATTCCCAGAACAGGCACATATCTACTGATAATTACTAATTCTCATAGCTTTTAATAATCAAGCTCCCACTGTTCATGCAGACCTTTGTCTAATGTACAGCTTCATGTTCAGTCCTGAATTCAGGGGTCGCATATGTGATTCGACTGTTGCATGTTCAACAGCAATATGTCCAAACCATGTTTCAGTGGCTTTTTAATTTAACATATTTCAGTCATGGTGCATGTTACTGTGGTTTTAAAGTGATTCTGAATGTCACACCAGATACTACTTTAGTTGGACATTTGGCTTTTTCTGTTCCAACATTATTTACTGGCATGGTAATGCTGACAAGTTCTGATTCAGCTGTTCAATAACAAGCTGCATGTACAGTAAGTAACATGCCTTTGTTAAACCACATTAATGTAATTCAGATTGGAACTGAATTGCTGCACACTCTGATTGAAAGCATCAGATCTGTGTCGCATATGAGTGCAAAATGAAAAGTGGCACATTTTATGAAACAGTGTAAAGTCTCTTGGATGAGGGAATTCTAATATCTTCAAACAAGTCCAGTTGCCCTTGATTTTAACCTTATTTGGATAATCAAGAGCTGTATTTGTATAAATATTTCTTTTAGTTTCCTTTCCACTCTGTTTTCTATAATGAATAAATTCGGAGCATATATGATGACTGTCTGGGACATATGGCAGCACAAAACTCAAAGCTTTCGAATTATGACACTACAACATCCAATCCACAATAGGGGCACCTGTTAGCCACCATTTGAAAGCTTTTGTGTCCTTTTGCCAAACAAAGTAATACAGTCAATCTTCCAGCTATGGAAAATGGATTAAGTCTTATTCCTTCGCAAGATTCAATCTTCTGCCTTGAACCTGTAATGGTAATGAAAAACACTTTGCCAAACTCTGCACCTCCGTAAGATTGTATCCTGCAGGAAAACCAAAAAAAGGCTGTAAATCAATGGGTTCGCAGCAGCCATGCAGTCTGTGATAATGCAATTTAAAACGGTTGTGTGGAACCACCATGATCACACACAAAGTAGAGGTGCTCAGAGCCTTTTCCCAGATGCCTCAGGTTTCATGACTGGACTCGAGACACACAGGCTCAACCTCTTTTGACACTTGCACTGAACTGCACCAATACAGACCACATAATTCCTGTTTATATTATAATTTCCAGCTCTGTTCTACCAGAAACCCATTCAGTAAAGTTCAGGTCAATTTCTGTCAATTTCATCATATGTGCAACAGCCCTATGTAAACTTGAGGCAAGAAAGGAAAAGACTAAGGTATTCCATTTCCTGTTTATACAAACGTATATGCAGACCTTTCATTTTCCCACAAACTCTGTTTTCTTGGAGGCCATTGGTTTTCTTAACTTCCTTTCCCTCTTAGAAGCTCAATCCTTGACGGTAGCCTGACTAGATGCAACAGTCATTGGATTATCATCTGTATCTCTCTCCAAATTAAATTTGCTGAAAGGAACAGTTTGACAAATTAAGTTGGAAGCAGCTGGCATTGTGATGAGGACACTGGCTTCCTTCCCTTGTTCGTTTGAATGGGCGCTAGCACAGAGGCGGGCTGTCCTACTGCTAATAAAGCAAAGAGAGGCTGGGGGTGAGAGGAGGTCACTGAGACTTGAAGGAAATGGGGCTCTCGAGAAACAAATGGAAAATATGTGCTTTAAATCAGTGTTTGAGGCAACAGGAGAGGGCTTGGAGCCAAACTATTGTTTCAGACTGTCGTTGCTGTCTTCTGTTTTTTCTTTTTCTTCTGTTTTTCGACGAGAAAACCGGCTCTCACACTGTTGATTTGTCTCACAGAGACTGAGTCCTCAATGCTTTTCTAGCCGCTCAACACACTGCTACACCTCACACTGAGGGATGTTAGAACAACATTAGGCGAGTTATATCTGCCGCCATGCATGAGCCCTGCGCTGTAGGTCACCAAAGCCTTCTGTGAATCAGGGGATTGATCAGGTGGTTATGTAGGCTTAGCTAAATTAAAAACTAAATATACTCTCTGAGAGAGTAAATGGCTTTATCTGAAGCCAAACCAGCCGTGATCCCATGAACTCATTATTCACAAAGCGCATGCCTGTCTGCGTGCGATGCCATAAGGACACACGCGCCATACTCTGCTCTGTATGTGTGTGTGGCACCCCCTTGTACAAAAATAAAGCTTCTAGTCACTGTGCTGAATAGAATTGTGTGCTCATGCTCACTAGGGGATTTCCTGTGGTCTAGTCTCCCAATATTGCGGGCTGGGATAAACCCTGATCAGGAGGCCCTTTACAATGAAACATGTGAAATCCTTGGCACGCCGGCTTAGTCTCAGAGAATTGTGTCAAAAACATATTGTTTGGCTCCAGCAAAGAGGGCAATAAAGACAGAGCATTACTCCAGTGATACAGTAGAGATGCATCACGTGCAACGGGAAACACCTGGTGCGTGCAGACTCCCTTGGGAGAGGATAAGGCGAAGAGCGGAGCCAGGGTC
>NW_024044237.1:29548772-29999272 GCF_014851395.1 Micropterus salmoides | reverse complement strand
ACCTTTCCAGCAAGGCAGCACTGGCTTAAAAAGTGGATAGCTCCTTTTGGAAGAAACTTCACTTCACAAATTTAACAAGTTTAAAAGATGAACTGGAGGATAATTGTGGAAGCTAAGACCAACTAGTGCGTGGTCTTCTATTTAATTAAGCTGTTTTGCTCTCTTCCTTTAGCTTTTTTAAAAATAGGTTGGCTGTCCAAACAAATTTTTGTCAAAATGCAACTTAAAAATACTTATAACATGCAGTTAGATATTTTGTTAGATTAAGAAGGAAATCAAAGGAGCAGCATTCCCAGCATCACACCAAAGCTTGACATGCTTGCCTCTCTCTGAACAAAATGATCAGGTGTACATTCATCGGACTTTGGCTGACTCTAAATGAGAGGAAACAGGAAATTTTTTCATTCCACTTCATTCCCCATGTGCACACAGAGCATGCAGCAGGTTAGTGATATGGTAGATTCCCCAAAAACCATATAGCTGAACATTTGGCAACAAGACAGAGAGAAGTAATGGTAGCAAAATTATTAACACGAGACAGACTGCGCAAAACATCGAATCACTTCATTTCTGTGCATTAATACAGAGCTTAAGTCAGAACATAGTTAGCTGAGCTTAGTATATAAAAAGACTTATAACAGGGAACAGCTAACCCGGGTCCCTCCAAAAAATGTAATAACCACCACCTCTAAAGCTCACTGATGAAATATTAACTTAAGCATGTTGCTGTAGCCATGATGTTTCACAGTTGTAGGCTAATGTTTACCATGCTTACCATCTTAGTTAAACTGTGTTAGCATACTGCTATTAGCTAATTAGCAATAAACACAGCTGAGGCTGATGGGAATGTTAGTTTTGGCAGGTATTTGGTAAACCAAAGCTTGGACAAAAAACAGTTTTGACTTGATGATCGTGCAAGATTAAAAGTCAGAGGCAACATCATACAAATCATCATGAAGGGCAAATTAATGTGTGTAAAAATATTATGAAACTTTTAGGGTAAGTTTTGTGCTGACATTTTCTTGACGAACAACAGGACACAATTGTCATTGTGCCTAGCTGTTTTTCACAAGATACAATACATTGTGTTAATATGTGAGCTTCAGAGGTGTTGATAAGCAGATTTAAATTTTAGACAGAGCCAGGACAGGACAGACACGAGAGTGGAACCAATCTTCTAATCTTATTCCCAGAAAAAAAGCGAGTATGTGCATTTCCCAAATTGTCTAAGTGTTCCTTCAAATTCTATATAGCAAATCTGTTTAAATCTGTTAAAAGTACTATGACTTTTTTGATAAAATATCCCATAGGATGTTTTCTAATTAAAGCTACCACTACTTGTCAGCTTTCACGTTTTTGTTCATGTGTTTGTGTGTAAATGTATGTGCAATGAATCAACTCCCTCAAAGGCATGCACTGTGTCCGACCACGTCATTATGCTTGTGAAAAAACCCACTTCCCCAAGCATGCCTCCACCTCCCAGAACATGCAGTAACAGGATTAGTATAATGTTTACCTTGTCATCATAGGATTTGGAATACCTTGTGAGAGCTCACTATGATAACCATTATTACCAATTTCCATACTGAAAACAAAATATTGTATACAAAAAAGGGATGAAAAATGTAATGTGAGAGACATGGCATGCTGAATGTCTAGAGTAAAAATCTTTTTGAGTAGTCAAACCTTTCAAGAATGTTAGGAGATAAATATTTTTTTAATACAAACCATATTGTTTTATTTACACTATAACTTACAAAAACAGGTGGACTTGTAAGGTAATGATTGCAAGAGCCCTTCATGAAAAGTAAGGGGCACTTTTAAATGGTAGCACACGACAAGAAGCCACACCATCCACTCATAAGATCAATTCCAAGCTTAAAAACATAAACCAGCACCAAGAATTTAGTATACAATTATATGTACAAGATCCAGCGAAAAGCAGACATAGAAAAAGATTGAAAGTTGAAAAGGAGAGGAAGGTGGGTAAAATGTCTTACGTTTTCATGGGAATTGTCTCAATGCTATAAAGATACACAAAAAAACAACATAAAAATGTCGTTGAAATGTGCAGCGATAGAAATGCACCAGAATGTTGCCTGTAATCCAGCACAGTTCACATGGCGAGAGACGCCACTGATCAAGACACTCTGTCGTATTTGTGTAAAGCCATGATTAAATTAGTCTAGTGAGGGTCCATGGAGAAGGAATATAAATTGACGAATGCGTCAATGTTTCTTTGTAAAGTGCCAAGTGCTTGACAGAGAGGAATGACACAAAAAATAAAAGATATGGAAGATGGAAATAGTAGAAATGGTTATCACAAAGTAAAATGCCAAGTCCCAGAAACAGAGGAACTATAAGGAAGAGACAAGGGAGGAAAATAAATAATCACTAAAGAGCTACAGTGACCAAAAAAGAACCCCTAAAAAGGCTGAATTGAATCTAAAACTCAAAATAATATCATTATTTTATCAAATAATAATCTAATTCTTGAAGGTACAATTTGTAATTCCTGGCCACATGCTACAAACAAATAGGTGGCAGCTTTTCACCTCCTCCCCCCACAGCCAGAAAAACATTTCGATTCAGCTCCTCTGCTCTTTTCTAATCACATGTAGAGCTGATCTTTATAATAATCTCATGAATTAATTTTATGAGTTCCTGAATTAGAAGGGCAATGCCTTGTATGATGATCTGCGGAGAGGGGCTTCTCTCCTGCCTGTCTGTGTCTGCTCCTCTCTGTCACAACTGACAAATAGGCAACGTGAATAAGTAATGTAATAATGTAATTTGACAAGCATGGGATGTTTATTTCATCATTTATCAGAATAGACAATCAATCAGTTTTCTGGCCAGTTTCGCTCGCATCAGTACCTACAACGGCTCACTCTGCCTGAACCGCCCAATCAATTAACATGAGTGGTGAGAGGAAGGGTGCAATAATTTTAAGGTGCTCCTGTGTGTCCTCAGACAACAACAATTTTACACCCAGTCTCCCGAGTCAGAGACAGGGAAGATCAAGACAAAGACAAAAAAAAGGTATAGTAAGCAGAGGAACGAGAGATCGAGGAGCACAATGGAGGAGGTGAGCAGCTTGTGCTACAGCACTGATTGGCAATACCTCATTGCAGCTCTATTTCTAGATGGTTAGTGTGCTAATTTCAGTAGATACCTCTGCAACATAATACATAGATGTTTTTGACATGACATCATAACTGTTACTTCATATTTTGTTGATCATGTTAGATCATTTTTTTAATGTTTTAAACCGAAATTCTGGCCATATCTTACACGTTGTACCTTGTAAGTATGTGAATTAGCAAACTATAAACTGAAAAGTGACTTATAATTAGCAGTTTAGCTAGAAAGCAGTTAGAGAATAAGAAGCTGAAGAGAAAGAAGGATGTCCTGCAACCATTGACCATATAATATACAGTAAGGATATCATACCTCATTAAGTATAAACTACAAAATTAATGTATATATGCAGTTGTAAAGAAGTAGTTGAAGAACAAGTACAACCACTTACTCATCGTAAACATCCTCTGTTTCCATCCTGCGGTAATGCTTGGCTAGTTTAACTGCTAGGATGATGCTTGGGAGCAGGAAGAGAGTGCTGCAGCCAAGGCCCATCCAGAATGTGTTCTGTAAAAAAAAAAAAAATGAACCAGCTATTAGAGCTGAAACGATTGGTCCATTAATTGATTAGTTGATTGGCATATTAATAAACAAGTATTCCTATTTTGATAATCTATTAATTGCTGAAGCCATTTTTCCTGAAACAAATGCCAAATATTCTTGAGTTCCAGGTTCTTTTCTTTGTCCTTCGTGATAGTAAATTAAATATTTTTGGGTTTCAGAATATTGTTTGGAAAAAACAGGCAATTTGAAAGATGTCACCTTGGGCTTTAGGACATTTTTCACTATGATTTGACATTTGGTATAACAAATGATTAATTGATTAATCGAGAGACTAATTGACTTGATTTATCAATCATGAATAGCATCCTTAGCTGCAGCCCTTCAAACTGTTATTAAAAACAGAAATTTAAGTAATATATATTGTGTATTTTTGATCTACCTCATCACTGTGGGAACTAAAATTTGAGTTTTGACTAACCTAAATCCCATCAAAATGACTGTTGCTGTGGGTTTATATCAACAATTATAAAAACTTATTATATTGGCTGTGACAAAAAGTTTGAAAAGTTTCTTTGCAAACGTAAATGACCCAAATGGACTACAATATATCTTTTGTAATACAGTGGGGGAAATAAGTATTTGACCCCTTGCTGATTTTGCAGGTTTGCCCACTTACAAAGAATGCAACGATCTATAATTTTAATCATATGTACATTCTAACAGTGAAAGACAGAATCCCAAAGAAAATTCCAGAAAATCACATCTGATGAGGAAAAACAAGTATTTGACCCCCTGGACAAACAGCATGTTAATATTTTGTAGAAAAGCCATTATTGGCCAGCACAGATGTCAAACGGTTTTTATAGTTGGTGACAAGGTTTGTGCACATTTCGGCAGGGATGTTGGCCCACTCCTCCCTGCAGACCGCCTCCAAATCATTCAGGTTCTGAGGTTGTCGCCTGGCAACTCGAATTTTAAGCTCCCTCCAAAGATTTTCAATTGGATTCAGGTCTGGAGACTGGCTAGGCCACTCCAGAACCTTGATGTGCTTCTTCTTCAGCCACTCTTTTGTTGCTTTGGCGGTGTGCTTAGGGTCGTTGTCGTGCTGAAACACCCATCCTCGACCCATCTTCAGCTCTCTCACTGAGGGAAGGAGATGTTGGTCCAGAATTCCACGATACATGGCCCCGTCCATCCTCCCCTCAATACGATGGAGTTGTCCCGTCCCCTTGGCTGAAAAGCACCCCCAAAGCATGATGTTGCCACCACCATGCTTGACGGTGGGGATGGTGTTCTTTGGGTTGTACTCGGTGTTCTTTGCCCTCCAAACACGACGAGTTGAGGCCAAAAAGTTCTATTTTGGTCTCATCTGACCACATCACCTTCTTCCAGGCCTCTTCTGAGTCGTCCAGGTGGTGAATGGCGAACTTCATGCGGGCCTGTACATGTTTCTTCTTGAGCAGGGGGACCTTGCGTGCGCTGCAGGATTTCAATCCATGACGGCGTAGTGTGTTACCAACCGTTTCTTTTGTAACTGTGGTCCCAGCTGCCTTCAGTTGATTCATCAGTTCCCCCCTTGTGGTTTTGGGATGATTCCTCACCATTCGCATGATCAGGGACACCCCACGAGGCGAGATCTTGTGTGGAGGCCCAGACCGAGGGAGGATGGCGGTGGTGTGGTGCTTCTTCCATTTCCTGATAACTGCACCGACAGTTGATCTTTTCTCTCCAAGTTTCTTTCCGATTCTCTTGTAGCCCATCCCGGCCTTGTGCAGATCAACAATCTTGTCCCTGATGTCCGTAGAAAGCTCTTTGGTCTTGCCCATGGTGGTGATGTTGGATGCTGGTTGTTTGGGTGTTGACAGGTGTCTTTTATACAGGTAACGAGGTGAGGCAGGTGTATTTGATGTAGATAATTGGTTGGGATTGGGGCTGTGTCTTAAAGAAAGACTAACTGGCTTGTAGGAGCCAGAATACTTGCTGTTTGGTAGGGGGTCATATACTTGTTTTTCCTCATCAGATGGTTATCAATTTTAATAAATTCATATGATGTGATTTTCTGGAATTTTCTTTGGGATTCTGTCTTTCACTGTTAGAATGTACATATGATTAAAATTGTAGATTGTTGCATTCTTTGTAAGTGGGCAAACCTGCAAAATCAGCAAGGGGTCAAATACTTTTTTCCCCCACTGTATATCCAACCCCAATGAGCTACAGCTAACCACCCTATCCTTTTAAAATACATTCCTTCCCCTGTTTAAATAGGGTTTGTTTCCCTGTATCCTCTGTATAATTACCATGGAGTCGACCAAGAAACTGCAAGTAATGATTTCCGTCGTGTCCACCATGTTGCTGAAGGGCTTGCACGGTGCGACCTCCATGGCCAGCTACACAGAGCAAGATATAAACAGTAAACAGTCAGCACACGACAGAATAAGGAATACATACTGTATCAACAGTAATTCTAACCCCTTACTCTGTATATTAAATTCTGTTTTATGCTTAATAATGTCAAATCCTGCTTGCTGAAAGTGTCAATACACATTGCAAAATTGCACCTTAATTGTTTTTGCAAAACAACAAGGACATTCTGATTGAAATAAAAATGTTCTATTGACAGCTCTGAGCTAGACAAAACATTCCTTAGGTTACCAGCAGAAACCAATATGCCACAAAGTAAATTCCTCAAAGTTATAGAGGTTGTAATTGTTACATTTGTCTTTGCTATATTTACTCAAAAACTCTTATGTAACATTCAAAGGTATTTTTGCCCGTACATAACTCTGTGTACCACCAGTGTTTGGTTTTGACTAAAATGACTATTGAACTAAACAAACACTGTAACACAACACATAACAGCTGCAGTACAAGTTAAACAAATGAACAAACAAATACTTACAGATGTTTTGACCCATTCTATGTATTGATGGAAGTAGCCAACAATAGTCGCTGTGAATTTTCCTGTTTCCTGAGGAAGATTAAGACAAAATGTGAGTTACAGACCTTTTACAAATTGAGCTCATAAGCAAAGCAAGTGACCCTTCAATTACCCGAATTATTAAATGTGTAGCATTCTGGGAGATGAGGTACTGGGCAGCATCAATGGCATCAAGAACTGCTAAAACTTTGTTCTGCAGAGAAGAAATTGGATATTAGTTTAAACCTAAATCTGAGCCTAGATTTACGATTCAGACTGAAGGGCTGGTTTACTTACTGGCAGGTCTGAGGCTGTTCTCTCCAGGAACCTCATACTCTGGTTCAGTGCACTCTTTTAAAGAAATAAAGAAAAATTAAGAACACAAATTAACGCCAGCAATGTCAAAGGTCGGAGGATACAGTCAGGGGTAATTTTAACACCTTGAAACATACACCAGTGAAACACAAATGGAGACCAGGCAAGAACAAAACCGACACTTGATGGACAATAGTCTTCTTTCAGCACAGGCATGCTGAAGATTTTGTTCCAAAACTAAATATCCACAATGCAAAGAAAGAAATAAGTCAATTTCTTGCATGACACAATGTATGTAACAATTTCCAAATAAATGCCTGAATTAAAGTAATATATCTTAAGTGGATATTTTGTAGTATTTTGGTACAAAACCCTTTATTTCCAACACCATAGAGTATATGATGTATATGTAAATATAAATACAAGAACATACACACAATATCATACAAATTGTGATATATATTCTCAGATTACTATGTGTCATCTGTGACATAAAATATGTCTCTAAACGCTCCAAATATGGAATGGGGACACTAAATACACAGGATGGAAACATTTCTGCTTACCCTTGCTCTAACATATTTCTTGAAGTTGAAAGTGGAAGAAGAAAGAAAACATAAAAAGCTGTGTTGTGCATGTGGACTGCATCACTGCTTGTCTGAATTAGCTGTAGGTGTTATTAAAAAAATGGCACTGCCTTTAACAGAGATACTATAACTGAATATTTAATTTGTTTTTCACCGACATGACACGGTTGATGACACATGCCTGAGGGTCAAAAACATTCTTCTTTTGATACTGAAACATTGAAATATACTTTCTATGTCAAGGATGATATCATTCTTTTAAATAGACATTAGCACAAAGATAAAAAACCAATTACTTCTAGCTTTGGTATACACACTTACAGTATTGTACATTGCAAACACTGACTTGATGGACCTTTCTTCTAAGAATAGATTATCCTGGAGTACGTTTTGTAGTAAAATTTCTTTAAACCTGCATAAATTCATTTTTTGGCCACACATGGGAGCAGCACAACAAGCTGTAAACACAACACTGACATTACCTAGTTGTAAGCAACAGTTGCTTATATATATATATATAACTCTATCAAGCACACAAAGAAACATTATCATTCATTTGGAGTTTTGTTTCTGCTCACCTGATGGTTGAGCTCTGTTTCTGGTCTCTACCAACAGGCTCCTTAGCAGCTAAATGCTCCACTGTGTTCTCCAGCAAGTCACTAACTTTTTCTGTTTGCCGTTTGGTGCTGAGCATGTAGCGTACAGTGAGGTTATCAGAGCTTTTTCACCGAAAACAGATGTCTGCTGTGATTGATGAGTGAGGCTGAACCAATACAATGAATTTGTGAGGCATAAAACCAAAACGCTAAAATGCTCCTTAGAAATGAGGGGAACTGCTCAGGTGATAATAAAAAATGATGACTGTCACAGATTGTCATTTGAACCATTATTATTATAATATTAAGAGCAGTTTTAAAGTACGTTTAAAGTTCAAATCTTTTATACAAACAAATTCACTGTACTAGATCTATAAAAAAATGTCTCAAATAGTAAGTGCCAGTCACAACATCCCCTTAAATGGAACTTCTACTTTTGCACTCTTCTGGTTGTTTCTGTCTAATGCATTTGCCCTCAACCGGCTTTTTCTTCTGAAGTTATTTATTTTCGTACATTTCCAAGGCTGTCTTAAAGCAACCCCGAGTCAAGAAGAGGTGAGGATGTACTGAAATTACTTGCACTTGCAGCAAAAATAGAACAAGAAGTATACTTTTTTCCAACAAAAAATGTCCTTCAGTCGAAATACAGCATGCCCTGTGGCTGCATTGCACTCTGGTCTTTTGTGGCCACTGTGTTATAAAAGAATTGCTTCTTGCCTCGTCTATGCTGGCTTTGTGTTTGACTACCAAACTCAACAAAATATTAAGTAGAAAAAATAGTAAATGAAAAAAACTCTAACTTTGCTGCAAATATGATTATCATGATGTCATGTAAGTTCGTCTTTTCACAGTTGCTGAGGGGAAGAACAATCAAGTCAGAAAATAACAGAATTACGCATCGTTTTTAAGTGGTTTATGGTGGATGGTTCCTTTAAGGGGATGAACTAGACAGAAGATCTAATCAAAAACCAGTCCAGCCAGGAGTAAATATTTGGACTGAAAAAGTAAACGCATAGTGGAGCATTACCATGGCCTGCTCCATGGGGATGATCTGTTGACTATGGATCTGCCGCAGAGTGCCGACGTGGCCTTTCAGAGAAGTCTTCAGAACACCTCTGGGCTGAAACACACATAGGTAGATAAACATTTAAGTGCTAAAGGAAATTTTAGCCCATTAACTACAATACAAGCCATGTTAGTTATTTATTTTTTCCCTCACTGTCAATAATAGTAAGTATGTATGTTTATTCAAACAGTCAGTCAAGTTCTGTTCTCTTCTATTATTTAGGAGTAATTGTCTCTTGTCCCTGTTAAGGAGTGGCATCCGGTGCAGGAACATTACACCTTAAAATGCAGTGGTTAATGAGAAATTTGATCTATGAGTGACACAAAAGGCTGCAGGTAGAAAATTAACTTTGATGCTATAATAGAATTCTTTGACATCAAACTTAAAATATGTCTTCCTATAATAAACCATTGATTGGAATTAAACTGTAGGCTCCATTGTTTGGGAGGCTCCTACAGGGCTTGCCATTTAGAGTTGAATAAATGTGTTGTGTTACCTTCCTGAAACCCCCCGAAGGCATGGCAGAGCAGTCAGACTCCTCTCCAAAACTGTTTAGTTTATGCAGAGCTGTTATGTTTTGGACGAAGACATACCAAGCTTGGAGACACCAAACTCCACAAAAGTACTCCCATTGCATTGTAAATAAATAAGTAAATCAAATTATGTGCCTGTAAACTAAGGAAACACTGTGAAACTGTGCAGAGTGGATGTTTGTATATCAGCCAGAAAAGCACCAAGGTATTCTTACAATGAGGTCTGTCTGTGCCTCCAGTTCTCTGGCAAATGAGATCAGGTCCACCACAGTGACTCCTTTGTTGACCTAAAGATAAGCGTGTATAAAAAGAAAAGAATCATGTAAACATTCTTCTCGGAGTTGTTGGAGAGAAAGTACTCAAATTACAAGTGTCTGCCCAGGTCAAAAAGAAGTGCTATTAAAAGGCACTGAAAATATACTAGAAATTCACATAGTATGCTTATAGTACATTCATAATCCTAACATGCTTACTATAAGTATATTAAAGATATATTATCCTGAGCTTTAACATACTTCTCAAAAGTATACTTTGAATAAATTGGTAATAAATATATACTTAATTAATCTTTTAATAAATATGCTTAAATAAAAGTAAAAGTATTTTTCACAACATTTTAGTCTATTTATTAAAAATATATTTATTTAACTCTTAGTAAATACTATTTAGGTGTACTTTGTGGAAGTACATTGTTAAACAATTACACTTTTAGTGGGTTAAGAATATATTGCCAAATATGCTTCATTGTGTAGGCTACTGCAAAATATTGTAATTATTTTATGTAATTGCCACATGTTTCAGCCTGATTTCCAGAAGTATTATTTTTAAAACTTTTTTTTTTAACATTAAAATGTATTTTTGAAAAGCACATTATTATTTTTTCATTTCTTTTCTTTCTTTAAATTTTTTTTAATCAGGTAAATAGCCAGTTGAGATCAGAGACCTCTTTCATAAGGGTAACCTGGCCCAAAAGGAAGCAGGACATGTTGTTAACTTAACAAACAACAACATATAGAAATATGCATACTTTAAATCATAATGTAAATATACTTGTTTCTGTTTGTAAACAGTAAACACATGTACACAGGGGCGAAGTGGTTCCTCCCGCCCAGCCCACTAGCAGTGCATTCAATTTGACCAATCAGAATGAAGGTTTTCAAATCGACGACCCAATCACACAGCGTGAAAGTCCACTTCACGAAGGTTAACGTGTTTGCAGTCGTTTAAAAGGAATCTATTTTTGGCCAGAAATAATTTTGTTTCTCAGGTTTCCTTTGTTTTACTTTACCGACTCGGGCTTTGCGAAGGTGGACACCACAGACATAATAAGAAAAGAACACAGAAGAGAAGAATATCCGGTCAATTCCCTGTAGAAGTTAAATGTGAAAAGAGCTAAAGAGGCGTGACTGGCAAGTACAAGCAGGAGAGGACAGACGCAGAGACTGCCAGAATCGTCTTTCTTGGCAAGTTTATTATTGTTCGCAAGACAACACAGTTGTGTAAGTTAACTAAAGTTGAGCTCAGTCTGGGTTTAAAAATGTTTTCCTTGGTGGATAGCTCTGGTGTGCATTAGCTAATGCTAGCACGTGGATTAATATATTTGTTAGCTAACGTTAATCAGCATTTTAATAGCTTCATAATCGAGACAGCAACTTGCGTCTGCCTTAAATAGTGTTACAAAAGAAACGCAATTAATGTTACAGTAATGTATTGCTTTTTGCTGTAAGGCATTTTTTAATTTTACTAAAATTTCTGTAATATACATTCTCAGTAACTTGTTGCTGGAATTTGATGCACGAGATTTTATCAAGGCAGCCTGTGCATGTGTGTGTATGAGCCTTCAATTCTGCTTTTGCACTGTTGAAGTGACCAGTGAGGTCTTTATCACAGTAATAAATGCAACTAATATGTTGCTGTCTGTGTGCTAAATGTTCACATTTTTATAGTCTACCTTAATACTCACATGTCCATGTTTACAGGAAGTTATTGCTCACTGTAATCATCATTCCTGCCCATGTAGTCTGTAAAGACATCACCACTGTCATCATTTTTGTATAAATTCATTCTAAAGTTTAGCTGAAGCTACTATGAATCATCAGCTAAGCATCTGCATTAGACTAGTCAAAAGTGGAAATCTTCTAAAGGTACACTGTTTTTTTAGAGATTTCTCTTCACTGCATCCATGGAGGGGGTAATCATTACAGTGACCAATCCCTCAGCACTCAGATATAACAGCAATGTTAAAGTGTACACGCATATGTAAGAATTGTTTTAAGACGCTCTTGAAATAATGTTTTTGTGTACTAATGCCTGACCACACAATATAATAGCATGTGATGTTATGTAAAATACTGCTCAACTTTATGTATATTTGTATGGTCATAGATCCTGTATTCAACTTTTAAAAGTTGAACCTACCCTTTGCAAACTTTAACCAACTTAATATTAAACCCAGATTTGGAATTTCCTGCCTTAGCTCAAGAAAATTAAATAAAGAATAATAATAATAAAGATTTGCCATAAGAATAGAATTACAGTGTTTATAATGATACGCAAATGAAGAACTAAACTAGGTGGAAGTACTGGTCTAACTGAATATTTATTATATCTCATTTGCAACTGCATTTCTTTTCTTTTAGAGCTTCCTGGGATTGTTGCCTCACTGAGAGGGCTTAGAGGTCATGAAAACCTCAAAGGACCAGCTGGACCCTCACAAGCTCAATGTGCTTAGGTATGTCTGGCTCCCGCACACGATCACTGTTCTTGCTCTCACTACATCTCAACGGGGTCAGACTAAATAAACAAATATTCTTTTGAAAAAATAATTTTATTTAAAATATTGTTATACATTAAGTAATTGGCTAATTTTGTACTTCACAAATTGACTGCTGTGTTAATGTGAAATGACATGTAGACAGAACAGTTTTTAAGCAAGTCTGTATGTTTGTGTTATTTGTTGTACCTGTTTAATAACATTTTATGATATACAGCTCCTTGGCTGAATGTACCGAAGTGTTTATGTAATGTTTTTGATAATGTTGTAATGGAAGAACTGAGCATTAACTGGGAGGGGTCCCTTGTGGAAAACCATTTCACCTGGACCTAAACAACATTATCAGAACAGCTAGACATGATGTCATAATGTGTTTCAGCAACTTTAAACAAAATAAAAAATCTGACCGTGGTTGTTAATTAATTAGAGGTAATATTGCTTTGATTTAGACAAAATATTTCCTTTTCCCTTCCACAGATGCTGTGTGATAAAGCAGTTTCCAAATCCCATAGTGTCTGCAGTCGCAGAAAATGCAACAAGTCCTACTCAAAGTCAGTACCTTCCACTCCAAGGATAAGGATTGTGACATTTTTCTGTTTCAGCTTGGTTCCACCATTTGTACTGTATGCTTGTGACGGAGAACCTTCACTACAGTTGAATAAGCGCTTGGACTGCCATACCAACAAGCCTGGCTCTTTGGCGTTGCTGTCAAAGTTGCTTGTTTGGTACCCTGTTGACCTGTGTTCAAATCTGGGCAGGGTGACTGCTCTCGCCATTGGCTGCATATGGTGTCAGGAGTGGGACGGCTTGCCGTGAGGTCATCGGAGTCGGGCCCAGAGTCCGAGGCGTATGAGGGACCCCATGGGTAACATTAATGATGGGATGTGTATAGTGTACTTTTCAGTAATACTGATCGTATGTCATCATTTTACTGATTTTATTTTTATTTGAAGGTATTTTGGGAGAGATGTGATACATGCTGCTGTACCTTTTAATGTACACAAAATTAAAGTTTTTTAGTTTTCTATATGTGTGTGTGTTGTAAAATGAATTTTTTTACTGATTTTTATTATGCTAAAAGGGCATTTTGCAAGATATTTTTAATGCATTATTCTCATACTGAATGGTTTCATAAAGCAGCTTCCCAAGATATTAATAATGGCTCTTGGAGTATACTTGTAATAAATTACTAATATGCTGAAATGGTAATAAAAATGTTTAGGGAACACATTTAAAATATATTTAAACTGTTCTTCAAGTATAGCACAAAAGGGTATTTTAAGTTCAATTTAAAAAAGTATATTTAAATTACAGTAAAGGTACTTAAAATAGGTCAATTTTAACACAACTAAGTATATTAAAGTATATTGCAGTTATCTTAAACTTGACTTTAAGTATTTCTAAAATGACACTTATACTTAATAACACATTTAATATACACTTACTATAGTACAATTAAAAAATGATAAGTGCATCCAAAAAAAGTGCTACTTAAGTATATTTCTTTTTCACTTGGGATGTCCATTATTAGCTACAAAATTAGAAAGGTTTTTCTTTTATTTTTTGTCATTGTGTTGCTTTTGTTAGCAGATAAAATCCCACTGCTCCTTGGAACAACTATTAAGTTAAAGTGAATAAAGAAGCTTCACGTGAATAAGACTGAGCTGATTAAAAACAGGTCAACAAAATAATGCATGTTCCTCCAGTATTTTCTGAAGGAGGTAACACTCAAGTGTATAATTTCAATGGCGTAAAAATGTATTATCTAAATGAAAATGAAATATATCCCCTCTTTCACCTTTCTGCAAAGCTGCCAGATATATATATTTGCTATAAGAATAGAATTACAGTGTTTATAATGATACGCAAATGATGAACTAAACTAGGTGGAAGTACTGGTCTAACTTAATATTTATTATATCTCATTTGCAACTGCATTTCTTTTCTTTTAGAGTTTCCTGGGATTGTTGCCTCACTGAGAGGGCTTAGAGGTCACGAAAACCTCAAAGGACCAGCTGGACCCTCACAAGCTCAATGTGCTTAGGTATGTCTGGCTCCCGCACACGATCACTGTTTTTGCTCTCACTACATCTCAACGGGGTCAGACTAAATAAACAAATATTCTTGTGAAAAAATAATTTTATTTAAAATATTGTTATACATTAAGTAATTGGCTACTTTTGTACTTCACAAATTGACTGCTGTGTTAATGTGAAATATATCCCCTTTCTCACCTTTCTGCAAAGCTGCAAGATATAACTCACTTAATTGATGGCCAAGATCAAATCAGTCTTATTAGCTGTAGATCTTAATTGGTACAAGTAAATTAAGTGGTTGGAAACCTGTATAATTGTATGAGTGCTTTTTGATGGTGACTTACAGTATGTTTTACCTGAATGGCTCTAACATTTTGTAATCTGAGACATGAGTAAATTATATTCCGTAATAAGTACAAAAAATGCAACATGGAGAGCTTCCCACATTTTTTGGATATAAATTCTCACATCCTGACTTTGGAGAGTGTGTGAGTTGTGTTTCAGGACAGATGGTACACTTGAACTGAGTCCTTTTGCTTTCAGGAAGTAAATCTAAGTGAACCTGACAGGTAGTGTTGGGGAAGACAGTGAATGCCAAGTCTCGGCTTGTTCCTACACACTCTTTGCCTTGGCAGGAATCCTTTCGGATAAACGAGCTTCAGTGGTCCTTAACAGGACCCGGTGTACTGTGTCATGTCGAAGTTCATATTAGGTAAAGCATGACTGCCTGCTGTATGTTAACCGATAGTTAGGGAGGAGGCTGTTTAACCAAGCCTTAGGAACAAAGCTATTTCTGGTAGCATACCATTATAGTACAAGTGTAATACAATAATATTAGTATATGTATAGAACAATCTATTGCCAATATTTACACTGATCTTTCACAAATAAACTGGTATTCATAGAGAGCCAACTCTTGATGTCATATAGCCACATATTGCAAACTAACTGGTTCAATTCACAGTAAAAAAAAAAAAAGATTAATTTGACATTTATTTCCTAACTTTCAGTTGGTTCATATTTATTTACTGTGTACATGTTTGTCTGCCCTTGTATTTTATGTGTTTTCAGCTCATTCCTTCAGTTTCTGAATTTGGGGGTGTCCCTTTAAGTTTCCTCTCATTTTTGCTGTTAGGGTACTTATGGGTCCGCTCATCCAGATGTGTCAGATATGTGCATCTGTTTGTGTTTATTGTGTTGTGTTTGTGTGAGTATACGTGTGTCACCTCTTCCAGGTAGTCTGCATAGTTGATTTCTGACAGCCCGGCTTCAGAGAAATCCAGGAGGTTCTGCTTGCCCTCTGCCTCTAACAGGATTATTCCCCTCAGGTCGATCTTGACACTGTCCAGCTGACTCACCACATCCTTAGTAAACTGTACACACAAAAAAGCTTTATTGTTTAAATATTAAAGCTTATTCTATTGTTGCTAAATGCCTTATGTTGAGTTGTGTGTAATGAAGTGTGTTGATTGTCTTATATTCTTGACCTAACATCAAAACATTTGGTAGAGTGGTTATTTTGGAGCTTGATGGTTAAACAGTTACATCACTTGCCAAGATTTCTAAAAAAACATGGATATTAATCACCTCAGGTATCAATTACCTTACGTATAAATAAACATCTTTAACATAATAAAAGAAAAAAAAACAATGTTGGAACTTGGGAGACCAAAGATATTGAAAATTTTGCTTTGATGGAAGACACATATCCCATTTCAATAGTATTCTTAGGTATTAAACTAAGAGACAACAAACTATTCTTACCAGGCAGACGTGTAGAAGCAAAATGTCTAAGACCACAAGTTTATGTGTCAATAACTATAAAGAGCTTTGTAATATTGTTTATAATGTTTTATTTGTTCATCTGTTCTGAAAGCCATAATCATAGAAAGACATAAGTTGGGCAACATGTTTTTTAAATGGGATGTTTTGAAAAGTAATGTGCAATTTCACCACTAAAAACAAGAACATATGCTATTTTGTGGCACTATAAAGCAAATATAACAAAAAATGTTGGCAGTAAAGTTGTTTGTTCCTAAGATAACATGGTACTGACACTGTATGTGGATGGGCAGGACAAAAAAATGTCCACCCTACTAAGTTATTCTACTGAATATAAAAATCTTCAATTTGTTTTTCAGAATGCTTCATTGGTAACAATACCCATCATTTCTGAAATTATGATTTTATATCAAAGTAAAATGCGAAAAGCATTTTAATTTAGAAATTTAAGCTGATTTTGTGTAAATACAATCCAATTAGTGAAACTTATTTACTGGGCAAAAAAAGTGAATATTGGCTTAATTTACAGTAAGCAACGAGACAGTGTGCTAATGGAATAAGCCAACAGAGACAAAGAAAATCACTTGTTACAATTACCAAGCCATTAGCAGTACTGCTTCGAATAATTACAATGTACTGATTTCAGATTTCTTATATACAGTCTATGGTCAAGACACACGGAATCATACAGTATTGCCTGACAGAGATATAAAATGGGCACATCATGATCTACTGTTTAAAATACATCCAAAATCAACGCTAATATCTGTGTGTGCGCGCCAAAAGTAGGCCTAAACGGAAAGGTTAGTTGAATTCATTTTATACCTGCAAGGAATTTGATTGGATAAACCATAACCAATGGTATTTCTGCTCTCTTGATCAACCAATCAACTCAAAGCAATACGACGCAGTAGCACGCATGGACGTTATTTCTCATGTGCGTTCAACAGTAAGAAAAAATATTAAATATATAATATGAGATGAATGTCTGTGAATGGTCAGTTTATATTTTGACAGTCATTTTAAATATAATTACACATCGTCAGTTCAAAATGTTGAACATGTATTATTTCTTAAAAGTGTACGATTTGCATTTAACTTACTCCTACAACTAGCTAAATAAGGGACGTTGTTAGGCAAGATAAAGCTCCTTCAGCTGAAACACTTTAGAGCAACATTAGCCATGAGCTAACGCAGCTCCAAAGTATTAACTTAGCTAGCCAAGTAAAGGCTGACGTTAGCCGCTATCTTGTTGCGAATGTTTCTGTTGTTGTGGTGGGATGATAAGTAAAACTGTTTTGAAAGGGGAGTTACAGCAAGTAAAGTTGTATTTTGATGCTAACATTGGCAACAACATATAAAGTCAATGCAGAAAGTATTTCCTAATTTTATTCTTGAGCAAGTCTATATTGAGTAACTTCTTATGAACCTACACGACATTGTATTTGTAGGTCATGTGTCCTATTTTTTTTTTTTTTTAAATTGATCAAAATTTAATGATCATGTTGACAAAAGTGACACTACAGCATCATCAAGCTGATGCATCACTTGTGAGTGTGATTGACCAGCTTGAATAAGATTAATGTATGAAATCACATGGGCAATCTGAGAATCCGGCCAGAACCTTTTATTTCTGAAGTGAACTGATAACGCATGTTGTTAATCAGACTAAAAATAAGGCAACATTTAGATGTGACAAGTATTCACAATTTGAAAGGTTTCTGGCAGCAAAAATCCAAAAAAACAGTCTGTTTTACTTATTGTGTTAAGAGACTCTCATCATTTCTTAAGAATTGTTTTTATAGCCTGTGCAAGTGCTAAAATAACTGACTCATAATCTGTTTTACTGAAATTCTGTCAGTTAGGGTGTCACAATTATGGAAAGTTAAAACATTTGCAGGCTTTAAATGAAGACAAATGACCAGTGTGCAGAAACAGATGCAGCATGGGACTATTGTTGTTGGCTAAAACGAGCCAAAACAATCTTGCCAACTGGCAGGAAAGTACTGAATGTCTCAGGCAGGCAGAAGTGGCTGGCTCAGGGTCAAAAAGAACTGGGAACTTACATTAATGTAATGTCTCAGGCACACACTGAGGTAAGGGCTGAATCATGTACCAGCTATTGGCCATCAGCACACACTTTGGTTTGGCAGCAAAGACGTCATTAGGTAATGCTAATGAAATGCTGCAGCCATGGATGGACATTTCTGGACAGCATCACTGTTAGCATATAGAAGTGGCATATTTTATTAATTCTAACCCTTGTTTGAGCATGTAGCACAGTGCATTGATTCACTGTATTTTACCTGACCATAATAGTAATTTATGACGATTACTAGTATAGTTTACAGTAGGAAATTATCATACATACCTAGAAAACAGAGCTAAAGTAGCATACAGGGCTCCCTTACTGTGTGCTTACTTTAATCACATAACTGTATTGTGAGGTCAGCAAAATTTTCTGCTCTGACACATAAGTGATATCAGAACTTATGAAATTAACATATGTTTGATCAGTTAGGCTAAATTATAGCAACACTTCCTAGCCTAATATTCATTATTTGTAATTTGTCTTAAGTAGTAAAACTTCTGGTTATTTTTAAATGCCGTGTCTCCACCAGTTAAGTTCCTCTATTGGGTAAAGGCAAAAAAATCTATACAAAGACACTCAAATAGTCCCAACAGCAAATGACAGAATAATGGTGTGTCTTGAATTTACTGACCACTGTAGTGTTCAGGAAAGAGGAGATGTTAAAGACCTTGTCCAGACGCATGGCTGAGTAGATGCCTTTGTTCTCTTTGCAAGTACTAAAAAAGGCACACATACAACAAACATACACAGGTATAACAGAGAAAAAGGAAGAGAGGGGGAGAGAGAGGAAATGTCAAAAGTTTCAGAGTGAAAATATTTACTGCCACCAAGTGAAATTGACTGGAAGTACATGTTCCCTGATAGAAAAGCGTTCCTCAAAAGCGTGGACTATATGCTAATATGTAAAAGATAAAAGTTCCTTTATAACATTCAGGCAGCCACATACTATATAGACTCACATAATGAACACAGTATTAGAAGTGCTTGCTTTTTGATCGGTGAAGACTTGTTGAAGCAACACTGCTCTATTTGGAAATATAATGACTGTGGGTCTTCCATCCCAATACTGAGAATATGCAGCTTCTCACTGCAGGGAGATGACGAAAGCTGATGTAATCACTGAGAAAGAGGCTGAAGAAAAGCAGCACGGATAGTTTAGAAATATTATGCTAATGAGCAACGCAAGGTTAATAGCAATTTAAACAAAATGTGAAAAATTCTACAGCCTATAATTGAATAAATGGCTTGTCTTGCTGCAAAATCCTTTCAGTTTTGCAACCAAACGTAAACTTGAAATTTAGAGAGGACAGATGTGCAGTAGGCTGTGAGGAGAATAATCATCACCAAAGCATTGTTTCTGAAAGGTGGCAGACACAACACTGTCACCTAAATACATAAAAATGAGTTTGCTTTGCCTGTACAAGCTCTCTGCTGTCAGCTCCAGGTTGGAATCGTTGTACATGTAGCCAGGGATGAAGTTCTTCCACTCTGGGTTGACCAGATATGGGTTGTCCACGACCTGGCGAATTAAGAGATCCAGCAAAGAGGATGTGTGATCAGTAATTGTAATGGGAAGCAAATAGGATGTATCAGTAAATGAAATACACTTGACTCAATTTAAGACCAGGGTTATTCAAGACCAACTCTCAGACCCAAACAAAGCAGTGTTCTTGCTTGGTAAATCTTTCCATGTTGTACTGTAATAATTGGTTGTGGAACTAATCCTGACTAATATTGTATAAATCTTCCACTCAGTTTTCCTGAACTTAGAGAGCAAGAAAGATGAGAGGGACACATAAGGAACTGAGATCCGATAAATTGAGAGGCAGAAAATATATTTCAAAAGACAAATTTGCTTTATAACCTTTTTCAAAGGAGCCAAATTTAGATGTTCTATACCAGGGGTTTTCAAAGTCTGAGACTGCGGGTGTCTCCTCATACAAAGCTTGGGAAATGCCCCCCGCCCCCATCTTTAATTTACTTGGTAAATTTCACTCAATTCCTGGATGTCTATGAGATCATGATTATAATATCTTATCCCATAGACACTCAACATTTGAGCCAAAATAGCCGAATATTGCTGTTTGACATAACGTCTGACTACACCAAATAGTTTTAAAAAAGGTCTGTCCTAAGCCATTTATTAGTTTCTGACTCTGATGGGGGGGGGGGGGGGGGGACTTTTCCCCTAAACTACTGTATCTCTGAACTCTCACACATATTCTATGTCATCACCTTTTGATAACTAATGCAATAAGTAATGTGCTATTGTTTCATTTCCATTCACTGAGCCTCCCCTGAAACTGTTTGGAGCCCCCCTAGGGAGGCCCGCCTCACACAAACCCCTGTTCTATACCATAGTTGGCTCAACTGCAGCAGGATTCATGCAAACAACATCATGTCATCCACAACTGGGCGCAACTGCTATTCTCACAATACCACCCGAAGGTCACTGACTTGTATGCAGTAAATAGTACAGAGGAGGTGTCTTAATTTTAACTGTCTGCTCATTTAGAGGTTTGGGTACTGTATATGAACACTACAGATTTAAGTCCATAGAGTCCAGGGCACTTTGTATGTATCAAACATAAAATTACATGTTGTGTATGAAAATTCAGTTAAATTACTCCTGTACATGTCCTGCAGTGAAGGTGCCTGTTTGTACTTATTATTTTTAGGGGGATTAACCGCTGTCTCGTGTCTGGACTAATGACTTGCCTTGAAGACTTCTTTGGTGTGGAAGGGTTCACAAACAAGTTTCTCCATGTTTCCTCCAGCCAGGAAGATAACGGTCACCACTCCCATCAACACCCAGGAGAAGATGAAGCTAAATCCAACGCCGCTGTGGAGAAGGACAGACAGGCCCTCAGGTATATCGAAGTATGGAACAATAAGAGGTAAAGGTGTAGCAGTAGTGTAAGTGGGTAGATTGGAGTTCAGTGACTGTAAGCAGTGTCAGCCTAATGTAAAATGTGATGTAAACATTGTGCAAGAGGAAGAGGGGAATTAAAAGATGCATTAGTAGTTATAATATCAGTTTACCTTGGATCTGTATCAGTATCTCAAATTTATAGCACAAAAAACAGGACATTTCAAATACATTGGGGGAAGTTACAAAAATTTATTAATTATTTTAAAATAATTTAAACATAAAAAAAGTTGTTGCCTTATAAGCCCCTAAAATTCCAAATATGGTACATTTTCATCTTGTGGGAAACATTTATAGTGTATAAATAAATAACTTTCTTGTGCAAACACAATGTTATATTTTACATGCAAGTTATTCTTATGGGAACAGGTGCAATGCATCAGTTTGTTCAGATATATTACATTTTTGTATTTTGCTTTGTTTGCATTAGCTACTACCTCCAGGACAACTTAGCTGTTTATTGCTCTTCAGATGTTCATGGTTTTACACGATTTTGTTTATATGCTCTTATATTCTTTACCTTTTAGAAGTACTGTAGCATGTACAGTAAATAGTCTAGTGAAGTAGTAGTAGTAGTGGCAGTTGTAGTAGTGTAGAAGTAATAGCAGTTATTCAAGTGCTAGTAGTTCTCCTATTATAAGAGGAAGTAGTACTAAAAATATTAGTTGTAAGATGTACCATCATCAAATTGACTTGAAAATGTTTTTTTTTGGCAACACCATCTTCAGTTTGAAATCTCAAATGTGGTAGACTCACGCCATGAGCATTGTTCCGCCTGTATTCGAGATGCAGCCTCGTGTCGTAGGTGAGGCATGCTTGTCGTATCCCAGGGTGCCGCACAGCAGGCCCAGGTAGTTAAAGGCCAGGACCAGGACCACCATGCAGCAAAGAGCAATACAGCCAATCCACCTGTAAGCAGGAGGAAAAGCTAAACAGTTTAAACTTCCACTGTGGCCTTAAAATAACGTAAGTAAGTGATCAGCATATGTGTGTCCTGCTAAAAGGTCTTGAGCAAGAAAATGAAGCCCTACCTCCTTGCTGATAGAAATATAAAAGGAAAATGTACTACAAAGCTGTTTTTTTTCTTTGCTTCACTATTTTCAACTCAGTTAATGCAGAAATTATATGCATATTTCATTAAGGCTAAATATCAGTGCAAGCTTACACAGCATACATTCTTTTTTACAGTAGCTTGTGAAAAGAGTATGGTCGAGCCAGACAGCATGAAACTAAATGTCAAGCATCAAGACAATGCCCACAGTACTTTTTTTTTTTTATTTTTACAGCTTATAGGGTTTTTTTCTGTTTTTGTCAGTTTACCTGTAGAAGTCCATTTTGTCAATCTCAGGGTAGTAGTCCTCAATCTTGGCATGGGCATGGCTAATGAAGATGGTGAAGTTGGACAGGCAACTCTGAACAGGGAATACTTTGGAAAAGCTGCTGATGTTATTGCCAATGCCGTCCACTAAACTCTGTACACCTGAGAGACAGATCAATCCATTAATCCATCAGTTAATGGATACTTAAAGATACAGGAAAAATAAAGGAAGCTGTCAGCTGTAAAATTTGTAATTCAGTACTCAGAAATATGCTCAATTGTTAATGGTTTGTCTGGTTTCTGATAGGTTGATATTAAGTTAAATTATTAAGATATTAACACATTGCATATATGAAAGATTACAAATGTTATACATTTTAAGTTAGATTCAACATCAGATTCAAACTTCAAATCCACCTAATTTTGCTCAAAAGTGTAAAATGTCACTTACTGTCCACAACACTTCTGGTCTGTTCAATCACCATATGTGGTGTGTCATTCAAAGAGGAAAAACCCTGTGAGAGGAAATGTTTTGGAACATGGGGTTAGATGGTCCATTATGTTGTTTTAGGGTCATTATTTAGTTTAATAAATGGCAAATGAAAGGCATTCTGAAAAATACTGGAAATCACTAACGGAAGCACAAGTAGACAAGGCACCTACTGAAAAACAACTTTTAAATTGCTCCTAGAGCTGCGCTGACATAACACAATTCACAGTGTAAGAATATCTATAGATTTATGGGCCAGACTCACCCTCTGGACGATAGCACTGAGGTCTGTTCTCAAGACGTTGTTCACCTTTTCCAGCTGAGCGTTCACGTTGGATAGCTAAATATAAACATACAATCAAACACTGATTAACATACACAGTGAGAAATTATCAACATTCAACAATCTCATATCAATATTCAGTGATCTCTGTCCCTTTTCTAACATGCAGTAATGCTAGAGAACATCATGCAGTCGGTAAAAGCCAAATCAGTGTATTAAGACTCCATTTCCAAGATTCAACACATATTCACATTTTAATGTAGTTGATAGAAGTTATCACATAAATGGCTGAAAACATCCTATTTGGAAAGGAGCATAGTAAAACAGTAGGACATATTTAACAGAACTTGAGTAAGAAAAAAAGTTGCAGTTTCTTCAGCCATCGCAGTTCATGGTCTGGAAACACCCATGGTTGTTTAGGAAGAATAATTACATTTGTGTTCATAGCTTACTGTATAATCTGCATATTAGAGTGTTGCATTCAGTCATGTACCCGTGTGAAGTTGGCACTGATCTGCAGCTGGGACAGTGACTGTCGGATGTTGCGGCACAGCTGGGCAGAGGTGGCGTCTGACTCCTCGTCATGACAACCTGGGTCGTTGAGGGTGCGGTTGATGTTGCTCCGGACCAGACTCAGGTTGAAGTTGAGTTTCCCTGTTCCTTCCTGGAGGACCTCCAGACCCACATTGACGTTCTCCAGGGCTTCCTTGGTTTCTCGCATGGCTGGATTTAAAGAGACCACAGATGAGATTGAAAGTGGATTGGGTTGCTGTTATGAGGGGAAAACCAGGATGTGAAGGACAAATGCTCATCAACAGAAACGACTGATAGCATAAATTTCCTACCACAAAAGTGGAAAGTTGAAGTGAGACAATTCTTTCCATTGCAAACTTAGATAGTCTTACCTACTCAGCTATATTGAAAACAAGTACACTTTTCTCATTAGCTAACTTATATTTTGAGGTCAAATTAAATGATTTGTGAGGCTTTTTTCTCATGAGCTTTAGACTGTGTAGCTCGGCTACAAAATGACACAAGGAATTGTGAATATTTTATTGAAATCTTTTAGTTCTGTCATGGGAAAGTTTTGGGAATTGTTATAACAGCAAGCGTATAAATGCAAACTTATATTCAGAGTAGTAAAATAACTTTATGAATCTAGTGTTTCTGGGGCATATAAAAATGTCAAATAACTTTATGTTTAACCAGTGAAACAGATTTAGTAGCTAGTATAGTAGTACAATCATCTATTGATAAGTTACCTATGAAAGTGGCATCAAGGATGACAAATTAGCCTTTTAATATGAAGCTACACAGCAAAAAGACAGTTTGTATAATATTTGCTCATGTTACAGAAAAGCACAGACTTATGCAGGACACAAAGTATTCATTCCTTGTAAAGACTAGGCCTGAGCCGAGTTTATCAAATAGAGTTTCAGATCCAAGCCTTGGCGCTTGTTATTGAGTTTGGCAAGGAGTGTGTCTTTGCCGTGTTCATATGCTTGTGTGAATCTCCAGCTTCTAAAATTTTCTACTATCTTTGACTGCCAAACAGTAATGCTATGAATTAATGAATTTGTTTGCTTTTAATAAAAATAGTTGGTGTTAGTAACTAACTCTTTCCCCAGCAATTGAATGCATCACAAGACAACCGCAGCAGACATTCAAAATTTAACAGGATAAAGAATGCAAAAAAAACACTGGCATCCTTGAACACTCGTATAAAAGATGCAGGAGAGGAAATGGTGAATTTACTATTACATAGCTAAATGCCTAGCAGCACTGGAGGGAGAGAAAACACAGATGGATGCTATGAGCTAAATGCATAAATAGTTAGCATGTTCACTTCTATTTATGCCTCAGTGAAAAATGCAGTATTTAATTCCAATTATTTTGGTCTTTAGCATTCAAACAGTTCAAATATCTAATAAAACACACTACGATCTATACTATACTGAAGTCCTCTGACCCCAGTAGGAACACAATTACACAAACACAAAATACACAAACATTAAGGACACAAACTGTGTTCACAGTCATCTGTGGTCAGGCATTTTACCACAGGAACTATCAGCATATTTGCTGACCGCTATTTGTTTTTGTTGTGCTTTAAGCCTGTATATTCCATGTATTCGAAACATCCATATACAGCTGTTTGTTGTGATACATAGAGGAACTAATTTCTGGTAAAAGAGTTATAATAAAGTAACAGGACAGGTCACACTTCACAGTGGGTTAACACAATTGGAGTAAAAAGGGAGATGTCCAGGTGCAGGTTATGTTGCCATTAACTTAAAACTGCACTAGGCAAGATTTTATCATATTTGTTAATATGCATAAATGGAAAAAAAACCTCTCAGATTCATTCTGTTTGCACATAAAAACTACAGTATTTATCTGGTGAAAGCACTAGCAGAAAATCATTTGCGTATGCTGGAGATGAATCCAGACTCTTTAAAGACAGCGGCCTGTTTTCCTTCCCTACAAGTCTCTATGACTTCTTTAAATCCAAGACATGGCAGATATCATGCAACATAATATCCAACAACATTATCAGCCATTTGTGGTCACCAGTCACACATTGCGTAGTGCAGTTTTAATATATTAATTGATCGTCGTAACCTGAAATGTAACTCAGGGTTCAGATAGGTCCGTGTGCTCAAGGAAGATCACAAGGGAACATATCACAGGAGCAACACCAGTGCAAAGGTTCACAAGGTCAGGGGTAAAAGGATTGTGGGTCATTGTCCATTGACTGATTTATTACCTTTGATGGCTCTCTCGATTTTCACTTTATAAAAAAGCATAAAATATAAAGATTAAATTCTGAATGATTATTACAAGTGACAGCTTTATTAACTCACTGACCTTTGAGAAAAAAAATACTGAAATTACTGTAGATTCCAAAAAATGTTACGGAAATATTATATTCACAATGCAGAATATGTCTTAACAATCTTCAGTAGAGTTTTAAAATCGTATTACAGCATACATTTAGTCGGGGGGAATCTGATAATCAAGGTTATAATCTGACTTGCGATTATCCTAAATAATTGACAACATTTGCAAATACGGCAGTTTATTATATGTCACTTACTGACTCATAATATTTTTTAGTGCAGCTGTTGCCTGTATTCAGTAGCTTGCAGCTTACAATAACATGATCATATTATAACAAAGTAGGATGAAAAAAATGAAAATTATGTGGATATACCTGCAGCCATATTGAGAACTCTGTCCAAGGCAGGATGGACCTCCTTATCCAACTGATCATGTATCCTTCCTCCCAATAATGGACCTATATCTGTAGAGAATGCATCGTCAGATTAACAGAAGAGAACAATAAAATTGTCAGTCCTTTTCTTTATTATGTTTGCTACTTAATACTGCTTTTGCAGGTCTTAACTTTCAGGAAAGAACTGCATTCAGTAATTTTGCAGGAAAATAGCATAAATACTTAAGGGATCCTCTATACCAGTCACTGTTGTAGCTATCTAGACCTAGTTATGTCACAAATCTGTTGTGAAAACAAGTCAAAGAAAGTAGACACAGTTAATTCAGAAAATTAGCACGATATACAACCAAGAGCAAGAACTCTGTAATCGTTTCTGTACACTTAATTCACTATCAGAAGAACAGAGGAAGGTCTACTTACTATCTAGGTCATAGATGACTTTGTTCTTTGCTGTGGCATATTGGGATATTAGGTAATCAATTTGCTGCAAACAGGAAACACAACAGAGCAGTGTCTTACAAATAGAAGCAGTTGAAAATTAGTTCGTTAGTCTCATCACAGCACTCTGAAGAATAGCACAATTTCAGTTCATGTTATTTGTCAAAATGAAATGGAGAAAAATATTTAGCTTTAAACAAAATACAACTGGTCTTCATAAACACACGTTAAACAATGTTAAACAAACTGAGCATTTTGTTGGATGTTTCTTCTAAAAACACACAAGTAAAGTGAGATTTAAAACCTAGGCTTCTGAAATGTCATGGAATAAGAATGATACAAATATGTAGCCGTCACATGCACATAAAGTGATAAAATGAGGCATGACTAGAATCAGTAGCAGACGGACACAGAAGAAGCACACACACTGGTTTATACATTTGCCTTTTACTCTTAACACCCTATCACAGATACCAATAATATTCCTTGTTTGAGTGAATTTGAAATGTTTGGCTTTTCATTCAACTATAACGGAACCCTTTTTAACTAGTAGTGGTTGTTAATCACCAAAACAATTGCTGTCCAATTGACAGTTTTGTTATAGAATGGAACTTGTAGGATTTGTACAATATAATGATTATGTTTGTATTGACAGCACATACTCTGCATTTCTCTGCTTCTGCTTTCATAATTTAGTATTTAATATTGTGTTGGCGCTGTAGGACACAAAGCAGAGTGATAATGCTACACGTTTTATAGAATAATTCTGTCTCACCATTGGCGTGTCATTAGCGAAGGTGTGCAGGTCCCTCATGTTACTGTTGACCAATCTCCGTATGTTCTTCACCTGAGAGCTCAGGTTCTGGTTGGCAGCATATGCACACAGCACTCCGATCCTAAACAAATGACAAACACTGTGACCTTTCTGTCTCCACGTGCCACTAAGTGACCCTGCTGCTCCCACATCACTCAACACAGTAGCCCAGGGGTATGTTTTACAGAATAGGGTGATGACATGTCATTAACAGTAGAGGTCAGTGTGCACCACCACATTTACTTTTAATATTTTCTTTATTAACTTCTTATAAGTGCACCTGTAGAATGAGCTTCTTGACAACCAGCATCACACAAAAGGATTATTGCAATCAAAGTTATGTTTGGTTATCAAAACATAATTGGTTATCTTATCTGTCTCTTTCAAAATGAATTCAGTTTCAATTATTGATAGTATAGAAATGGACATTTACAGCAAGTCGAGCATTTTCATATTTCTTACAGAGTGAGAAAAGCAGCACATTAAAGCCAATAGGTAGTATACATTACAAGTCTGAAAACCTCATAAATATGTCTTTCTGAAATCATACATCAACTAAAAAAAATCACACATTCACACTCAGCAATCATAGAAAATTACTGGGAGCACAAAAATTATTATGATTATTATTATTCCCCCCCCCCCCCCAAGCAAGCGGCTGGTTGTAGACTGTATTTTCTGCATTTTTAAGATAATAAACAGATGAAGGAGATTTTATTTCCCAAGAAATTTGGAAATCAACTCATAGTAGGAAATGCAGGTGTATCTACATTAAGCTCTGAGGCCCTATCTGTATAATCTAAGGTCCTTGGGTTGTAAACATATTCAAATTAAATGTGAAAACACAGTATTCCATAAAGTAGACCATTACAGCGAGTCTCTTGCATACTTCAAACAGACCTGAGTAGCTTGGTACAAGGCTTAATTAGCTAGAGCAACATCAAGGGAAAGACAGCCTGTAATATTAAGCTGTTTCCATGACTCACTCTCATCCCAGCTGAATTTTCAGCTCAGCATCTCGCTGCAACCACTATGCATCTAAGTATGTGTGTGTGTGTGTACATGTATGTTTTTATTGCTGCATGGATGTGTGCAAGTGAGCATAGTCGGGATTCATGGGGTGATTAACTTTATAACAGACGGTAAACTTCTGTACGATGAATTGTGAAGTTTCAGAGCTCTGACAGTACAGTTGTATAACGGTGAATCTCATTTATAGAAATGCTTCAGTGGAATAAGCAGCTTTATGAATGATGTAAAATGACTTGTAGAAAGGAAAGACAAAAGGACTGACTCAGAGGCTACTGGGAGGGTTTAGATCAATGGAGACGAATCAGGGTGTTCTGACTCATTGTATAATAAGACAGTTCTCTGAATGTGAGTCTGTGTTTCTGTGTATCTGTGTGTATTTATGCACAACAGCTTGTGTGAATGTATCTGACTGAAGTGCATGCAAAGTGAGGTTATGCCCCATTCATCATCTTATTGTCAATGTATGAAGAAGATGTTGTGTGTCTGTGCGAGAAGTTCATTTTTACATCCCGTGATCAGCAGTTGGTTCCGTATAAGTCTCAGGATATTATCCTGTAAATCCAATCTAATCTAACCTGCATTATGCTGCAGACATTTTATCACATTAGGGATTGTACAGTGTTTTAATACACTGAGGGCCTGATTTACTAAAGGTCTGCGTGAGTAAAAACGTGTGCAAACTTGATATCACTAGCAAATTAGCACGTATGCTGATCTACTACGGTGTGCACGCAGAATGACGTCTTGCAAAAGCGCAAGATAGCACCTGTTGTTCATTTAGTACTTTTGCCTTAATGAATATGCAATTTGGGGCGTAACATGCAAATACATTTATTTACTACACGCAATGTGATTTACCAAGCCTAAACGCAATTTCACGTAGTAGTGCACAGATCACGCGTAAAATTCATCCAGCCAGAGGTAACGATCACCAACTGTTCACAGCGCGCCGGTCGTAATATAGCGACACAACCCATTGCAGGTATCGGAGAGAGGGCCAAGGACAGGAGATCGTGGAGCGACCGGGCACGGTGCGGAAGGTCGGTGATTGTTCCCTCTGGCTGGATGAATTTTACGCGTGATCTGTGCACTACTACGTGAAATTGCATTTAGGTTTGGTAAATCACATTTTGCATATTCATGCACGATCTGCTGGCATTTCATCGCGTCTGGGTCATTCCAGCATACTGTATCTGTTTCTGCTGGGGTTTCCCAAAGCAGTTTTTCAGGTGGAGACCGGGTAGGTTGTAACACTTTTTGCTTCAGCAACTATAACTCACTGAATTTTTTAGCTAGAGTTCTCAAATTTTTATACAAAGTACCCACATTCGTTCACTGCAAATGGCACCAATTCAATCCTCTTAAAGAATATCACAGACCTCGTGAGTTGATGTCAAATGCAATGTGTTCCCTTGTTACAACCTACCCCAATAGCGAGGTAGGTTGTAACACATGCTGGGGTAAGTTGTAACAATCACAAAAGAATCAAAAATAGATGCCACACTACATGATAATCTTCCAAAACAGGTAGTGATATCAAAGAACAATGTTTCTCTCTTGCTGTAACAGACTTTGTCTGATGACTCATGTGCATGAACAATATGTGTATGTAAATTTATCTATAGAATAAACTTACTTAAAGGTATACTTAATAAATACTACTAAAATGTTCCTAATTAAAGAACATGTCTGTACATACTTAGGTCTAACTAAAAAGAGGTGTGTGTGTCAATGTGTGTATATTCTTATTCAGGGTCACAGTCAGTGAGCCGGTATTCATCGGTACGTATACCAGCTCGGGACTTCTTCTTGCGCACAGGCACTTCTCACAAGCTGCCCATTCACTTTTCTACCCTCTCCACCAGCAGAGACAGAGAATGGAAAAGGTCGAGTGACGATACACACGCCAACATGTGAATGGGGAGTACTGGTCATAGTGCTGACAAATTAATGCTGATAACCCTGGAGTGCGGGTTTGGTGGACCCAGATCGCATAGGGCAATCTGGAAAATATTAAAATCAAGAAAGTACCTAGTTTTAGGTATCGTGGATGGTTGTAACACTATTTAAAGATAAAGACACCCCTGTCAGGGTGGGGTGGGTTGTTTAGCTAGCTGTATTTCCATAGCGGTTTGAAATTAGAAAGGAAAAAATGCATCACATGTTGCCTGAGAAACTCCATTTCAATCTAATATAAGTCAAACAATTCTATCTGCAATAGTATAGAACAAAAAATACTCCTGGTCAAAAAATGTACTTTCTTACCTCAAAATCATTTTTTTCCTCTATATATTCTGAATATGCCTGTTTCTAGACTTGATAACCACCAGGCCTGATTGGGGAGGAAGAAGGTAAATACTGAAATGATCACCAAACTCCTCTCTTATCTCTATTTGGCGGAATTGGTGTTGTTACACCTCTCCCCATGTTACAACCATACCCGGTCTCCCCTACTCGGGACGCACTGAACGAAACAAACCAAGGTTTTTACGCTGTGGCTGCTTTCCCTCCAGTGTGTAGTGTGTAGCAGTGTAAATACAGAGAGAGTAGTTTGATTATAATAATTTTTCTGTCAATTATTAATTTAATAAATATTTTTATTGACAAAATAATGAAAAATGCTCATCACAAGCACTGAGATTCCAAGGTGACGTGACGTGTTGTCTAGCAGTCAAAGCTTTTTAATTTAAAACCATATATAAAACACAGAAAATCACCTAATCCTCGTTTTTGTGATGCTAGAACCATTAAATGTTTGGCATCTGTGCTTGATAAATAACTTAAATGATTGGATTGCATACTAAACTGAAATGTCTGCCAACATGTTCCTTTTGATACCAGTGCAGCATAAAAATCAATGTGTAGCAGCTAAAAACCTGCTTGAGATAGCTTATCAGTCTCAGTGAGCAATTAGCCACCATTAGTTTGTTGTTTGATAACGTAGTTGCTGTTTTGACCGATTTCGTAACTTGTTATTTTCGACTAACATTTGAGATTGCTGCAGGAGCGCATTTCATTGGCACGCTATTTTTCAGTTTTTAAGTCAAAACTTATAAGAGAAGTTCTTCCTTTCATTAAAGTAGTAGCTGTTTAGTCACAGAGTCAAAACCTGGATGCCACAGAATCTTTAAATCGACAAAGAAGAAGACCCCTTAAAACAATCCTTGTTGAAAAATGGTTTGCAATTTGTGGCTAACAGGCTTAAACTTGCATAACCACTGGTAAAACCTTCAAAGAGCAAAAATGTTATAAGATCATGTGCTGCCCTTGGGAGGGAAACTCATCTGTGCACATCGAGCTGCGCCATGTCTGGAGGAATTGTGATGATGTTTTCCATAAATAGAGAGTAGGCCGACGGAGTAAACGCTGTCATTGTGTCATTGTGTAAGTGGAGACTTAATGAGAAACTAGGCCAAACAACTAGGCTGGGCCACAGTGAAGTGGAGCCATCCGGAACCAGGAGAAGATTCAAAATGGCCACTTCTACAACAAAAGCCTTTTGTCAAACACTTCTCTGCCCTCTTTCTGTTTTTCTCTCACTCTCTCTCATATAAGTACACCAGTTCTATACAGATGCTGTCTCTTTCTCTTTTACATACACAAATTGACAATCACACACACCTTCCCCACTCTGTCTCTGGTTGCGAGTTTATCGCCAAAGCCGATACTTTCCTCTCTTCTGTTTCTCTAGCCCTTTCTTATTTGTCTTTCTGCTCTGGCTTGTATGTTTTAATCTATGTCTTTTTCACTACTCCTCTATTTCGCAATCTCTCTTGCACAGACTTTTTATTGTTTTCTTCTTTTACTATTCTATCTCTCATGCTCATGTTTTATTTTCATTTTTCTACAGCACTCCTCCGTCTTCTTTTTTCTCTTCCTCTGTCTCCTCTTTTGGCCTCAGTCCTCCCCCCTCTCCCTATATCCACCTCCCTCTCTTTTCCTTTGTCTCTTGCTCACTCCCTCTCCATGCCGGTGTCCAGCAAGGTCACTGGAATCTGCAGCCAAACAAAGACTCTTTGAGAAAAATGCCAATCGCTTCCCAACAAGTTGTGTAGTACATGGCTGTCCACCTTACTTCAGCAGAATCAAGTTTGGTGTAGTTTGAATTTGGTAGTCTTGTTTAGTTAGATTTGTTGTTTGAAAAATGTTGAAATAAGTTAGGAGATAAATCAGAAAGAAGGGAAAGAAAATACATATTTGTGTATGAATATAAAAATGATCAAACAAACAACAAACTTGTGATGACAAGCAAGGCATGCCAGAGCTGAAAAACAGAAAATAGAGGAGCCCTCCTGAGTGAATTTATGTGAAAAAACCCATTTTCTCATTGATGCTAAAAATGTCTCAATCAAGGCAACGGGAAACATGTCAGCATCTTCTAATAAAGATACAACTGCCCTGCGGCATCACCTTCAATTCACTTTAAAATAAATGATGTCTTTTATATTACATATGGTAGAGAAATAACCCAGTGCATTCTGCTGAACAGAGTTTTATAAAACTCATTTACACAATAGAAAAATGCATAAAGAGGAGAAGTAAAGAGGATGTGAAGTTCAGGCTCAAAATTACACACTTACACATTCTGACTATGGCGTAATACTGAAACTCCTATTGAATCCAATAGGATTCACACAATTATTGACACAAGTACCTTTCACTTACTTAACCATCCTCTCCAAAATGTTAGACAGTCATTTCATGGTAGCAGTAACTCTTTAAAATATGACTGAAAAATAACATTTATCAATTCAGCTCTTAGAGAAATGTGATGAAGCAGCACAACAGCACTCATTTTTACATTATCAGCAAGTCCTAAAGTGAACCGGTAGCTTAAACTGTGGCCAATGAGTGCCTGACCGTATGGCTGCTTGTTGATAGTGTGTCTCTTGCTGACCACAGGGGACAATTAAAACACAGCGGGAGTAAGATTTACCTCTGGCAACTTTGTAAAAGGGCTGTAATTCCTGTTTGAGCGAAAGCCAAATGACACATGAAACTCTCCCTCAGGATGGAAACCCCACAACAGCAGATGAAGAAGAGCATCAAACTAGTGCAGTGCCCAGTAGTGGCCTAGATACTGGGGGCTGGGTATTGAGTGTTACATGGTCTGGTGGCTCCATAGCTTTTACAAACTCCCAACAATGGCCTGCATTCAGTGTGATTGTAGTTGAGAGGCTGGGACAGTCGCCTTTCAGACCTGCTTTTTATACTGCTGGAACTGGACCTCTTATTATCTTATCTCTCAGTAAGAAAAGTATTAATGTAATCTTTTTAATTATTCTAAAACAAATAATATTACAAACAAAATTACGCTGTGCATAAAGTGCGTTTGCAGCTGTGCCATTTGTAGACCTAAATGGTAGACTATGGAATCAAACAAGGTATGGAAAGTGTATAGGGAAACATTTAGTTTCCAATATTAAACAAAATATTATTGACCAAGGCGTTATTTAAAAAATTATATTCAAATCTTTGAACATGGAAATTTCTAGTCATTTGTGCCAGCCTGACCTCAGTGACCTGTTATCAAAACAAAATAGCAGCTTTTTTTGTATGGATTAGACCAGTAGTTTTCAAAGTGGGGTCCTTGAGGGGGGTTCCAGGGGGTCCCCAGCAAAAATGGAAATCATTTATTTACACTATAATTTCATCAATAAGTAACACAATGAAAATTGTATGACTACTTGGGTCGTGGGTTTCATACACTTTCTGTAATAAAACATCTAAAAGCTAAAGTCCTATCAGATGGGGGACCCTGGGACAAAATCTTATCAAATAGGGGTCCATGGTCTATTGCGTCAGTTTATGTGTCCTTGATGTGAAAGAGGTTGAGAACCGCTGTATTAGACAATTTATTTGTCGACTACAGGACCAACTGTACACACACGAAGAGTTTGTACAAACTAATGTATCCTGAGACATACTATACTTTATTTCCTCTGGACATCAAAACTCTTATTTTGAAAAAATTGTGTTTCTCAGCCGTGGCAATCACAAACCATCTTATAATGCGAAGAGGTAACAGTGGCAACTAGTAGCCACCATTTAACCCATGTTCGTAAAACCAATATTTTAAATCAATTTAAACAGTTCTATTCCAGTCAGCCACTTTTTATTTTTATATTCTCTAGTATACAGTCCCATCATATATTTTTTTTTTTCAGTTAAGCCTCTGGTAGCTTGTTTTTATTCCCTTGTAACCACATTTTTGTCTTCTCAGAGCTTGCCAGGTCATAGTCTGAACCCGGCTTTCCAGTGCAGCATTCTGTCTTATAAAGAATTTAACCAGACACTGAAGGCTCTGGAGCTTTCGGACTCCAGGTTCTTTGCTCTAGGCATGACAACCCAGTGAAGGCAGTGCTATTTTGCTCTGTTTATTCCCCTCAGAAGGACGCTGTGCAAGTTGCTGTCTGTTCCATCTAAGGACTGGCTGCAGTGGTTTGATGGGACACAACAGACAATTAATTCCATGGTAAACAGTCCAGGAATGATATGAATACTAAACTCTGTGCCAAACAGCCTGTAGGGTATAGAGCTGTGCGAACAGCCACAGAAGGTCACTGAAAGACAGTAGCATTTTAAAAACACTAGACAGGCCAAAAAAGACAAAAAATGCTTTGAATTTGTAAATGCAGTTATGGCATTATGTGTATGTGGTGACGTGGATGGCGATCAGCACAGTGCACCAGGAGAGTTGCTGCCCAAACTTCCTGAGAGGAAGCACAGAAGTCTGATTAGCTGGACCGCAACACTTGGGGGCACAACAGTGTTTCCGCTGGTAATGTCTTTACCACGCAGCAAAAATATCACCCAAAAAAAAAGTTTACAATGTTGAAATGGAATGAAATAAAGTAATTTTTTTTTCCTAATCAACCTTTTCCCCTCTTTATAAACTACAAAAGAAAATAAATTACAATACGTACATCTGTGAACATGACTGCCACATATACTGAGAAAAGTGAATACTTTAAACGAGGTAGGAAAAAGGTAGGAAGTAAAACAGACAAAAGAATTAATAAAAAGTGAAAGGCTGTTATTATTTTTATGATTCAAAAACAGGAGGCGAGCAGAATCAAATTTTTTACAAGATACTCAGTATATCAGTATTTGAGGTTGTGTTCTCAAAGGTTATGTCTCCAACATAGCTTAAAAATGTTTTGTGACATGATTCAGTAAGAAGAAATATGACTGGGACCTCTACAGAAAGCTGTGGACGAACATTTAATATCCAGGAATTCCCATCAGCTACACTGCAAGAAGACAATAAACTGTAAATGAAAACAAGAGCTGGTGTTATATTTTATTTTAAACAACTTGCTGTTTGTTAACTGTGTAAATTAACAAATGTGCTTTTATGGTGTATTTCTTTTAATGTTTTACAGGGAATCTTTTTTTCTTTAAAATAAAATATGCATTAATGTGAGACTATACTTTTTTTCTCCAATCATAATTATTAGAACTAAAAATATGTTGCTTGGGATGATACAGATTACTCACTTTGAGCCAGGAAAAAGCCTGCATTCGTTAAAGCAACAACCTGAGCACCTGTGCAAGGCACTTGCCTTTTTCTGTTTCTTTTTTTTTACATTATCTGTGCATTTCAGTTTCTAAAAGTAAAGAATTAAATAGAGCAGAGGACAGGTTTAGGAATTTGGAGATCATCATTTAATTACAACCTCCAGGCTCATACAAATGTGACAGTAAGCATCTTCCCTGCTGATGTGTTCATAAGCAAACCACTGAACGGAGAGAGGCAGACAACTTTTTCCATGAGGATATTAAAACAGAAGGTGACTTTGTAACACATTTGTTCTGCTCAATAAACAATCCCTGGATATATTAAGGTTATAAACATAATTAACCTTTCAAGCAAATATTAACAATGTGTAAGAATAAATGTCAGCTGTCCAAAAGAAAACAACATGTCAAGGAATGAAGAAATTCAAAGAGCAGGTAATTTCCTCTGTAGACCGTAACTTCACTCTATTAAGCCTTGACAAATAAAACTTGTGCCTTGAATTGATTCAGTTATAATTTGCATTAGATTATTTTGCCCTTGGTCTCTGACTACAAGGACTCTGGAGAAGGACAAACTTTAAAACTTTCTTTAATATCAGTACTCTGTTTTCTAGGGAACCTGAAGTTCTGGAAAGTCTGTGCACTCTTCTGTGCGCTACCTGGCGTTTTTGGACTGTGCAACAGGCCTTTTGTACATAATCCTTTGCAATTAAGCAGGCTCAGCATGGAGCAAACACTGCACAAAACTAGATGCATAACACTATGTGTATGTATGTACAAAGACAGAAATAAGCATAAGCATTTGATAAATTTCAGTTGTTGTGAAACTGGGCGCACATGCATGAGCCTCATTTTCACTCCCACAGTTCACTATAAATGGATGTAGAAACACCCTTAAACCTTCATTTGCATACAGTTACATGTGACCACTCCATTAGACCTGTCAATGAGAAGAACAGCAAATAGGACATGCTATTTCCCTGATTGTGATGCATCGGCGAGGTTCTCAAGCAGCACCAGAGCAGCAGTCATTAATATTGGCTCAAATCTAAATAAAAAATTAAATCACTCATAAATACTTTCAAATTGATGTTATACATATACAGTTTTAAAGAATACATTATAAATTGCAAAAATTAACAGTGAAAACCAACAACCAATAAACATTGTTTTACTGTAAGGTTAGGTCTCCTTATATTACTGTCTTTCTGTATCATATCACCCACAACTATCTCAGCGAGAACTGTGTATATGCCTGGTCTGAAGTCTGTGAGGTGCGCAAGTTCTCACTGCACATTCTTCTTTTAAAAATATCAGTTTATGTGAGGGGAAAGGCGTATGCATACGCATTGTTTATATATTTGGACCAATGTCTACAATCTACACAGATACCGGAGTGCCTGTACACAACCACAAGTGTACAGATTAGTTGGGTAGATAAGAGTGTCATCACAAGCCTTTGTCATCTTCCACATTAACCACAGTGTAGTTAATGTTTCCATTACAGTTGGACCCACATTTACGTGGGTGCATATCCACTGCAGATATCGGAGTAAAAAGATCTTTGTTTCAAGTTACAATAGTTATTCCTTCACCTAGCCTAAGGCCAATTTATACTTCTGTATCAAGTCTATGCCGTAGCCGACAGTGTAGGCGATTGAAAGTACTAAAATGCAGATAGAGAGAAGGCATCAGAGGAGAAGGTATGTATGACCCTTGAACCGGAAGATGGACCGGCTGAGGCAGAAGAAGGACAAGCTGGAAATGCGTAGAGAGAAATGTGTCGTTACCAAGCCAACCAATCACTGTTCTTGCAGTCAGCGTCGCAGAAGTATAAATTGGCCTTTACCTTGTATTGTAGCAATAGACAGGCCACCAGGCCAGGAAAGGTTTTTTGAATATTTAAATCCCAAGACTGTTATACAATGGTTGATTCCTGGTCAAAGTGGCTGGTAGAGTAGAAAACCTTACCAGCTGGAGCCAAAATTTCTAAGCATTTGGCTGGTGGCTATTTGTTCCTCACCCTGCAAGCCACAAAGTTAAAGCACAATGACACAAAGAAATGAAAGACAGCTCTATCTGCATTTGAAATGCTGCTATTTTTGGATAATAAATCCCTTTAGCCAATCACCCCTGAGATAGAGAGAACCTCTTAGCTGTAAACAACATTGCAGAGACCTGCAGCATATCTTTTCTCTCTCCTGTGAAACATTGTGCCATATCATCATTATTGTAACACAAATGTATCCAATAAATTGGAAAGAAAGCCTGGCAAAGCTGTGAACATCAATTAGTTTCACTATGTAGAATGCTTGTTAGACTATTTTGTGTGTTGATTTGTTATAACGTGCACACTACAGTACAAGAACCCACAGACAATAAAAGACCCCAGAATGAGGAAAAAATGTAATTAGTGAAAAATAAAGTGGATTTCAGCTATAAAACAGAAATTAGAGGGAATTAGAATGATTTGTAAGAGTGAGGTCTTTCCAGGAGATGTCATAAATTATTGGATGTGTGGCAAAAACAACCTCTCCAGTTAATTAGCTTGGCAGTGGTTTGTGTGAAGCTGCCATTGTGTGGTGTCTATGTGCCAGGCAGCAATCGTGCCGTGCACTTTACGACATTATGATTTGTGGGCAGGGACAGACAGTGAGTGGAGATATGCCCTGTTCAGTTCATTAAAGGATATTCAACTTATAATAACAAGGGACAATAAACACAATGACAAAACAAATTGTCATGAAAACTGTCCATGTGATTCTCTGTTGGAATATAGAATGGAAAACAATGGTCAATATAGCCAAAACAACTGGTTAAAAATGAGTCTCATTAACTTTAAAGCATTTTTTTTAAAACACAGTAAACTTTTAATAGGGCTCAAGGAAACTTAAAACCTAGAAAGTCACCTTAAGATACGAACAACGATAACAAACTTTTTGTAGGACAGAGTCATATGAAAACACTGTAGTATTTTGGAATGAAATGCTTAATTTGTTTAGCATCTACTGTGCTGTGCTCCTGTACTGTCTGAAGTCTTGCTCTGCATTTGTTGTGTAGTAGTCTCTGCAACAGTCACAATAACTGATGATGGGAAAACTAAATGTAAGTGCTGGTCGACGATGTTAAAGACCTGGCTTGTAAGAAGAAAAATATGGTTCATTCAGTGTTTCCCCACACATACACTTTCAGTGTTTCCCCTAGGATCGAGTTATAGCAGCGGAGGTGAAGCAAAATTTTTGTCTGAATATAAAACCCCAACACAGCATGTTTCAGCAGTATTGCTCTTGTGTCCATGAGCATACAATGCACATCAGAATAGTTTAAAACTTCAGTGTTTCCCAGTTTAATGTGAGCTTTAGCTGAACGTTTCGGTGTTTGTGGTCATGGTAAGGGTGGTGGGGGGCTTGGTGGGGTCCCCCCCCCAAAAAAAATTTACGTTTTTCAATGACAAATATGTAATTTCACATCACATTGGGCCATTATTTTCACCATATGTCTGAACAGAGAGATGGAAAAGCTAGAGCAGATAAATAACCAACAGCAAAAGATCAGTCTACTGGGGAGGAACTACAAACTTTAGATTTGGATAAAGTTATTTATTTTGGTTATGATGCTCTCCACAGTGATTTAACATTTACTGCACAACATGTTTTGGACATCACCACCTAAAACCCTGTTAATATGACCTCAGAATCGTTAGATACGGTTGTTCATGTTTGCCTTTTGTGTGCAACATGAGAAAACTCCTCCCTTCTGAGGTGCATTTTATTTGCAAATTAAAAATCCAAAGAGAAACGTCTCCTCATTAGTAATAAAATACAGCTACCAGTTACTTTCTATTGAGCTAATGTTAACTTACATAGCAGCCAAAAGGCGCAGCCTGCTGTTAAGGCTTTCCTGCTCGGCTCAGTCTCTATAGGGTAAGGGGGATGTTAGCTAACTTAGCGTTAACAGGCTTCATTTTTCCAGCAGGGCTGGAAACAACAGGCTTTTCTTGGTCTTGAGAAGCAGACACGCTGTAACCGACACAGTATATTTACTGCCAGAATATTTTCCTCCGCTCGCGTTCACCGTCACTTTCTGCCGCTCAAACAATCAAACACTGGCTACGCACCTCCTGATTCCTTACAGGAGTTACTCTGTTATAACAGCATCTGTCACGTAGATGTTTTGTATAGAACAAGGAGAGGAAGCTAGCCGCATTGAGTGTTGGCGTGCTCCCACAGTGTGCGAGTGAAAACATTTGTAGTTTAATATCTGCTGAATCCGATTACTTTTGCGGCTTCTGCCCACTTTCCCCGCAGGCACTTGAGTAAAGTTTCATTTTACATTTTGCTGGCTGTAACTGCTCCAAAACTTGGCACTGGTACTGGAAATTCCTCGTGAGGACCTCCCAGTGGCTTGACATTTAGTCATCAAGTGACATCTTCATAGTCACTGTGGCTTATTTTATTTAGTGAAGTTAATGCTCATCACATTATTAATGAATCCCCTAAAAATAGCCCTGCATGTGATGACACCCCAGGGAGGCTGTTAACTGAGAGATGTGTGAGAGTGTGTTTGGTTGTGTGTTTCTCTGTGACTAATTGTGCCCTTGTTTTTGTGTGCGTGTCAGAGAGAGAAAGATTCATATATTTGCGTCCGCAGTAAATAGGGGACTGTGAGACGTTTCACTATGCAATCAAAAACATAGTTCACTGAAGTGTAACATGTCAGTTGGGGATTATTTTAAGTTAAGGGCTATTTTAGCTAGACCGTTACAAATAGGAAGAAGTAAAAACTCCAAAGTTCTGGAAACTTCCCACAGGTTTGCGTACAAATGCAAAATTACTTCTGTATCACAATTTATAGAAGGGTGCAATGCTGGCAGTGATTTCTTTGGTCTTTCAAGTGTACATAGTGACATGAATTTACATCCTAGCGAGAAGTATCTAGTTTCTGATGCCAAGTCATGTACATGCATATGAACAAATGTGTGCACAAATAGATGCATGTCTAGATTTTTGTTTGTGTTGTCTGTAGACTGTGGCTGCTGAGCTCCTGGTGCTGTCCCTTCAGTGCTCTGTGCTAAAAAAAGTGGACCAGTAATGAAAATTTGTTTCTACTCATTAAATGGGTCACTTTATTAATAATTCAGCAGAATTCAGTCCAAATGTTTTGTCATAAAATCTGGCCCAAGGCAGAAGTGAACTCAACCGGGGGGGCACAAACTGTGATCACTCTTTGGGTTCCTTTAGTTCATGTTTTTGATGCAATGCTCTCTGATAAACTCTCTGGTTTTGCTCTTGAGGTTATGTGTTGACATGATACCATTCACCTCTCTCTACCATCTCTAAAAACGTGAAGCTGCAATATATATAACAGGAGGATAACAAAATGTATCTTGAAAAAAGTAAGGGCCATCTAATGATGTAACAGACAGTCAGTGCTCTGGGGACATGAAAATGTGATCAGAAACTTGAGCTTACTGATGTGTATTTATTCATATGTAGTTTCAGGTTGAAATGGCTTAGCACCGAACACAACCCGAAGGCATATAGACACCTGGTCCCATTTCAAGGTAGAATTTCTTAGCCTGATCAAAATCACTAGGACTTCAAAGGATATTCTGGTTGTCTGTGAACTAGTGTGCAAAAAATTTTTGATTGTATTGCATGTTTAATTTATAATATGCTACACAGAACCTTAAAAAAAGAATTGTATCATGTTGTTTCTGTTCTCTTTTTTATGTTTATGTATGTTTTTAATCTTCAAATCTACAATCTAGTTTGTGCAGTCGATTGTGAAACAGCTCTTTGCCAAGAGAGTGTTTGTCAAATGCAGCAGGGCAGTGGCATTGGCTACTTCCAGGTACAGTACCATCATGTGCATAACCTCTAGCATGCCCATATTCTATGAACTAGGAGTATTATTTAGGAATTTGGGAATGCTATGACACATTTTGGAGATATCTACCAAAATTCAGGGTTTTTTTAAATCATAAAACTATATCTGTTTTTGCTTGCACTGATTTTTAGATTTTGATACTTTTGGCTGCATTTGATAGTGAGTAGTGCCAGTAGATGTTGGGAGTAAGAGACATGCAGAAAAGTTCACCAGCCACAACGAGCCAGGGACGCTGTGGAATGCATCTTACATTGCTTGGGATGCCCCTATCTGAGATAGCAGATATCTCATTTGAGGACAATCTCCTTAAAGGAGATGTGACTAACTGAGATTTAAAGTGCTGGGTGCTGAATTTTCACTTCACTGTCACCTAAATTATCATTAATTAGACACCATAAAATTAGCATGGATTGCTAAACCCATAATGTTGGGACCTTTTGTGTTAATGGTGTTGGACACCCAGCGACTGAAATAGACTGCTGAAATGCATGCTCGCTAACAGCATGAGGCAGGGGTCTTCCACTTGGCCGGAACAGAGGGGAAGATCTTCTATTTATCATTTTATCATTATAAATCCATGCAGGGCTTATGTGGAATCAGAGCTGATTAGCAGAGACTGAACTAACTCCTGCTGTTCTTTTAATAATGTACGGCATAGCCTTTCGATAGCTGGCAGGCATAACTAAACGTGTCGTTTTACTACACAGAACATGCATTAATGCATGAGCTAAGACATGATACATTACCAACAAACAAACACACATGGGCTGGTGTTCAGACACATGTAACTACTGAGAAGTGTTGAGAAGATGTTGTGCATTAAAACTACCACAGTACTGGCGATCGTATTCACATGAGGATTAATTTTATTAGATTATTATTTTTCTCTCAGTAACCTTTCAAGAAGGCTTTCTGGTGCTTCTGTTCCTGCATCACCATTTTTCTTTTATTATTTATTTATAAATATAGGGTAGGGTGTCTACTGGCTTACCTGAAAATGTGTTTTGGGGGAGTGGCTTTGGAGGAAGGCCTGAAAGGATGGAAATATCTTTACACTAGTCCATCAAGCTATACTCAGACCAGTAATTTCAAACCCATGCTGTATTCGCAGTACTTGAAATGTATTTTAAATCAGTGGTTATTGTAAAATAGTGTAGATCCCAACATTTCCAAAGATACCAAATATATCAAGCCAGATATTTGATCAGATGTCTATAAAGTTGTGTAAATGATGCACGAGATATGTAGAATATTTCCATTTCCATTTGGAAAAGTGCAGCCATAAAACACATGGGGCCTTGACTTTGAATATTTTACTCAGTGTGAACATCATATAGCGTCAATTAAATACTGAAACAAGCCAGTACAGAAGTTATACTGTGACTTATGACCAACTGTAGCTCAGGGCCAAGCATGAATCCAAATTTATTCATAAGGATGCTGATGCAATGTTCATTGATCTGCACCAAATAACAAACAAAGACTAAACACATACAGCATTTTTGGTGGTTATTTCAGTTCTGGGAAGCCACAGTTCAGTAATGCTGGCTTCTTCATTCAAAACATAACCGTAACAAGGCTACTGATCATCCATTGTTACTACTTGATTACTAATACCATTATAGCAATTCATCTCAATTCATCTCACTCTAAACTTGTGTCTAAATGGCTGTTTGCTCTGTGGGAGCTGTGATGGTAACATACATCACTTTGATTTTCCATTACTGCTAACATGTTTCTGACTGTGTACAGAAACACTTTTGTGTCTCTCACTCACCCTTTCTGGCATGTGCCAAGATTCACAGCCCTGAAGGAAATCGGTCATAGCACATGTAATTGCATATCACAGTAATTTGAGGGCCTGTTAATCAGTTTTTGCTTCTTTATATTTCATGATGCATTCCCCTAATTGAACCTAGTGAAAATGTTAAGTATATAAGGCTTCTGCACTAATCAGATAATTGCTTTAATCTAGTTCTGATGAAATTATTAGTGTACGTAAATGTCATGATAAAATCTCCAAAATCTTCATATACCATTTGTCCCAACAAAGCTGAGCCTTATTTTCAAAGACAAACAGTGATACAGAATAAACTCTGTATGGAATTTCAGATCTACTGTGTGATTGATACACCTGTGTTACTTAGACAGCACATCTGAGTATGCATTTTCAGCTTAACTGGCATCTGTGTGAATCAAACCCCAAATCGCTACAGCACTACTCTTTCCCAGCAAATATTACTCATTCACATTTACAACCACCAGCTTTCTGGCGGCTCTTCTAGGATTTGACCCTGCCACCGTCAGAGTAAATGGTGATGTGAGAGTCTTACTCAGTAAAGTTTATTTCTATCTATTTCCATGTAGTCCACTTAATTATTCTCATGTTTTTTGTTGCTATCAGTCCAGTCCGACTTGGATGGCTTCACATAAATCCCATGTAAAATATCCATCAATCTATCGTCAACCGCTTATCCTGCGTACAGGGTCGCGGGGGGCTGGAGCCAATCCCAGCTGGCATTGGGCGAAAGGTGGGGTACACCCTGGACAGGTCGCCAGTCCATCGCAGGGCCACACATAGACGAACAACTACTCACGCTCACACTCACACCTAAGGACAATTTAGGGTCACCAATCAACCTAGGCCGCATGTCTTTGGACAGTGGAAGGAAGCCGGAGCACCCGGAGAGAACCCACGCAGACATGGGGAGAACGTGCAAACTCCACACAGAAAGGCCGGGGCAACCGGGGTTTGAACCCACAACCTTCTTGCTGTGAGGCGACAGCGCTAACCACCTGCACAGTACCAGCTCGACTTGGCTCGACTCGCCTTTGTTTGGTTTTCCATTGTAGAAATGTTGTACCTGTACCTGCTTCCAGGTACTTTTTTTCATATCACCTCACCTCTGTCGAGGTTCCAAGCTAGCTGAGAGATACTAAAATGTAGCGTGAAAACACGACAGACTGCTGATTGATCAGAGAGAATATTCACTATTCACTGCATCATCAGTGCATGCGCCAGACAGAGGACAGCAACAGAAAGTTTTATTATATTATACAGTTTTCGTATGGAATTTCATCACTAAATCCACTTCTGAGAAGTTTTGAGGGGAGAAATCAGCTGTGTAGATTTGGAATATTGACAGTTTTACGAGAAGTGATGGCGGAACACTACCTTGTTTCTTACGACCCACCCTTCTCTGCTTCTGATTGGCTAGTAGTCTTACCTGGGAACTGCGCATGTGCAACTCCCAACAAAGATTTTGTACAAGTCAGATGCATCACTAGCTCAAGAGCGGAGCATACAACACATAGGGTGAAAAGAGGAGCTGCAGCAATGTGCAGTATGAGAAAAATATGGTGTTTTTTGAAAATTAAACCATGTAAACCTGTTCTGGTTCAACACCTAATTAAGATTTTGAACATGAAACTGAGCATAATACCACCTCTTTAACTCAATCCCGTGTGTTTTTATTCCACTGCAGCAAAGTCGCAGACATCAGCCCAAGGATCGGTACGTGATGTCACCGTCACACAGAAGCGCTTCCGCTGACTGCACATATAGGTCCGTGTGGCGGTGGCGTCACTTAATGATCCTTGAGAAATGCTTGGGAAAATAGTGTGTGGACGCTACTCTGTCAATAAAAGAGCTTTGATTTGATTCAGAAAATAGCGACGCTACCACCAAGCTACTGAGAAATGTAGTTAAACTAGTAACGGCGCTACTTGTAGCGACGCTACTGCCCAACACTGTTCGTATAGTGGTCATGCTGAAGCAAGCTCGTTGGCAGTAGTAGGAGTAGTATTTTTTGATACTCGATGGTATTGAGGCAGTTCGGTCGGTGCCTAAATAGTGTTGAACTCGATACCCTGCCCTAATTAAAATACACTAATAAATTCATAAATGTGGACATGGTGCATACAAGTTAACTAAAAGCCTATCTAAACAGGTATGTTTAGCTACCTTTTGAAAGAATCCACAGAATCAGCAGACTGTGTGGGTGCAGACAGAGCATTTAAAGGTTTGGGTGCTGCATCAAAAGCTCAAAAATGAGATTGGGTCATTTAAACAAGACATACCCCATTGTCTTTAGACAACATTTACACACTAGTTTGACATTTATGTCATTGTAAATAGGGCAGATTTACAGTGGACAAAAACAGACTAAAAAAAGGACATCAACTGGGTAGTTCACCTGAACTTAACTTCACATCAGTCAAATTTCATCCATTAATATCTAGTCCTTCATAAGATATTCTATTCTTTCAGATCTAAATAGCCAGTGTGTATAGTATTTCTATTTTCGAAAAGCATTAAGTTGTGTTTTACATTTCAGTGTGTTTGAAATAAATACAAGAACTGTTGAGTTAGCATGAGCAGTGATAGCTGCCATGGTTGAACATACAACCAGAAATGTGCCACAAAACAGAAACTAAAACTGTATCAAACAGAAATTCTAAGGGGGAAAACACAGTTCTGTCCAGGGGGCAATTTGCAGGGGAGGGGATGCGTAGGATTTCCCCCTTTCTGGTTTATATATCCCTGCCTCTGCTGAATTATTTTTATCCCCGGTGGGGACAAAATTTTCCCACCTCAGAGTGATCAATGCTACTTCAATAGTTATGCAACTTATCACAAAACTCATGGTTCTGATCAATCCATAGTTTTATTAGGGTTAAATTATTTTTAAAATGTGCTACTTTGGCTCTGATCTAGCTGCTTCTTTCTGTCTATAGGTAATCACCAGGCTGGAGTCTTGCTTAATGTCCCGCCCACGGCAGTGTCTGATTGGTTACAAGTCGCAAATAATAGTCTATCAACACACACAAGATATTTTCTCCGGTGAACAGCGGAGCTGTGTGTCAAAGGGTAGGCAGCCGATATTACTGAAGCTGCAATAAACTTAACAATCTGATGATCTGTTTCTAGCAGCCCAGTGTCCGTGCTACACCAGTACACATGCCCCGAACCCACAGCTACAGGGTTTCACTTAATGACACTCAAAAGTGACGGCTTTTAAATCAGTCCCTCTCCCCTTACCAGCTCACTGCAATTTACAGGTGCTGGTCATATAATAAGAATATCATCAAAAAGTTGATTTATTTCAGTAATTCCATTCAAAAAGTGAAACTTAGATATTATATTCATTCATTACACACAGACTGATATATTTCAAATGTTTATTTCATTTAATTGTGATGATTAAAACTGACAACCAATGAAAATCCCAAATTCAGTATCTCCGAAAATTATAATATTACTTAAGACCAATACAAAAAAAGGATTTTTAGACATGTTGGCCAATGCACAGCACTCAGTACTTAGTTGGGTCTCCTTTTGCCTGAATTACTGCAGCAATGCGGTGTGGCATGGAGTCGATCAGTCTGTGGCACTGCTCAGGTGTTATGAGAGCCCAGGTTGCTCTGATAGTGGCCTTCAGCTCTTCTGGGTCTGGCGTATCGCATCTTCCTCTTCACAATACCCCATAGATTTTCTATAGGGTTAAGGTCCGGCGAGTTTGCTGGCCAATTAAGAACAGGGATACCATTGTCCTTAAACCAGGTACTGGTAGCTTTGGCACTGTGTGCAGGTGCCAAGTCCTGTTGGAAAATGAAATCTGCATCTCCATAAAGCTGGTCAGCAGCAGGAAGCATGAAGTGCTCTAAAACTTCCTGGTAGACGGCTGCGTTGACCTTGGACCTCAGAAAACACAGTGGACCAACACCAGCAGATGACATGGCACCCCAAACCATCACTGACTGTGGAAACTTTACACTGGACTTCAAGCAACGTGGATTCTCTGCCTCTCCTCTCTTCCTCCAGACTCTGGGACCTTGATTTCCAAAGGAACTGTGTCTTGTTCAAGAGGCTTGACACAAGGAATGCGACAGCTGAAACCCATGTCTTACATACGTCTGTGCGTCCTGGTTCTTGAAGCACTGACTCCAGCTGCAGTCCACTCATTGTGAATCTCCCCCACATTTTTGAATGGGTTTTGTTTCACAATCCTCTCCAGGGTGCGGTTATCCCTATTGCTTGTACACTTTTTTCTACCACATCTTTCCCTTCCCTTCGCCTCTATTAATGTGCTTGGACACAGAGCTCTGAACAACCAGCCTCTTTAGCAATGACCTTTTGTGTCTTGCTCTCCTTGTGCAAGGTGTCAATGGTCGTCTTTTGCACAGCTGTCAAGTCAGCAGTCTTCCCCATGATTGTGTAGCCTACAGAACGAGACTGAGAGACCATTTAAAGGCCTTTGCAGGTGTTTTGAGTTAATTAGCTGATTAGAGTGTGGCACCACGTGTCTTCAATATTGAACCTTTTCACAATATTCTAATTTTCTGAGCTACTGATTTTGGGGTTTTAATTAGTTGTCAGTTATAATCATCAAAATTAAAAGGAATGAACCCTTGAAATATATCAGTCTGTGTGGAATGAATGTATACATTATACAAGTTTCACTTTTTGAATGGAATTACTGAAATAAATCAACTTTTTGATGATATTCTAATTATATGACCAGCACCTGTCGAGTTAAACACAGTATGCATCTTTCTTTTCTGTGTTTTTACTGCAACTCTCCATTGCGATGTAACGCTAAGTATTTATTACTTTAATAATAAACAATGGGAGAAAACTTTGTTAAACTTTGCAATCAGTCCACAGTTCACCAGGGGGAGGGCGGAGGTGTTGTCATGAGAAAAAAAACTTGCACGCTGGTCCAGTCTGTGAAGTGTAGCGCAGGAACACCAAATATACTGTAGGTTGTAAAACAAGTAACTCATGGATTACCATGCAGAGTAGCATTGGTTGTTTATTGTCAGTGGTACTGCATATTTTACACTTGTCTCACAGAATGTCCATGCTCTGTAAATACCATTTTGTTTTTGGTATATTCACTCTCCTACTCTCATCCTCAGCCATTTATTGTTCTCACCCTTAAACCTCTTAATCTGATTTTAACACTTCTTAGAAAATGAATATCACCCCAGCCACTCCTCTGAGCCTCCCTGGCAGCTTTCTGGTGGCGGTAGAAAGCAGCCTGGGCTTGGGCTAGGTACTCATCCCTCTCCTGCCTGTAATTGCTTCATTAGAGCCTCTGCAGCATCCCTGCCTGGTAGCTGGGGAGATTTAATAAGAGCTGTGAAGATGCTCTCAGACTCTTGTGTCTGGGCTCCTAGGATATTGCTGTGGAATTTCTAATAACCGGGCTTCGTTCCAACGAAGACAGAAAGCCAAAGAACATCAAACTAAGTACACTCCTGGATCCCTTCAGTATAGCACAAGAGACAAAGGCAGCTCTCTCAAGCTCTCTTTTGTACTGTGGCTACATCCCCAGCGGCTACTGCTTCTTGTGTCGCTGAGACAATAAAACAGAGAGGAGAGTAGATTGAGTTACTCGCGGCCCATTTTCCGAGAGATGACTTTCAACGAGATGCAGGACAGCCAGCTGTTGTAATAGACACACGGTAAACTTAAAGCCTTACTCCCAACTGTTTTCAGCCCACTCTGTCAATTTTCCATCATTTTCCATCATCATGTGCAATTTGAAATAGAATCTCATTACTTGCTTCACTACAATTTCTCACTTGCCTGATAGTGGCTTTCCAATATTAAAAAAGTACTACATCGCAAAACGTACATTAAGGGATACATTTTCAGTGAGGATTTCTTAAAGTCTTGTCTTAAAGGATAGGTTCATACATTTTAAATATGGTTTAAAACAACAGTCAGGTGCTCACATGAACACTGAAACAGGTTTTTCTTGCTGTAACCATTCCTCCAGTACAATCTGGCCATTAAGAGATCTTCAGTGTAAGCAATGGGGGACAGAATCCATAGTCCTCATTCTGTGCAAAAATGTATTCAAAAGTTTATCTGAAGTTAATGAGGCCTCCACAGCCAGAGTTAGACAAATCAAGTGTGTAGTAACTGTCTTTTTTAGCATATAATTACCACTGCAGCACTTCACCGCGAGATAGTTACAAGAGAAAAGGAATTTTGGGCTACAACATTCAAACTTAGGTATAACAAGGTATTCATTATTTTTGACAGAAATATAAGTAGATATAAAGTATATATATAATGTATAAATATAAGTGGATTACAAAGAAAGTGGATTCTAGCTGCTCTGGAGATGCTGTGTTGCTACCTTTCAATTAGCAGAAACCTATGTTTTGATAAAAAAAAGACTTTGTGATGATATAACCAGGTCTGGAGAAAAGTTCAACAATATTTGGGGATCATTTTAAGTGGTCTGCATAAAGCTTTGGTTTTAAAAACTCCAATACGCAATGTTAAAGTTCAGCAAAATCATGACCTTCTCCTACAGTTATGATGCTACGTTGTGGTAACATCCTTGTTACCTCAAACCTGAAAAAACAGGTTTGAAAATAGCTTGAAAACAACTACTACTGGTCAAAACATTGACAGTCTAGGAAATCAACCTTCTCGTACCTATTTTCCCTTAATTTTCCACCGTCTGCAATTTCACTCTCTTTACTACTGTTTCTCATTTGTCAGATAGGTGGCTCTGCAATATTAAGATATTATATTAATTTACCCTAAACAACTGTAGTATAAATGTTAAAAAAATAAAGTTCATGGTCTTCTTGCTGTCCTGCAGCTGCCTGTTTTCATGTATAAAATGTATAAAAGGTCTGTTATCTGAGTATCCACAGTAAAGGTTAACCACACAATGTCAAGAATGTCTGAAATTGCTTGCTGCAACTAATGGCAGTTTAGTTTTACAAGGTCCAGGCAGAAAATAGCTGGAGGTGCTATGTATGAAATCCTTAAATTACAATATTTAATTACAATTACTACAGTTTAAAACATTGGCAAACTAGGAATTAATTATTGTGCTAGACTCGCTGCAAAATCTGCCAAATGCTTAAAATGTTCATCTAAAATGGGGGAAATGACAGCTGGAGCAGTAATAAAAAACCCTGAAGGCAGATGCAGTATATATTATAATTATTATACAAAAAAGCCAAGGAGAATAGAAAGGTGTAGATGAAATTGGAGCACTTGTACACAAAGTGTATTCTTAAATATATATATATGACCATTTGATATATGTCATACAGAGAGTAACTGTCATAAATTCTGTGGTATATTGTGGATTTTGTCATTTGTTTATCTTTGATTTGTTATTATTTATGTTACATTGACATTATGAAGAATTCTCACCATAGTAAACGAAAGCTTGCAGTGTGAATTCCCTGCGGATTATAATGACCAGGGCTTAGACTGAACACAAGTATGAAGGGTGCTACAGTAGGACTTTACTATACATAGCCAACAGCATGGGGGATGGGGAAGGCCAATGATTGCGTGTGTTTGAAACAGACTCAAAAGATGACCAGAGGTGTGTACAGTGTGTTTTTGCCTTTTAACATGTTTGCATGAGTACACTGAGAACACTGTAAAAGACAGAGGTGTAGCTTGCGTTTAATACCAGTGTATGTTTGCATGCATGTACACTGTTTGCAAGTTTGCACCATAAAATACACGTCTGCTTGCAAGCTGATATCCGCCTATTATTTCCTATGCGTGTCATCTATGTACATGTGTCATACTCACGTGATGACCAGTGAGGTGGAGAAGAGCAATGTTCCCAGCAGGCCACGCCGGCAGTCTGCGTTCTTCCTCTGGCGTTGGTGCATCTCGCCACCGCAGTTGTCACAGCAGCGGCACATGCAGAAGAAGAGGCCGACTATCGGCATCAGAACAGCGAACAGCAGGCCCACTGCCGCACATACTAAGAAGCCTATCTCATAGTAGATGGCCTAGAGTCAGCAGGAATGAAAGGAAAAATGAGATGAAGAACGGGGAGCAAATTATTTACGAAACACAATGGAGCAACGAAGTGAACATGAGAATGAGATGGAGAGAGAAAGGGGCGTGGGGGAGCAGAGGTGAGGAGGGGAAAGGTAAAAAAACAATAAGGAATAGGGTTTGTTGAGGGAAAATAGAATTGGATTGGGTGAGTTGGGGAGTGAGGGAGACAAGAAAGGATAGATTAATAGCGGTGTACAGGAGAAAAAGGAAGGACACACACAAGGAGGTAGAGGATAAAATGAGCAACAAATCTAAAAATATCTGGTAGGATCCCCCCCGGTGGAAATTCTCTCTACTCTTTGTCCAAAAGGGATTTGTGGATAAACAATAAACACATTGCATAACACTACTTACTGCTGGATAATCCTTTCTTTCTTATTCTTAAATACCACAAGCCTGTTCAATAATCAACTCCTTAACTACATTATTTCACAACATAAATGCCATGTCTCTTTTTCTTAAAATAATTTTTTCCCCACATCAATTTCCAACAAATTGCAATATGCACTGAGAGGATAGCAATGCATGAAGGATGATGGGAAAATACTCAAAGGAGTATTGCAACAGAGCCATCCACGTAGCCTTGTGGTGCCATTTTCCCACGGAAAGACAGAATTTCTGATGAAAAACCTGCTTCAATAGGAATGAACTACAAGGCAGAAAATCTCCATCTTAACAAGTACTTTAGACTTGTAATGAGTCATAAAGTACAGATTCTTCTTGAAACAAGCTAACAAATCCGCCCCTGGGGTGAGATAATGACACCTGTTTCAGTGCAGTTCATCCTTTTTAATAATTTTATTGCAGAAGTCTCAGTATCGCAAAACTAAGGGGCATCACACAGCCCGTTCGATTTTATTATAAGTTACACTTAAAAAACCACGTAATGCAGATGAAATTATCTCTTTGGCAGTGGCAGATTTCTATCACTTGGTCCACGATAGGATTTTAGGGACATTGTTGGGTGAATACCTTGCAACTCCAGCTTTACAAATGAAATGAAATAATTACATAGTCCTTTTTATAAAGTGAGAAATGTACAGCCTGTTCATCAAGTAATGCAGTCTAATATAACAACAGTTACCTTTTGTGAAGAACAATGTGTCCATCTCATTTATATAAATAAGAGTAGACCACATATTAGAAACCCTTCTGAGTATAACATAATTCAATTCATCATAAACTGCAGCTTCCAAAATGACTGAAGTTGAATCAACATTTCCCTAAAATTCAACATTATAATAATCATGAAGGGAAAACTTATTGTGCGACTTTTGTATTAGATTGCATTCGTTTTAGCTAGGCGTAGATAATAAATAGTAGTACTAGAAAATGGATAGTTGTCAAGCTCAAGTCATTTTTTGAAGAAGTACAGTTTTCACACGCACTTAGATAGAATCTGCAGTGAATAGTTAGTTTGTTAATACTAGAGGCTTGTTAGGGTTAAACAGTTAATAAGAGTGCAGTGAGGTCAGAGAGGGAGTAAATTGTGGCGAGGACAAGTATGATTAAAGTGCGTGGACCCGAGACCGTTAGTGCAGGAGTGAGCGGAGGAATGCTGACTCGTATAATTATATGAAAACTCTATATTCAGACAGTTTGATTGTGCTGTATGAATTGTGCTTTGTCTCTGAACAGTCAGCTGTGAAATCTACACATCCGTCATTACAAAGCCTCAATAATCCTTGACTTTGATTGAATATTAGAAATATTGAGAGAGTTAAAGGTGCTGCAGTTGGCAGGATCTTAGTAGAGCTTCCACCTCCTCTTGTCATGCATCACAGTGCTCCCACCTAATCTGCCCCTATCTAAACCACACTCCGCATAGGCTTTGGAAATTGGCGAAATTGAATAGGGGATTGGTAATTCCCACACCATATGTAACTTGTCACAATAATGTTCAACAGCTTCTTGTTATGAAAGGATCAAAGCAGGGCTGCTATCACTGCTCCTGAATGGACGAACTGCTCTCCCAGCTGATTTGTACAAATCTTAATCACCCTCAGTCAATGACCCTGCCTTCTCCAGCCACCTGCGGCTTTTGCTTTTTAACATGCAAGTTAAAAAGAAATGGCTTCTGAACATGACAGAGTATTCTTCTCTGATTCATTCGGAAATATCTGTGCACAGCTCCAAAAGCTTGTGTTTGGATGAGAGAGGCTCCTGGCTGTGTCAAAACCTGACCTTAAGGAATAAAAACATGGATGGTTTCAGGGTCAGTGGAAACTGAGAGAAAAGCAGAGACCAGAGAGTTTTGAAGATGTAGAGAAGCAAAGAAAGAAAAGAAGAGACACTGGGCATGTGTATGTATGTCCTATGTCATTTAAAAGCACCAATGTCAACCAAGTTGTTGAGGACATTGTGCAAATCTGAACGCTTGCATTGTCATTATGCTTCTGGGCTCTGCTTGTTACTGGGAGAATCTTCACAAAAAAAAGGTCAAAAATGTTTTATTTTTTTCCACCACCACTCTTCAAGGGCCTGCAGCTCTGACTATTTTTGGACTATAGCTTTGTCTTGGCAAGTGCCCAAAAGAAGAAGGTGACCTTCCAATAAGAACAAACTTTATGATGAGTTGGCAGCATGTCTGAGTGGTAAAGACAGACAATGCTGTAACTTTAATTAGGGCTGGACGATATGGCCAAAAATGTTATCACAATAAAAATATTTCATATCATTCGATATCAATAATTATCACGATAGATATCATTATTTCTTTCTTTCTGATTTTTTTAGTGAAAATTGAAGAAACAAGATGGTTAATTGATTAATAAAATATTGCGATAATTATCATTATTGTTTTATTGCCCAGCCCTACTTTAATCAGATTTAATCAAAGCAGCAGCCACAAGGCCTGCTGAAGTGTCCTCGAGCAAGAGGCTGTTACCCTAAACTGCTCATGGACTGCAAGCTAAATACCTGAGTTAGGGAAGCCACAGTGAATTAATTAACGTCAGGGTTCTCTGTGGGTTTTTTGGGGTTCTTATTCATTATTGTGGCTCAGATCCTATTTCTTGATAGTCCATTGGGTTGGACGTGGATGAATACCACTCACAAGAGACACATGATCATTCTCAATTACCGTATATCTCTTTTGTATCAAAGGTGAAGACTGCAATTCTGCAACCTCAGAAAAATCAGAAAGCCTTTGATCATAGCTGGACTATTTAAATCCACTGTATGCAGGCTTTTCATTCAAACCAAGATTACACCAGGCCTTTCACTGATTAGCTATCCTTCAACAGTCCACAGTCTGCAGCTGCTATACTGTTTTGGTTGATTGGTCTGCTTTGCATTCATTGGGCAATGACACACACAAGACATTTTCACTTTGATATGGCAGCTAGGTAATTGAACTCGTGTCAGAAAGAAATTTGGTGATGTATTACAAAACATCAAGGTAGCAGCTCCAGTATGAATGACATTGGAAAATATTCATGTATTGTCATTGTAAATCATGCATTTCTCAGGAGTGACCAAAAATCTGATTAACTCCTTATTACTTGTAAGGAAGCAATGGGATATACACGGAGAGGGCTTTTTTTTCGTGTGTTATTTCTTGAGTGATGCATTTTAAGCTCTTGGGAGGAAACATGTTTTTACAAAGCTGTGGCAGCGCTGCATAAAGTGTGTCACTGGTCCAGGTCACTGTGAGGAGATTTATAGTAGTAACAAGAGTTCTGTCATTCTGCAACATCAGCACTCAAAAGATCAAGTGTGTGTTCATGTGTGGCTCATCCTTGCTGTGGTTTGGGTGGCTATCAGCAGTTTTCAAAGCTATTCTGTCTGAAGATTTATGTTTATTCCCTGATATATATTTATTCAACATCCCTGCTTTATCATAAGGTTCTGTGTGGTAGTAATATTAACACAAATTGAGAGCTAAAGTCTTTGTCGTATGCCAAACCCATATTGATGTTTGTTTTTTTTCATCAGTTTGATATGGCTTTGACGGGAATGTGTTACATGCTTGTCCCCTAACAGGGCTAGCAAGTCCTCAGCAGCCAAGTTGGAAAACTAGAGTTAGGGCCATGATACTGGTGTAAAAGAATATTCCACATGGCCTGTTAAATGTATGAAATTCATTCCAGAGCACTAAAACTCTTCCTTGGTGATCCAGTCAGCATTGTTTCTCCTCCATGAAGATGAAAATATATATCTAATTCATGACATGTCTCAAAAGATACAGGAGCTACAATTTTAGCCAAGCTAACCTGGTGGTTGTGAGATGGATAGGATGGCTGGGTGAGAGTCCTAGGGCTGCACAACTAATCATTAATATTCCAGTGATGAAGATGGTTGAAATAAACAAAAATGTAGTAATATATCAACTAAAGTGTAACATAAAGTGATTTTAGGCAGCATTGTGCAACCCTGATGACTCTGGACAGTGGAGCATGGTGAGACAGGGAATGGGTTGCACTGTAAGTCCAGCGTGCAGACTTTACCTGAAGAGTCAGCACTACGTTCTCTGGCTGAGGGAGACCAGAGCAGATCAGATGAAGAGGGCATGCAGAAGACAAAGGCATTGCAGCGTCAAAGAAGGAGCAAAGCCACAAAACAAAAATATGTGGATGAAATACAACAACAAAAAGAGAAATCATAGAATTCAAAACTGGCATGCATATCCACATAGCTGCATATTGTAACACTGCACACACACGGACAGCAAATTCTCCCCACTAACTGAGAGGAAGGTACAGAGTGAACTCTCACCGTAGATCTGTCAAAGAACTAGAAAATGTCATTGGTTATCAAGGTTGTTCCTCATAAAAATTCAAATGGTATATCCCTTTCTAAATTCACGTTGTGCCAGAAGCAACCACCATTATTTTAGTAAAAACATGGACTTGCCTTGGCATGTAAAAGCTTTTACTGCCTTGCTGCAGAGAATTCAGGGACTACAGAGGATCTCAAAAGGTACAAGTCTTAAATTGTCATCATAAATTGTTATCAAAAATTGCTGCATCCAATCAGAAAAATACCCATAATGTAATAAGGTATAGAAAATCATCATTTAACACACTGACATACCTTTTGGTATTCCGTGTGAATGGCTCCAAACTTGTCCTTTGCCAGTTTGACAATAAGATCTGCAACGACACATAGAAAACAAACACAACATGAAGAAATATTGTTGTTTTTCTAAATCCAATGGTAATTGTATACAATTTAGCAAGTCACAAACAGATGCTGTGTTGCTGCCTTGGTTTACTCACATTGTTTACCAAATTTTACCACTAGGGTGTCACCAAAAATCAATCCTGTGAATTATTAGCTTGAAAATGGACACGAAACTTTTCTCACTCTGGTAAATACATGACAGCTATTCAATAATGATGTGTTCTCCCCTAAAGCAAAGCAAATTTTGATATGGAAAGTTTCCTCAGCCAACAGCAGGAAACCACAGTATATAGTTAATGTGAGAAATTGTTGCTGTCAAGCTGAAGCAGCAAGTTGACATCTTTGACATGATGGTGTCATGAAATCCAGAGCCAAACTCTGACACTGCAGTGTCCCTTCATCCCCATCTCTTCCCTCTGGGCTTAGACTGGGGCAAGTCTGAATGACAGGATCAGGAGCTCTTATTTTATTTATGGACTGACACCATGTTAGGATCCTGTTGATGTTGTTAATATTCTGGCTATTTTTGGATCTCAGAAGTACTCACAGTATAACTCAGGAAACTGATATTCTAGATGCAAAAGTCCTTATTAATTTTGCCTGTTAGTGTGACAGTTACAGATATTCATGAAACATTAATAGTTAAAATGTTAATGACAACTAGGTACTGCATAATACCCCTCTTTAATAGAAAAAAAAATGTTACAAAACTGCATTCATACAAATTTTGGATATAAACAAGTTCCAAACAACACAACAATGGGTTAAAAATCTGTTGCTCTTACCAGTAAGAGAGGCAGTAATGTTTAGATTTTTGAGAATTTGCTGAATATATGTAGCAGTTTAAATAATAATTTGAGTGATTTATGATCAATTATGGATCAGCTCAATGATACAAAACATTATTTTATTTCAAATTAGAAAAAGACCCAAACAAATCTCCTATAAAATACTGTACGTCTCTGTTCTCTTTCATATCTACACCTAGAGCAGAGCTAGTTGCAATTCATCATATAATGATGACAGAGACAGCAAGTCTTCTCAGAGGCACTTGGTTTCCCAAAATAAGATGCAAACGACACGACTTTTCCTCCTTCTGCAATGCAGCGTTTCTTTTTCTCTGAAGGAAGACCATATCCAGATGAATTGTTGACAAGAATTGTTTTAATTTATCACAAAACAGACCTATGATCCCTGCCCATTATTCAAAGCATGAGATTTGTATTAATATGAGCGTGCTTCAGGCTTATGCTTCACCTACTTATTACGGCTGTTTAGGAAGAGAGGAGCTTATCTTTTAAAGTAGTCATGCTTAATTGTCTTTATTTAAACATGTATTAATGTAGGATTATTTGACTAAAAGTGTGTTTTATTTTCCAGTCAGTCTTCCTCAAACTTCTACAATTCTGCACTTGACCTGCCTGGTACAACCACAGGTTTGTACTGGTTGTTACAGAGCTAGAACAGGTGCAGCATGAGTGCCTCGCTTAAGGGCAGTCTGATAGTTGTTACATTAAGCCAACAGATGAAGTTTGTGATTCTGCCAGAATCTTCACACAAATTCCCAGAAACAAAAGTCTGCTTTATAGGTCAACCTATGCCAGCGGTTTCTAGCTTCTAGGTTAGTTCTTCCACACCAGCTGTCGTCAGTCACAATTGTGCATTTCGGAGTGAGGTGTAAAATTGAGCCTATAATCTTTTCAATGGCTTTTGTGTGCGTTTCAAAGAAGCCCCTGAACTTGTGGTGAAGGTGTGTTTAAATTTCTTTTGTACCCATAAAGATACAACCTGTAACGATGGTAAACAAGATCTCAACAACGGCTCAATAAGCCCTCAGGCCTAAACATTGTAGTAATTTGTCACAAAATGAGATGACATCTTTTGGTATAATATCAGATTCAATAGAGAAGAATTAAAGGACAGAGAAACAGATCAATGACAAATTACTGTTCACCACTTCTTCCTAGTCTTTAAATCCGCATTATGGTGACATTTCCAAAGATCAGCTCAGTCTGAACCATCTGTTAATATAAATGCATATTAGGGTTGCAACTGCTGGTCACTTTCTTGATTAATTATCAAAATGTCAGAGAAAAGTCACAATTTTGTAGAGCCCATCTTCAGGTTGCTTGTTTTGTCAGAAAAATTGCCCAGGACCCAAACATTTTCCATTCCCTATCATAGAAGGCAAGCAGCACATCTGGTAGGTACGTAGGTACATTTATTGGCACAATATAACAGATTATATAATGACTGTGAGTCCATTCTCTACATAGCCGACAATATACATTAATACAGAAGCAATTTTAAAAATGGTAAGCAGAAATAAACAGTATTCAATAATCAATGGAGCAGTGCGGAGGGTGAATTTGAGTTTAAGAGCCTGATAGCTTGGGGGGAAAAGCTGCTCTGCAGTCTGGTGGTGCGACAGCTGAAACTTCTCTTCCCAGAAGGCAGCAGGGTGAACAGGCGGTTGCTGGGGTGGGTACTGTCCTTTAGTATGTCTGTCCTTTGGGCTTTTTGAGCTTTCTACACCATCTCTCATCTCTCACCAGAGATGAGAGATGACCATGTCAGGTTCTCTGTGATGCTGATTCCCAGCAACCTTAAACTGTTCACCTGCTTCACCTCAGCTCCACCGATGTAGACAGGAGTGTGTGTCTTTATCTCCTGTTTCATGAAAAAACAATGATCAGTTCCTTAGTTTTGCTGTTGTTCTCTGTGCATCACCACACAAGATTATCAGTTTCGTCCCAATATGAAGTCTCATCTGCGCAACTGGAGAAGCTGGAAATTGTGATTTTTTTTCCCTTTTTGCTTGAAAAATCACTTCAATCAGATCATCCAAAAATTCAACTAAGGGCTAGTTGTCAGAAGCAACCAAAGCGTAAGCACGACGACAATATCTTTTCTCTGAAACATCTGAAAATCATTTTAACATTAACCAAATTCACAGGAGACACTGTTGTCAGATCAGAACAACTGGAGTTGATCAACTCAGAGTGAGAGAGGAAAGAGAAGGCTGCCACTGAAGCAAATCTGAAAATATTGAATACTGAAGATAATTTAGAATAAATAAATGAATGAATAACTGACATTACCATAGAAACTGAAAAAAAATCAACAGGTTTAACTCAACACAGAAGAAAGTTTTTTCTGCCTTTGAGAAATGTTTGTCCGAATCCAATATCTAATTAATGAATGAACTTGAAACTACTAGGTTTACTCAGTCAAGAGGAAACACAAAGAATAAAAGAAGCAGTGGAGGATGGAGGAATATAAGATAGAGGAATGAGAAAGAAAGGACAGATCAAAGACAGCGGGATAAGAGAGGAGAAACATTTTGAGAGGTGAAAAGAGAGAAAAGCAGCAAGGAGAGAGGTTTCTACTGAGAGGTGTCTAATCCCTCTCTCCATGAACGAAAAGCTCACTTGATGCTCGATTCCACCCACGTTAATGCTGTCCTTCCCACTCTCTCTGCTGGCCCTCATCATTTTAAAAACGCACATAAGTGTATTTGTCAGGATGCCCTGACCTTTAACCCATCTAAACCAACCTGTTTGTCATGTTGACAATATCTTAATGATTCTCCATGAACTGTAAACTGCAAAATGCATACACATTATTGAAAATGTTGAGAGAATCAATGTATATGTAAATGCATCGCAGAGGCCAGCTTCAGTAGCTTCTCAGCTCTGAACCAAATCGAGGTAGAGGTTTTAGAGCAGATTTAATGACGCTTTGCAGGGAGCCCAAGATAAAGCAAAACCTGGCAAGATGAATTTTTCATCAATTTCATGAGAAGCGAGTCGCCCGCCCAGAGGAATCCAGCAGCTCTCTATCTCAGTTTGGCTGCCTGGTTTTAGAATAGCAGAGGAAGAGGCTACTTTGATGGCCATGAACAGGGGGGTATCACAGAGTACTGAATGCTTTCCTGGACCAGAACTTATATTGGTATTTTAATGAGTAGTAGTAATAGTTAGTATAGTTCCTCGTTTTGGTTCAAACTTCAGTAGAATATTTGGCTTTGCAGCATCATTTTAAAGTTGGTTTGGTTGTTTCTGCTGCCTAGTTTTAAACCAGGGCTTGTAAATAAAACATGAACTCAGCAAGCATGTTTATTGAACTGTGTGATCCAGTGTGATTTTAACAGCAGGGTGTCAAAATAAATCAGATTACAGTCCATGTAACCTTAGATTAGCATTTACATGCATTTGTCTGCACCCTTTCCCTTAATTTAACTTATATTATGTAATATATACGTGTTCATCCTGGCTAAGAACACATAACAAGATAGCTCAATATGGCACTTAGCCCCTAACTGATTCTTTATGCTTGGATTTCCTGCTGTCTGCCATATATCAGAAGGTGGGTTTTTTTGCCCCCTATAATTGGTTCAAAATATGCAAACACACAGCTCACATGAGGACTGAAACCAGGGCTGGACTGGGACAAAAAAAATGAAAAATAAATCAACCCTGGCATTTTTGGCCAATACACCATCCTTCCATTTAAGGGCTCAGATCAGGGGTGTGACAAAACACTTAGCCCATGAGATGCAACATTGCACAAGACTGGGGCCATGAAAACAAGACAAGAATATATTTTAATAGACCTATTATTTAGAAAAAAAAATGAATAGTTGATAGGGGGGTCTGGGGGTCCTTCCCAGAAGATTTTGAGCATTAAACACTTAATTTCTTACATTCTGGGGACATTTTCTGCACCAGGGAAGCACAAAATTCAGGTGGCAGATGACAATTCACAATATAAAAATATAATAGAATATTATGCAGTAATCAGTAACTTATTGTTTTTAGCCTAGGTAATTCTTTTTGGACAACACAGTTTTCTTCTATATTTACAATGCATTGCAGGCTTATTGTGCAAATAAACCTTTTATTTGTCAATTAACATTTCTTGGTGCAAGCTATTTTTCAGAACATTTTTAACAAATGCTTTAAATAGTGGTGGGTAGCCTACATGTCCCCAGTGTAAATGACCCCACCTCCCTGCTCCCTCCCTACAGGTTGAGCTACTCCATGCTTACCGCTTACCTCCACTCTCCTGCTCTCTCGCCCTCATTTCTGTCACTTTGCTCCGCTGTCTCATGCCTCCTCCTCTGTCTGGCAGTGGCCACGGCTCTCCTTTACTCCTTCAAGTGCCTGTGCCTGCACTATGTCGGGTACTGCAGCTGACTGCGGCTCTGGTAGCAAACATATCGGTTGTTTTCGCACATTTCGCGGCATCCGTCTTTCTTTTTTGCATAACGCAAGAAACTGAGAGCAGATGGGGTGGGGGCTAGTAAGAGATGTGATTGGCCTGGCAATGTGTTAGTATAGAAAATTACCCGATGGGCCGCTGGCCATGCTCTTTGGGCTGATCGTTGGCCCACAACAGTTATATAAATACATAATTTACGCTACACCTGCCCCAAAGGTGTGTCAGCCCACTAGGCATTTGTCCTATATGCCAGATTAACAGTCCAGCCTGATTTAAACCTGCAATAGGCCAAGAGCAACAATTCGAGAGCCACTTAAAATCTTTTCATTTAAACACTACATCATAGCTACTATTTATACTAGAGCCCAACCGATGTTATCGGCCGATAAGAGCTAATTGCATTTAATTGGCATCGAGTTTATACGCAGCATTTAGAAACACGCAGACGGCTGTGTGAGCAGTGAGTCTGTCTTTTGTCAAGTAAATTACATAACTTTAATAATTATAATAAAAACAGACCCAGTCACTTCTCCTCTTCTGAAAACATTCATGACTTGCTAACCCTCCCGTTTTTCACTGACATCTCCCGGCTTCCTACCAGCTCACAGCAGTTTAATGTTACGGTAGCTGGGTGTTGAAAGCTGCTGATAGACGTAACTGTAGATTTATTTCAAACAGTGTGGCAGTTCTAGCGAACGGTCCACATTTGTCCCTAGTTCATCACTTCTAAATATTCTCTAAAATCACGTAACGTTACAGCAGCTAACGCTGCACGTTGCTAAATTAGCCACAAAGCTAATGCCGTGTTTATCAGTGGAGGAGCGCTAACGTTAATGAGCCGTTTAACTATAGTTTCTGACTTATTCTAAATATATCTGCGGGCCGCCTGTCTGCAGTTAGTCGGTGTGTCTGACATGAATAAACCAGAGTGGACATGTAAATAAAATGAGCTGAACAAGAATCTAAACACGGCTTCCTGTAGCTCCTCTTTTTGTCAGAGACGTAACGGCTCTGGTTGTAGTCATAACGTTAGTTAAATGAAATCTCAATGTTGCAGGTCCTCGTTGTAGACATTCCTGTAGTATTAGATGCATTCAACAGCAGCTCACTGGATCCTAGACGGCATGATTTATACCGATGGTGGTTAAATGGTTTCACGTGGCTTTGGTTAGAATTAAAGAGTGCTGTAAAGGGATGAACTGGATGTGAATGTGCTACATTGAAATTATGGAAGATTATGTGTAAAGTGAAATACACATGCTTATCCTCTCTCACTCTCTCTGCTTACAGATGGCTGAAAAAGTTGCGCAATCTGGATAAATACACAGCTTCCTCAATCTTTATGCACACCCTTTTCACTTTAAAGGACAACATTATAAACCTTATACATCCACCTTTTGAGTGTCAATCACTGTATTTTTTAAGTCATACCATAATTTAACATGGTCTAAAATTTAATTAAAAAGATATTCAATTGTAATTTGAATATATCTGGATTTGGGACTACTGGTCAAACAAAACTAACAAATCACCTTTGGGAAATTGTGACATTGTGGCATTTTTCACTACTTCCTGACGAACAATTCACCAAACGATTAACTGATTAATCTACCCTTATTTTGTTGATTAAACAGTGATGACATAGTTACATATTCATTATTGAACAGTTATTTGCAGCACTACAAAAATTTAAAACATCTACAGAAGTAGAAGTTGGTAAAAGAAATTGACAGTGGCCATGTAATGTATTTGCATACTTCCATGGTTACTGTATACTGTACCATAAGGCATAGTAATTAATTTGTTAATTAAGAAAATACAAGAGAAAAACTATCACAGCAAACAAAGTGTGATGTGTGACTGGTAATCCTCCCAGCAGCCCCTCTGGGTGCGGTGGGAAATAAGGCGATTAGTACCGTGGATTAAATGATTTGAAGAAGTGTTCAAGCCCACGCCTTTAGTGACTGAAAACAATAACACGCATGTCTATCTATGCATTAACTGTCTATAGGAATTTACGGCACCAAAGGCTCCTGTTGGTGAAACCTACACAATGGCTTTTAGCTACACAACCACCTACACCACATTCTGTTTTTTAAAGAAAAATCATGAATAGCAGCTAAGAGCGGAGGCCGTGGCACTCCATGGAGAGACACTTTATAATGTAGCTTTGTTGCCACTGTCATCAAAAGCAATGTGACTCTACGTAATGGCTTTCATTTTATGTTTGCTTATCTTTGTTCAGCTCGTTGTCTTTGTGTAACTTTATATTTACATAAATACTCATCAGTCTGGGATGGGAACAGGGATCTTTCTGTTATGAGACGTTCAATGTAACCAATAGGGCTGCAACAGTTAATTGAATAATTTATTAGTTGTCAACTATTAAATTAATCGTCAACTATTTTGATAATTAATTAATCTGTTTGAGGTAAACTTCTCTTATTCCAGCGTCTCAAATGTGAATATGTTCTGGTTTCTTCGCTCCTCTGTGACAAGAAACTGAATATCTTTGGGTTGTGGACAAAACAAGACATTTGAGGTCGTAATCTTGGGTTTGGGAAACACTGATCAACATTTATCACATTTTTAGACATTTTATGGACCAAATAACTAATCGAAAATTGGACATTATGTGGTTGTTATTGAAGCAAATTAGTTTTGACTGTTTAAAGCTTTCAAAGAGGCTTAAAGAGGTGGTATTATGCTCATTTTCAGGTTCAAAATCCTATTTAGAGGTTGTACCTGAACAGGTTTACATGGTTTCATTTTCAAAAAAAACACCATATTTTTTGTCATACTGCACATTGCTGCAGCTCCTCTTTTCACCCTATGTTGAACACTTCGTTTTAGCTATGGAGTGATGCATCTTGCCTCTACATGATCTTTGTTGGGTGTTGCACATGCACAGTTCCTAGTTAAGGACTACTAGCCAATCAGAAGCAGAGAAAGGCAGGTCAGCGAAAAGACGGTAAACAGCTTCAATTCAGCTGTAGGCTACATGTTGCCGAACAGCTTGGCAATTTGGACTGGAGCAAGAGTTTCAGAGTGGTGAGTTATTAATCTGTAACAAATGTGTCTTTCATCCATAAAGTTTTAACTGAGCTCTGTCTCTACATCACAGTAACAACTTCATGTCCATTGACTGCCTGGAGGGTAGCTAGTGTTTGGAAGGGAGAGGAGAGGCAGCAGGCGGACGTGTTGTCACTGTGTACTGCATCTCACAGTTTTTCCACCTGTGTTTTTGAGGGCGCGTTGGACTAATCGCTCGGACGAGCATTATGACACGTATTTTCTTGTGACATCACAAGAAAGCGGAAGTAAAGGCTGGACCACAAACGAGCTGTTTTCAGGCAGTTCAGAGCAGAGTTTTCTGTGGGAGATTAGAACTCCCTTTGGGGTGGACTTTGGGCTTTTTCACTTTGCAAACCCATTACATGCACAAAAAAGGTTTATACCTCAATAAAAGGACAGGGAAAAAGCCAAAAAGCACAATGCCACCTCTTTAACCTGCACAAACTATTCAGTAATATCATGTTACAAACATTCTATGGAAAGCCAATAACCTTGTGGGCGATTAAAGCCTTTTTCAAATAAACGTCACACAAAATAGGTCCAATTGACAATGAAGCTGCCTGGTGGGGGTGAGACAAGAGTGTTAAAGGTTGTAAAAAGCACTTTCCCACTAGAATACCGAAAAGAAAATACATTTTTACTGAACCTAGGTTTTACCCTTTCACTTCTCCTCCACCTGCAAAAATGCAAATGTAAATGCAAACAAAATGATCTTTGTGTTAGGCTATGTGTGATGCTCATTCAGATGGTATCTTCATCTTGATAAACTGTCAGTGCTGATATATCGAAAGACAGCAAACATTATATCAGCAGTGTGAATATACTATGTATGTACTGATAAATTTTGGTAGAAGTCTTATAAATATTTCACTTTTGAAATTCAGATTGAACCAATTAAATCCACTTTGCAAGCTGTGTGGAACATCGCTTTGTTTAGGGTTTAGGCCAGCTCACTGTGGATATCACGTTGATATAAAGCTTGTTAAATACTGTTTAATACAGTTTGAAAAACAATATTTTGAACACATAAAATTAACAAATATTGATGAGGTCCACCTAAAAGAGTCTCCACCAATTTAGCATTGCACTTCTATAAAATTAAAAAAATCTAAATCAATGCAGCAGAACTAGAGATATCATCTTTTTTTATTGTACACAGCCTTATTTCTTGTCAAAACCCGGTGCCTACATTACCCACAATGCAACTTATCTGTACCCCGCACCCTGAACAGAGCACACAGTGCACAGGTGAGAGGAGAGGTGTGAACAGGTGGGAGGTTCATTTAAATTAGGCAACACAAAGAGTTGTGAGCATTTTTGGGGAAAATGTGTCGTGAGATATTGCATTGAGAATAGACATCTCAGAACAACGGCTGTTTGTGTCACAACTTCAATCTGCTGCGGTTTCGGTGATTTAATCAACAAGAGTGAAGTACTTGAAACAAATGTGCAGCAACAGCAGAATAATGCTGAAAATTTTAATTTAAATAAACCATTAAAAAAAATTACTTTCAATTCAACTCTTTTAATGACACCCAGCCAGTTGATGTTTTTAGAACGGCATGTAAGCAGTAACGTCTATAAATCAGTCTGCATTATCTACATTAATATGGGCGATTCTTACAGTATCTTGTCCATAGCTAATTTATACTGTATGAAAAGGCCTCTATAAAATAACTACTCACACCTCACGTGAGATGGGTCTGTTACAAGTCAGTATTCTGCCTGTTTATGTAGGACACATCAGATTAAAGGAGTTATTGTGCATCACTGCCTCCTTCCAACTTAGAAAAACGTACTGTCTAAGATATGATGTAACCATTTGCAATGGGAAATACAATGGAATTACAATTGAAAAGGTGTCAGATTGATGTGATCATGTAAACTGCTTCACCAAACCATTTTTTTGTTTTATTATTAATTTTTATCATTACTATAATAATTAGCTGTTAAAAAAAAAAAAAAAAAACAAAAAAAAAAACACACCATCTGCCTGTGGCTGCAGATTTGAGGTGTTGTGTGTTCACATTATGCTGCTCTGCACCAACCAGACAACAATGTGATTTCCTGGAGAAACGTCTTTTTGATTGGCACAGCTGTTTCAGAAAGATGAGACTAGTGATGTGACCGGTGAGCGTATTTATTAATGACCCTCTGATTTATATTCAACTTCACCCAGCCATTTTTCACTAAAAAATAACAGGTACACTTGGAGACGTCCACACAGTCCGTGTGTTCTTCACTTGTCATTGTGCTTTTGCTGCGATTACAAATGGTCTTAGGTGGACAATTTTTCAATGGTGACACTCCTAAATTACCTTGACTGCGTTTTGCTGTACTGTCATTTCTTGTTACTTATTAGATTACAATATACACTGATATACCTGCAATTACATATAAATACAGTATATTGGCAAGATTTTTTGGTCTAGCTCAATTTTATAGTCTATAGTATAGTATAGTTAATACAGCATGCAGTCATTTCTGCTTTACAGTAAGTGCAGTTAAAACATCCACCAGGAGTACTGCAGAAACTGGAATGGGAGTGGAGCAAATCTTGACAGAGGAGACAGAAAGCAAGTCACAGATATGCTGCTGTGACTTGCAGACGTGCACTGCTTACTACTAGACACTGTTAATGCTGCTGGTGTAAGAATTGAAGCTGATTTTATGTCTTAAGTTGCTCTGCATAAGAACATAAGCTAACAGCTGAAATGGAAAAGCAGAACATGTAAAAGAGGAAGAGACAGAAGGAAAGACTGCCGAAGGGAAAAAAAGATCTGGAACAGGCTGAGACAGATGGACAAAGAAAAACAGCAGAGAGAAAGAGTCAGGGGGAGGTATAAATGGATAGAGTGTGAAAACTAATGGAGAAGAGAAATGGCAGGATAGATGGATAGAGAAAGAAATTGATACATAGATATGTAAACAGATGCATAAATGATAGGTTAGGTGGAAAGACTTAGATAAGATAAGTAAGTCATGGAAACTAGGCCTTTGATGCTCTTGGGACTGGCTGTGCAGTATTTACTGTTGGCTGTGTGGCAGGCAGAACCTACATGAACTACTCAAAAAAAAAGGGGGATGAGGGGGGTGATTCCAATCAACTTGCACTAAAAGCCACCAGCCGAATCAACAAAACTCTAATATTTCTCCTACTAAGCCCCGGCAGTCGTCTGTGACAACACCCGTTGCTAACAGGCTTATTAAAAAATAAAAAAATAAAAAAAGTAAGTAAGCCTGGCCATGAGATACACTTCCACACCACAAAACTTCATTCAGCCCTGCTCGGCTTGTAAGGCGTACGGTGTAACAAAGCAGGCAGCCAGTTGGGGATTTTTCCTGAACAGAGGGACGCTGTTGCCAACTACATGGATTCTCCCTCACAAAGTTATCTGAGGGCACACACACAAATGGAAGAGAGCTTTATGTTAAGAATTACATTCAGCAGGAGTTGTAACACTACTGCAGACAGGGAACTTTGCTTGGCCTCTCCGTCGCTTAAGTGTCATAAACTGGGATTTTTGCTGTTGCCCTCATTTTTTTACACTCCAGTGTAGTAACATTAGAACGACATTTAAGCTCTTCAGCTTTTTTAGCCAAGCGACAACCTTCAGGGCTAAAATATTAATCCAAAGCAAAAAGTTCCAGTTCCTCAAATGACCACTTGAGGGTGGCTCCAAAATTGAGGTCATCTCCATAGACCCCATGTTAAAATGCCCAACATTACAGCATAAATAAACATGTTTACAGCCTGGTACAAAAAAAGCAGTCGTCAGTTTAAATGATATTAAGGATTAAAGTTATGCATAATTCAGTGTGTGGCTACTTATAGTGATAGGTTGGTGCCGTCACAGGTGACCAGCTATGTAGCTAGCCGCCAGCTAGCTCCACCCCTGGTCCACATCTTTGCCCATGTTTGGATTAGCTGTGAGCACTGCCAAGACGGTGGCAGCCAGAGCCACCACACCGAACTTCACAATTCCTCTTGAGAACCCTTAGTAACCAAGACTAAAAGAAAGGTGCACCGGTGAAAGAAAGTCAAACTCAAAATAGAACAATCACCACCTATGCTGTTCAGCATGTAAAACAAAGTGCAGAACAATGTCACTACAGCACTTAGAACTCAGCGACCAAAACAGAAATGAAATTAAGCAAAAGAAAATTTCCACTTGTCATGCCATTATGTTTTGCTGTTAAGTCATTTTAGTGCCCAGAATAACTTTTGACACCTTCAGGAAGTGTCAATGGGCCTCTGGCTGTGATCAGACACATGGCTTTTCTCAAGGTGCTGCTGTAAATCACTAGTAACAGAAGGAGCTAAAACCATGCAAGGAGCATTTCTTCATCCTTGTTGCTATGCAACAGGAAAGTTTTCAGTGTTTTTAGGTAATGGCTTTGGCATTTTTGTGTTTACAAGAAGTCTTTACTAGAGAGTTCAAAGTGAAGAAAGACAATTAAGATTGAGAGAGAGAGAAGAGATTTATGTAACAAAAGTCTTTAGCCTGATGATCTATATAGGTATACCACAACTCAAACTGAGCTACAAGGCTCTCAGCTTAAAAGCTGATGATACACAGAGCAACTTTTAGAGCAATGTTCCGGTCAATGGTAATGAGTAAAGATTACTACCGTAATCCCCTTCCCCCACTGCTATCTGTTCAAAACATTGTCGGACTTGCCACCAGCAAGATTGCCCAGCAACATTACTCAAAAAGTTGCCTACATATTCAATGAAGGGAGTCCACACTCTAATCTTTTCTAGCTGAAGTAAAGATAGCATCTCCTGAAGGGTAGGCATTTATTAGATTTCCAATTCATTAAGATTACCCTACGTGTTATGAGACTACAGAATGCTACTGCTCTCTTTTGTGTACTTGTGGTATGTATTTCCAAGGGTGTGACTCCAAATATAGCAGTGAGTGGATTGGGTTTGAGGAATGTGTTGCATAAAGCTGAAAGGCAGTCAAATATGGAGGACCAGAAATCAAGTAGGGAGGGACATGACCAGAACATGTGACCTAATGACAGAGTTTCCACATCTAGGACAGATGGGTATATTTTAACTAGCCTGTCATTGGAGTAATGTTCTCTGTGAAATACCTTGAATTGTATCAGTCCATGCCTTAGACATATAGAGAAATTTCCAGGTCCCTTTCCCAGGCTTCACATATTTTAGTGTGTGTTGGAGGATCTATATTATGTATGATATTATACGTCTTAGAGATCAAATCTCTGTTCCATGGATTCAGATTTAATAGATCATATACTAAGTTTTTATTTGGCGGCTTGGGGTAAGTAGGTAAATATTTGTAGGCAAAACTGCGGGCGTGGAGATATCTGAAAAAGTGAGATCTTGGAATATTAAGATCTCTAACTAGGGCTTAGAAGGACAGAAAACACTTCTCATCAAATAGATCATCGAAGAAAGACTACTCAGAAAGCCTGTTTGAAAGACTTGGAAATTGACCAACAATGAAAAGAGACCATTGGTTGCATTACTAGAGACTAAAAACTCAAGATATCTCAGCCTCTGCTGTTTAGTTTTTGACCGTTTTTTTAGGCTGTGTGAGTCTGTCACCAAACTCCATAAAGTTGGGGGACTGAGGGGGTTGGTAACAACTATCCATAAACTGACACAAACACATGGATGACTCCCCTTAATGGATACGAAGGTAAGTGCAGCTTGTGCTGTTAAAACTGTTGGAGCCACCTTAATTTCAGTGTAACTTCTGCTGACAGACCACAGGGAAAAGACCCTCTGAGAGGCTTTTTCCACAGACTAGTTACTGATGGGATGAGTAAATAATACAGATGCATCTTGGAAAGAGTAGATATATTTACACCTTGTTAACATCTGGCTTTAATGTGTGTCAAGTCTCCTCTGGTTTGAGCAATTGGATTTCAATCCATCTCGGATGTATTTACACTTTTGTGATATCCTGTAGCTATCTGATCCACCCAGTTTCATGTGTGGAACATGTTATCATATATTAAAGCTGTTTTACTTTACCCAAAATGTGTTACATCCAAAACACAAGGAAAACAGTCTGGGCGAGATGTGTACTTGGAAAATAACTGACAAGAGTAGGTATACTCCAAAAAGCAACCTGTGTAATTGCAGCCTAAAGCCTAGTTCACACTACACGATTTTTAGCCCGATTTGCCGCTCGGCGAGCTCGGCGACTGTCAGGCTGTGATCGGTGGGTAAATCAGCGGTCGATCGGCAGTCGCCAGTCGTTATGCTCGATCTAGTCAACGACGCATCAAAACGGCTCCCTGACACATTTCTGACACAGCGCCGATGTCAGCCAGATATCTAGCATGCCGAGTCGGCCAACTCGACATCCACATCTAGTCAATGAGAGCAAGCAGCTGCTTTTTCACTGCAAACACTTTTTACTCCCCTCAGCTCTCTCTGTAGCTCAGACAATCCCTGCTACCTGCGTGTGCTAATCCATTATTTCACCCGTATTTTTTATCTTTATAATTGGTATCTTTATAATAACAAACAACAGCTGTTCTATCTGCAGGTTCACGTCATTTTCCATTTCACCCGTGTTTTCTTGACAAAAAGTGGTTTGAAGACCAGCGTCAGGCAACACAGCTGCCGTCAGCTTGTGTAGCGTGTGACCCCTGTCACCAATCAGTCACATAGTGTGAACGCCACAATGACTTCAAGACTCCCGTCACAAGACGGCAAATTGTGTAGTGTGAACGACACGGCCATCGGCCGACGCTGAAAGTCATGTATTCTGCACAAGGCTTTTATCAAACTACCACATCCTACATACTGAGATACATTCCATTCCAAATGTGAGAGGCAGTGACTAATCTTGCTCTCTCAGGTAGATCTGCTCACAACTCATCTGAATCCATCGCTATGAAACATATGACGACGGATGACAAGTAGACATTGCTTAATTTAAACGGTCACAAACCAAACAGTTTGAGAAATACAGGTGTAGATCAGTGGTTTTCAAACTTTGTCTGTGACGCTCCCCTTTAAAAGCCGAAAAAAGACTTAGGTTAGCAAAATAGCCTTACTTACATCAGAGACCTTTTTTGTTTATGCCACCACACGAATTAAATTCATGCAACTTCAGATCTGCTCAACATCCATGCCCCCTTGCAGTGGCACTATGCCTCCCCATTGGGCCTCCCCAGTCAGAACCACTGGTGTAAACTATGATTTGGTGTTTTTCCCCCCTCCAATAACTCCATGGTTACATCAGATCCTGTTTTGGTAAATGTCTTCCAGTGAATGTTAGCACGGCAGTGACTTGACATTTAACTGAAATGTTTCTGATAAAGGAGAACGTGTGTGTGTGTGTCTGGCACTGTTTAAATCAGAGCTCACATCCCATGAGCTTGGTATAACACCTCCACACAAGGTAAACACTCTGTTACCATAGAATCAGTAACTATGGAGAGAGAATCAGGCTTAACTTTACACATCCAAAAGACAGGAGGAGAAGAAACACACACACACACACACACTCTGCAAACTACAGGGTGGAAAGAAATTTCATTTAAAACAGTTAATCTTTTACCTTTATGACTTGACAACAGTGTTCCCAACTACTGCAGATTTAAACTGAATTGAGAAGGAGAGAGAGAGTGCCTCCTTCTTTGGTATCCACTTTGTGTCACTAATAAAAAAGGTATTAGTTGGACCAGACGACTTAACCTGAGAATGTTATCCCTCACATTTCAATTAAAGAATGTTCCTGTGGTTTTATTCTCAGCCTTTTGTTAGATACTGAAGGTAAAGCATCAAACAAGATGGGAGGCCAGTTTTCCATCTGTGTACATGCATATGTGTGGGGTGTATGGAGGGTACTTTACTGTGTGCTTCCATGTAAACAGCTGAGTCTCCTGGCTACATATACAGCTGGAGTCCCACACTCCACTTAACTGGGAGCCAGATGAGCACATGAGTCCTCTACATCTTTCATCTGCTCGCATAAGCCCACCAATACATGCATGTTATAATTATGTTTTTGTGATACACTTCTTGTACTGTAAATACAATCCAGTCTGCAAATTTAGTATGATAATAAACTTGACAGCCTCCCGTCAGGTACAAACCACATTGATGGGTAAAAAGGCATGATACGGGAAATGCACGCACACACACACACACACACACACACACACACACGCAAACACAGATAAAAATAAATCTGGGAAACATGGCAACAGACACTAATAAAGAATGTTATATTACACAGTGACTTGCTGCGATTTTGTCCACTCACTTGACAATATGAATCCTGTGTAACGGGGCTCTGAATGATAAACATAAAGTAGACTGATATGCCCGTAGAGATGCATAACTCATACTGTGTATTTCTCTGTATATACTTGAATAACTGAATATGATTAGTATTCTGCAGATGGTTGTCCATAGCTGACTGATTTATATTGACATTCTTTATATTCTGTTTTAGACTTTAGGCTTCTCTGTGCTGGCTTACTGAAAGATTTAAAAGGAGAAGTTATTTTGGGAAAAGAACTATGTGATTGGACAACACTGTGAACACTGAGACCAACATAATCCAGGTGTCCCTGGTAAATCATTCATGTGGCATGCTTACACACTGTTCTATGCTTTACATCTTTCTCTTTATTAACAAAAAGGCATCTTAGTTGCCATTCTGCTGTTCATATAAAAATTATTATTTTCTTTTCCGAACGTTAAAATTGGGGGGCTATGTTGTACAATTTTCTGAAACAGACCGTCTCACAATCACACCGACTTCACACAGCGATTTTGACAGCCTTGTGCATGTGAGAAAGTTAAAAGGATTTGATCTTCTCTCTCAAGCTTTCATTCTTCACACAACTACTTCCATCTCTTTTTGCGTGTACAACCCTGTGAAACGCCACAGATGCCGTCGAGGAGGGAATGTTCAAAAGTGTGTGACCTTATCCACATTTGTGTGATTCTTAAGGTAATTATGAAAACAAGTAACACACAAAAAGACTCGTCTAAGAAAGCCAATGTGATACACCGAGGAGGAAGCTTTTACAGCCGGATTTTCTTCCTTAAAATGAGTGTCTTGCTCAGGGTAGATGTCACAGAACATAGTCCTCCCCGACAGAGAGTTAGGTAGGAGATTTATTTTGTCACCACCCTACTGTGCTGTGATTGGCTACTACTCGTCACTTGTGATTGGAGGCTGGCAAAAGTATAGAAGCATGCCCATATGTAACCAATGGTATAGAGCAGTGCTAATGGAAGGTGCTAACATAATGTTTCTCAACCTTTTTTGGGCCAGTGCTCCCTATCATTATCCAGGTCCTTTACCGCCACCGATCAAAAAAGATGTTGGCTATTTGCCCTGAATATTGTTGTTTTGTATTGTTGTTGTTGTTGTTACTATTGTTATTAAAAACATTTAAAAAAAACACATAAGTGAATAACAAACAACACATTTATTACTTTCCCAAGGAACAAAAAAGCCATGTCAGTAATAATTATATTTAATTAATAAGTGAATGTTCCTCTCAGAAACTTTTTGTAAACACAGAGACCATTTTCTTGGATGGCGCACTTAAGTAAGTAATAAGTGGGTGTTATGTGGGTCCTCCTCCAAAAGAGTTTTGAGCATTAAGACTTAATTTCCTGCATTCAGGTGAAAATGTCACCAATTTATGATGGAAATGTTTTTATTTATATAAAGGGAAACACATAAGGAGGTTGGAACAGGTGGAAGTTGACAATTCAAAATATAAAAATATATCAGAATAGAATGCAGTAAGGCTCTCGGGTATTTTTTATTGCTTTATAATACACTCACCTAAAGGATTATTAGGAACACCTTTTCAATGTCTCATTAATGCAATTATCTAATCAACCAATCACATGGCAGTTGCTTCAATACATTTAGGGGTGTGGTCCTGGTCAAGACAATCTCCTGAACTCCAAACTGAATGTCAGAATGGGAAAGAAAGATGATTTAAGCAATTTTGAGCGTGGCATGGTTGTTGGTGCCAGACGGGCCGGTCTGAGTATTTCACAATCTGCTCAGTTACGCACAACCATTTCTAGGGTTTACAAAGAATGGTGTGAAAAGGGAAAAACATCCAGTATGCGGCAGTCCTGTGGGCAAAAATGCCTTGTTGATGCTAGAGGTCAGAGGAGAATGGGCCGACTGATTCAAGCTGATAGAAGAGCAACTTTGACTGAAATAACCACTCGTTACAACCGAGGTATGCAGCAAAGCATTTGTGGAGCCACAACACGCACAACCTTGAGGCGGGAACAGCAGAAGACCCCACCGGGTACCACTCATCTCCACTACAAATAGGAAAAAGAGGCTACAATTTGCAAGAGCTCACCAAAATTGCACAGTCTCGATTTCTGTTGAGTCAGAATTTGGCGTAAACAGAATGAGAACATGGATCCATCATGCCTTGTTACCACTGTGCAGGCTGGTGGTGTAATGGTGTGGGGGATGTTTTCTTGGCACACTTTAGGCCCCTTAGTGCCAATTGGGCATCGTTTAAATGCCACGGCCTACCTGAGCATTGTTTCTGACCATGTCCATCCCTTTATGGCCACCATGTACCCCTCCTCTGATGGCTACTTCCAGCAGGATAATGCACCATGTCACAAAGCTCCAATCATTTCAAATTGGTTTCTTGAACATGACAATGAGTTCACGTTACTAAAATGGCCCCCATAGTCACCAGATCTCAACCCAATAGAGCATCTTTGGGATGTGGTGGAACGGGAGCTTCGTGCCCTGGATGTGCATCCCACAAATCTCCATCAACTGCAAGATGCTATCCTGTCAATATGGGCCAACATTTCTAAAGAATGCTTTCAGCACCTTGTTGAATCAATGCCACGTAGAATTAAGGCAGTTCTGAAGGCGAAAGGGGGTCAAACACAGTATTAGTATGGTGTTCCTAATAATCCTTTAGGTGAGTGTATGTTTCTCCTGTAGATCAACTCACTTAATATCATCCCTGTTGAGTCCACACACATGATTTAGTGTTCCCTCACTTCCCTCCACTTAATCAATCTCATGGCAATCACTGGTGTCGCATCAGGTGCTTGATGGTAAGTTGCTTTCAGGGGAAGTCCGACAGCGGAATATCCCCCTTGTGAATGTGTAAACACGGCGATATAAAGGTGTTCCTCAGAGAAATTAACGCTTTTAAGAGAAATACATCTTTCCACGGTAATATCATAAAAGATATTGTCCATTTTCCAGAGTTTACACAGTAAACACCATGTGGCTGAAATTTTACAGATGATACTTTGACTTTCCGTTCCCATGAAGGCAGCACGGAGCTGCGTCACAAAAAGCTGACCGAAACACTGAAGAGAGTAGTAGACGATTCACACAGTCTTGTCCAGTTGCAGTGGAGTAAACTGGTTTTAATGATGCAGACCACAGTTTTTTGCAAGTAGTTGAAAGGTGTAAACTTACACCTCACCAAACGCCCCCCAAATTCCAAATTCCAGTGAATTATTGGATTGGAAAGTGGATTATTTGATTACATCTCAAAGTCAGCAACTACAGCAAATTCAGACACCTGAACTCATTATGTTTTGACACTGTACTACTTGAATGAATGAGATGGACCTACACAGATATATTGCCTTGCGGTTTGGTGCAGAAATCTGCAAAGGCAGTGACATAACTGAAGATGAGTAGTGTAACATCTTCAACTCTAGAACTTTACTCAAAAGAATAATTTAACTTTGTTGTGAATTCTCAAATCACTAAAAAGACACCAAATCTTAGATTCTAACAGTTTAATTGTGAACTTATGGCTACAAGCCTGCTATTCTAACCTTTAGGGTCAGTAGTTATTTGACAAAAGGACAAGCTGTCTGCAGTGGAGTCTGGTCAGCATGTTGACCCCTGGACAGACAGCCAAGAGGATTGGATCTGTCTGTCTGTGCCAGGTAAACAACGAGATTACCTTCAGCTAATCAAGGCTGAAGCCATGCTGCAGAGGTGACAGAAGCACTGACCTGCAGACCAATCAGAGGAGACAATCTTACATTTACATGTCGACAGTTGACATGAAAAAAGGAGACATGCTAGTAAATTGGACTTCCTCAGGAGGACTGTACAAAAAACCCATGCATTCTCTTTTTAGCGATTTAGCTGATGTTATCCAGATATACTTGCATTGTGCATAAGGTAGGAGTTTAGTGTTTTGTTGAAAGACACAAAAGTGTACGGATGTGGTTGACACACATCTTCAGCCTCTCCTCTGTGTCTTGCAAAGCAACTCATTAATCAAAGTCATTCATGTGTAGGGATTACTACAGAGGACCAGTATGAATGTCATTCAATCATGAGTTTAACATTAGGTGTTTTTAGTCCAGTTTCCCCAACATGTGGTCATTGATGATGCGTGCTTTAGCATTATGCAACTACGTCATGATTGTGTTCAAGTTGTCAAGCAGACATGAATAATCCAGAATAAGATACATTCTGATCATTATCAGATTAAAACTCCACAGTTATTATATATATATATATATATATATATAGAAAGTAGCACTGCCAATTTAAAACAAAATGTTTAAATGCTATTATTACCTTAGCTATGGCTAGCTGTGGTGGTCCAAAGGTTTTCCTGTCAAAATTAAGCAACAACTCTTAAACTTATTCAAACGGATTACATCAGATGTGTTATCTGTTTTTGAGGTAACTAACATCCCGTACACATATACTGACTTACTGCTCTCAACACAGGAGAAGGTGAAGCCATATTGTTTTTCTTGTACCAACCACATGTAAATTACACAGCCAGACACAGGTCTGGATCTTAAACATTAACTCAAGCACTGGTGCACCCAGTTTAAAATTTTGAACCTATTAAAATTAAAAAGGGTTATCACTAAGAGTACTGAAAAGTATCCATACTGAAAGTCAATACCGGTATCGATAACTTAATACTCAGTGAAAGTTATAAGTGTTACTGGTTGGGATTGATCCAAACAACTTCGGATGAATGCTACTTTTCTAGATCAAGCACACTTGACATACAGCTTGTCAAAGAGTACTACACAACAGGTCCACAAAGCCTCTCTGAGTTGTGACACAGTCATGTTCCTGTGACACATCCCACTCAGAGGAACGGTCTCTGCACTGCTGAGTGAAGGCTACAAGCATCTTGTGAAGGGGTGTGACGAGCGGCACCAAGACTAAATGGCACATTGGACAGGAAGGCCGTTTAGAGTAGTCATCTCTGACGTTGGCAGGTTGACCCCTTACCGCCACACATCTGCAATTACAACTCACCATGTCCCCAGAGTCGCCTCGTAGCGGGCACCACTGCACCCACCAATGAAGCGGAACAAGGGGACAGAGAATGCATGACTTGCCATCCATTCAGCAGTACTGAGCCGCTCGCTTCGCCTCGCCTCTCCTGCTTGGCTACCCAGGCCTGACCCAAATATCACGTCCCAGAATGAGACACGGCTTTAGCAGCACCCGGGGAAGTTGCAGCTCTTACTCCAACACACTCCCCGTATTTCTTTCTTTCCCTGTCCTTTTTTCCCCCCTTTCTTGCTTCTTTAAATAAGCTGATCTCTCCTCAGTCTTTCTTGCTCTAGTGATCTTTTGATTTTCGTCTCTACCTTTCACTATGTCTGGCTGTGCCACATTTCTCACCTGCTCTGTCAGATAGCTGGGAGCTTAAGCTGACGGTGGCATTATAATATTACCTTGAAATGTCTCAAACGTTCAACTTATCGTAATGCCATAGCTCTTATCTCCCCTTACTTAGTCTTCTAATATGCCAGCCCCAACCGAAGCAAGCTTTATAAATGAGATGCATCACTTTCCTCTCAGAATCTAGGAGCTGCTTGTTCAGTCTATTGATCTACTTCTTCCCCTTTATGCTGTAAGAACACACTTCAGTACTGACATTCAATGACACAGTGAATGGCCTTTCACTGTGAAATGTTACAAATGTGCCAGGCAAGTCAATATGATGAAGTCATGCAATCCCACTTGAATTCAACAGTTTGTATTGTCTTGACCAAAGCTGTATCAATGAAAGAGGCGCCTCTCATTATAAAAGCATTTCTTTGAAGACATTCCTTTAGAAGTAACCAAACACTTCAGGTACTGCACTTAATATACAAATTGTTTTTTGTGGGTTATTTGAAAGCACATTAGGCTGTCAGAACGGGGGGTGGGGGGTGGGGTGAGGGGGGGTGTTCAGTCTGTCTTGGGTTGTAAATTTACATTTACCGTAGTAATGGCAGGTACAAAAAAGTACATTGTTATGCAAGCAAAGTGAGGAGGAAGTAAGTATTCAGCATGACATGTTGGTGTAATTTCATCTAATGACTACAGTTTGAGGCAGTAGCCCTGAAACATTCAAGTGGGATTTGCACTATAAAACATATTTTTTCTTAAATACATAGATTAGTTTGCTGTTAACTTTAAAATGTCCGGAAATTAATTTTAATATATTGTCAGAGGACACTGTCTAATCATTGCTATCATTTTAATGCAAATTCAGACAGATTCTTGGGGGTTAAACAATAAACAAATGAGTTGGCAGCAACTGTCAATCATAGTTCACAGAATAAAATAGCCAACGTGTTCTTGAGAAAATCTAAGCGGACCGAATATAGCCCTGTGTTGTTTCAGGTACCGGTGAGACAATGAAATGCAATCCAGTTTGGATGTTCTGTTGTAATAGTAGCAGTGTTGTTTATACATTGACAACATGACTTATCAATACTGTGCATATTAGCTATACAGTTCCTATGTCAGCCTGGTTGTCTTTAACTCCAGAACTAGGACTCCTCCAGATTAGAATTTAAAAGAAATTAAACTAAAAACTTTAAACTAAATGTTGTTTCCAACACCAAAGTCAGTATTTAATCTCTTAATATCTCACTGGAATCTAAAATGTCAATAAAATAAGTCATATTCCTGACCTAAAAATACTGAGTGAAGTTTTGAAAGAATGACCAGTCAGTATCGGTTCTTCCTGTTGTCCCCTGCCCTCCTCCCTTGGGTGCTGAGGTTATTCACTGCCTGCAGGTACTGCTGTGCTTGTATAAAAACACAGTTGCAGTGGATGAGAGACAAAGAAGATTAAAATATCGCTTTCTACTATTTAGGCTTGTTGAACAGGTGTATTGATAAAACACTTACTTACAGTAAGAGCGTAGTTGTCAAGTCGAGTAATCTTCACTTCACCTGGTTCCACTGTGTGTGTGTCTTAAGCCGCCAGGATCCGTTTAATAGCAGGTTTTCGTACATATCTCTAAATAAAATATTCTTATTTTTCATGGCATTTCTGGCAGTCTTTTGCAATATGTTCATTGCAATGACGATGAAAAAAGTATTTCTCATCAGCACAAGTTGTCAGTCTGAACACAGCCTAAAAGTAGTTAGGTTGAGGGTTCTCTTGCTGAAGGTCTCGTGAACAAAATCACACAGCTCTTGACGCATGCTTTGTTGTGACAGAGATCTGAACTCCAACGCTTTGATTCTCTCATTACAAAACATGCCCTTAGTGCCATGCCACTCTCATAAACAAAAGTCTCATAAGTGGTAATACTTAATGGACTGCTTGATGGACTGTAACAGATCAATAAAACTACAATAAATTTAACAGAATCATCATTTATGATCAGTCCTGAGTTTGTTTTAAATTTGTCTCCTTCTCCTTGAACTTTAATTTGTCCAGGGAAATATATAAATATTGTAGTAAATCATTAATCATTTAATCAACAGAAGGTGAAGGAAACCTTTCCAGTTTGGAGTTATGTTAAACCACCTGCCAGTGTCTAGCTGTGTCTCCACCACTAAATCAATTTCCTCATTTTGATAACATTATGCCCCTTTCAGGAAATTATAATCTGTCGTCTGTCCTTTCTGTGGGCTTGGAATTTTTGGCATTAACGTGTTACTCAAAATTTCTGTTTGTGGATTTGTCACATATTTAAATGCAGTTCATTTCCAACTGGCCACTCTGCCTGGCTGGCTGAGCCTTCAGAAAGACTAATCCCAGATTTGTGGATCCATTTCAAGAGCAACAACATGTAGCTAAAGGCTATTTTGATTTCTTTTCACAGGGCTGAAGCTGCAGGCAAAGAATTAAAATGCCGTACAATGTTTCTTTCTGTGTTCTGATTATGCAGCGTGATCTTTTCTCACAAAGCTGGGGCAGCAGAGCTTAAATGTAAAAGAAGATTGGTGTGTGATGAGAGCGTTACCAGTTTGTGTCTTTGACCTGCTAAACACGTTTACGGCGGAATTGAAAAGCAAATGCAACACAGTGTCACAGGCTTTCATGAGAACCTTGATTTTTAGACACAATAATACAGATAATAAGAGTATGTTCCTCCACCTTGAAATATTTATGTGACAGTAACACAAATTAAAACGCCAGTGTTTGACACATGATAGGGCAGGTACACAGTGAAGAATCTGGCTACAAATAATGTTTGTTTTCGCAACTTTTAATCTGCCTTTTTTTGCTCAATTGATTAGACTTGAATGTCAGAAAATAGAGAAAAATAGCCCCTCACAATTTTCCCAGAGCCCAAATTCTTCATATTGCATTTTTTCTTGGTACCACAGTTAAATGTAAAAAACTATTAAATCCACAACGATGCTGGGATCAGAGTGTTTGACAATTTAGCTTGACAACTTGAACAATTAATCACAAAAACAGTTGCCGATTAATTTTCTGCTGATGGACGAATTGATTAATCGATTTATTGCTCCAACTTTCAATGTGGCGCCTGTGATATAGCGGGTTGCCCATTTATCAGGAGGTCGGCAGTACCATTGGTACCTTGCATGGTTGCCTTTGCTGTAAATGGGTTGAATGTGACATGTAGAGTAAAGCGTTGGAAGACTGGCCGACTAAATAAAGGCACATTCTTGAGAAGAAACTCCAACATCCTTAAACAATATGCAAATATTAAATTAGAGAATGTTTATAAAATGCAGAGATGTCCCCGTGACTAAGTATTCGATGAGGATGACAGTAAAAAAGGGAGAGACTGTAGGAAAATAACTAAAACAAGTTTTTACAGAGGCCCTGTCCACCAGGAAAAAAGTTAAGCTTGATGAAAATACTCTTGGGAAGTCAAGAAGTCGCCAAGTGCTTGCTAATGGTGAGGTCTGTTATGTTACTGTAAATAATCACAAAGAGTACGGTCTAGACCTACTCTATATGAAAAGCGCAATGTGATAACTGTTGTTGTGAATTTACGCTCTATAAAAAAAGTTGAACTGAATTGAAAAACTTGTACTTATTTAAACTTATGAGACAGTAAGTTTATCTTATTATCACAGCTCTGACTCACTATTAGTACTGCATGATCTTTCATCATTTTTTTGATCTGGCAGAAATGGGCTTCCATAGTTTTGAGATCAGTCAGAGGTTGAGCTGTCGCACAAACCCACTGTCTTGTGAAACAGAATGTTTGGGACAAAGAAAATCTGATATTGCCCTTTCAACATCAGAATTGCCTGAACTCTGTAATCCTATTGAGGTGCTACATTTCTGTGCATAGCACACTTTATCTGCAGTCGAGTTATATGAAATTGCACAAGATTATCCTGATATGCAAAGACATAATTTCTGAATCTTCAAGTAGACCTTGTCAGAGGCCAGCAGTATATGATTGAATAGTATTGGGCTCCACCAACAGTGTGTAACTGTTTGGCTGATAAGTACAGCATTGCAGCATAGAGTTCATCCAACATTCCCTGGATAAAGAGATATATTTTGTCTTTTCGTTTTTTGAAGATCAACACATATGCATTATGAAAAATACATGCAATTTAAGTGTGAGTATGCCACCACACAAACATGTACCTATTAATAAAATATCTGTAAATATGTGCAGAAAGATGGAATCTGAATAGTGTATCAGTTCTTTATTCAACTACGATGGCTTCCTTCGCTCTGTGCTGCAGTGACACAGTGCCTCTGGTAATCAGCTGGCTTTATGTTTTGGGGGAGTAAGACTGTGCGGGTCCTGAAGCGCCTGGTGCCAAGGGCCATCACTGTCACTGCAGTGACATGACTGCGTGTGACAGTATGAAAACACTGTAGAAGAACCCTATACATCACTTAGTATGACTGGGTCGGGCACTGGATCCAGCAAAGATACCAAATTTACTGATTAGTTTATGTATAGTTGTTTCTTAGATTAAACATTCATGATATTTTGAAAATTAATTTCAGTGCATTTAGGATTTCTGAAACAAATATAATTCTAATATATGTAAGGTTAGGTGGTTAGATAATTAGATGATCTGTCCGATCATGCTTTGATGAATCCTCTCACAATCACATTTGATCTTGTTTAGTAACAGATGGAAGCTGAGAAAAGTATTAAATATTGAGGACATTAATGCCTTCCTCACATCCAGGCATGTTTGTGCTCACGGCCTCAGGGCAGCTATCCAATCCTGCAGAAGAATGGAAATGCAGCAACATGATCCCATTTTCTCTCTGTCACATAGATTACAATAAAGAGTTATGTTTCCATCAAACTGTTTTTGATGATACCGAAGAAACTGGACATAATCCATCAGGATTTTATAATTAATGGGCAACTAAATATTACACTACTTTACTTTAGCGTGGACTTGGTGCCAAACCACTGACTTAGCATTCAGCCACATTGTTAAATCACTAAGGTTTCAAATTCTAATATTAAGTTCTGTATTAAACGCACCATTGCGGACAGTAAATTGCAGGAAACCTTGCAGCTGACCCCTCCCACCCTGGACACAAACTGTTTCAGACTCTCCCCTCTGGCAGGAGGCTGCGGTCCATCAGGACCAAAACCTCTTGCCACAAAAGCAGCTTCTTCCCATCTGCAGCTAGCCTCATGAACAAGGCCCGGGTCCCTCACTGACACTCCCCCCTTTTAAAATAATACAAATGTCTTTGCACATGTAAATATTTTATTTCGTATCATGTACAAACCTGGCACATTGCACATATTTGTTGTTACTTGTAAATCTTTGTTGTTATTGTTGTTGTTGTATTGTCAAATATATACATTTATGTACACAATACTCCGTTGCAATACAACACAAACCCGGAATAATGCACATGTAAATATCTGCCACATTCTTCTCTTTTCTTTTATTATTCTTATATAACTTGCATCGTCTAATCCATATTTATAGTATATTTCTACATTTATTTATGTCAACTGTATGTTTGTCTATGTGTAGCACCTCATCACCAAAGCAAATTCCTTGTATATGTAAAACACCACTTGGCAATAAAGCTCCTTCTGATTCTGAAATAGTAATTTTATTGAGTTACAGAAGCTAGTGGAATAGAGGCTAGTGCAGAGGTCAGTTCAGGATTTTGGCTCCCTGTTACCACCATGTAAAATACTATCTCAAAGGTTTACAAACAGTTATTCAGTATTTTTTTCCCCCCCTAGAGGGATGATGTTGGTTTTAATGTGCTTTAATTAGAGTCCACTGGAACTGCCAGTACCATCTGTGACGAGCCGTCCACAAACTGTTCTCTGCCCAGCAAAATGCAAGTGGGTCTGTATGGACAGTTTAATCAGCGTGACCTTTTAACCATCGCATACCCAAAGCATCTGAGTTGCCACTGCAGCTACACAAATATCCTACTCTGCAGGATGTACAAACATACTTAAAAGGGTCGGTGCAAGGATTGGTATGAGTTGTACCTAATCACAATATATATATATTTGGATTGATACAGCTGATTTTTCTGCTGGTCTTTATATTTTAACACATTCTGCTAAAATGACAAGCATCCAGTTGTCCCAATCAGATTAAAATACTTCTTCCATAATGTGATTTGTACCAAAACCAGACACCAGCTCATCATGTCGACGCGGTCTTGTTTTTGATATCATGGATGGTGAAATGATTCACATCTTTCAAACATTATGATTGCAAATGTAAACCCTTTTGGGGAATCACCACAGTGTCTAATGAAAATCTCCACAGATGTGCTGCTGAAGAAATTTCTAATTAGGAAAAAGGTTTGCAACTGGTTTGAAAAATAATGACTCATGAGTCATGACTTAGTTTCCTTCTTTTCTTCTGACACTGTATCAACACCCCCAACTAAAAGAGTTGTCTGTGCAGTCACCCTCCTCCACAGAGATGTTAAAGTGCAGGGTCAGCAACAGACTGGCATGCTCACGCACTCATGTTGCTCAAGGACACTTCAGCAGAGCAGATGCTAGCTGTCGTGGGGCTCGAGTCCCAACCTTCCAGTTGAAGGACACTCTCTTTAATCACTTAATAGCTGTACTGCAGGGTAACAGCGCCTGCAGCATCAACCAGTCATCCAAACGTGCTATGAATGACCTGTTGGCATGCTTGACATTAATTATCTCTCTCTGGATTTTTCTTTTTCTTTTTTGGTGCAGTCAAATTGAACCCTGGAGAGTTGATGCCCTTAAGCTGTGTTCAAGGTTAAAACACCACAACCAAATCAAAGTGAAATCCTGACAACCTTTTCCCTCTAATACAAAAGTGCTCTTATTTGGCTACAAAGCAGCCAGTTTACTGAGCCTAATTTTTGAAACTTAAAAAACAAACAGTTGAAGACACCGAATCTTCAACATTTCCATTTCAGCTGGAAAAAGCAAAAAAACTGTGTGCAGTCTAATCCACCAACAGTGATTGCCATGCTCGTGTTTAGTTTAATAGGCTATAATGATGTTAAGAGGCTTTTGGAATAGACTATAAACAAAATTATAATACCATGTTCTAATTTGGAGAACTACAGTATGTGTGTGTGTGTAAAGAATAATTAGTGTGATTTTGATATAAAAATGTGGATTTCTTAATACACCTGAGTTGTAGGTCAAATGAGCAATTCTGGAGGTTTCTGAGAGGCCACATTAAGCTCATGTTACTCGTCATGGGGAGTACTATTCACACTGTGAAAATAATACTGTAGACAGCCTGCGGAACAAACTCTGAGGTTGGAGTTTGAAAAAACATGGGAAGTCTAAAGGCACGGTCACATTTCAATTGTGTCCTATGAATATTCGCTCTATGCCCCAATCACTTCTACTAAAGCAGCCCAAACTACAGACAACTCTCATACACTGTTAACACTTTGTGTTCAGTGTGATCAATATTTATTTATTACCTGCATCAGAAACATTCAAAATTTAGTTGAACATAGCCATTATAACTACTAACTCCCTGGAATCCCCCTTTAATAGTTAATATAGTATATATTTATATTTAACTTGCTATATGTGAAATCCCAGCAAACCATATGCTGCTAAACCATCTAGGAAGAAATAACACTAAAGAAATATTCATAGGTTTGACCCTTGTTCACCAGTATAGTTGAGATTTATCAGCACTGTACCTTAAAGAGTCTCTTGCTTTGTCAATATTTTCTACACAAAAACATGGAAGATGTTAAACCAAAATGTCTGCCTATTTATAATTCCAGTAAATTTCTGAGGCATATCACAAAGCGCTTGGATCTCTGCTTTGTCCTTGGTTAAAAATCTTTTGAAGTGTTCCTCCTCAGTTTCTTTTGTCTGTGCGACCTTCACTGAACGCCAAAGTGTCTTTACGCCTCTGTGCTGTGAAAAAAAACCCACCCTGGACTCCCTTTTGATGAGTGTTAAATAAACATAGCCTGTATGAATCTACCTTGCAAATTGTACCACAATATTTCACCTCTCATCTCACTGGTGCAGTGAGATATATGTAAATCAGCAAGGTAAACAAAAACACAAAGGCCATGATAGCTACCGATGAGTTTCCCTGGCAACTGTTGCTCGATTTTCACCAGTCCTCCGTTATATGACTTCCACGTAGGCGTGGTTTCTTGAGGAGAGGGAATACAGGTGCTAATGAGAAAACACTTTCCAACTGGCATCTGCTGCATGATGGTGGCTGGCATCATCTCCCCAGCCGCGCTCACCCATAGGCGTGAAATGATACTGTCTGAAAACTGCAGAGGGAGCTTAATGCAACTCTATTCTCAAGTGATTGCTGACTTACAGCAAGATTAATTAGACTCAGAAAAATTTACTGTTTTTATTAAGAGAGCAGTGGATCAAAATAAAGTCCTTGTAGCTAAAGGCTACAGTCCACCTACAGTCATGTTTTCCACTTGGGAGTCCTTGAGAAAAACACGGCAACACTGTTTGTTCTGCCCTTGGACAGGAGCATCAGGAAAACACCTCCAAATCCAAACTCTGTTCGATGTGAAAAGTTGGAGTGTATGTGTCAAGCTTGGGACAAATCTGAAGACTAGCTAAAACTGACAAAGACTGGACAAACCATTAAGATTGTTTCCCCTAATTCACACTGATTCGCTTAGTCTTTCGTCAGTCTATAAAAATTATTTTCGCTTTGTGGTGTGAAAAGAGATTTAAAAAAAACCTCATAAACCACAGTTACAGTATATTCAGACAGTGTCTACCTACTTATATTTTTCAACGTCCATCCATACCAACTACATGGATGAATACATGAATATTCAGCAAAACGCAAATAGGAATTAAAAGACGAACCCAATTTAACATATTTTCATTCTACACTTGGGCATAGTGTAATTTTTTAAATTTTCGGCAGCATAATTCTCTACTTAGGAGATTTAATAGAATACGAGGGGGCGATGCTCATGATGGTTATTAATTGAGGACGTAACACCAAAACAAGTTTTCCATCAGCAATGCAGCTTGAGAGGGAACCATAACCCCCCCACCCTTCTTCATATCATTAAACTTTTCAACTCTTTTTCAGCTCTGATATTGCTTCCTCAAGCATTGTATCTCTTGCATCCGCCTGTGTGTTGGCATGTAGCAGTTGTGTGTTGGTGAGAGTGTGGGTAGGTGTGAGGGAAGGAGGGAGGTGAGGCTCCCACACTGCAGCAAAAAGCCGGTAAAAATGTCAGGGAGAATATGTCACTGTTCATTTGCCTCGTGTGGGTGTCAGTGATAGACATTTGTTGCTTCTTTGCTAATAGCACCTCCTACGAGCTCGGTGCCAGTGCGCCGTTTGACACAGAGAATGAGCGTGTCAGTCGACTGCATCAAACATTCATGAGATTATAAAGATGTTTTACAATGTTGAATGTCACACATTGATTGTGGAAGATGTAATGATGGGGAGTTGTTCATTAAACAGCAACACATTGTTCATCTAAAAGAGTCAGACCGATTCATCAGGCCGATCTTGACTGTTCATTGAATACTGACTAATTTATATTATTTTCCTTTTACCCAGAGTTCGAGCTTTCCATCCCGGTAGTTTTTGTGTGATACTAGTGTACCCAGCTGATACTGAACACTGAGCTCCCTAATAATTTTGGTGGTTAAATCTCCAAATCTTATATATGCAAACCTGTTGAGTCATATGTTAGTAATGCCACCGAACAAAGGCGTACAATGCCTAATACAGTTGAGCAAACTGTATGCATCTTATTTTTTATTGCCACAGGAAATCACATGCATTCAGTTGATGCAGAAAATAATTTTCCCCCAGTTGCTTCAGGTAATATTAAAACCAAAGTGATTTCCATGTATCCTTCATGATGGGAAAGTGTCACACCTAAATGCACTTCTTGAGCATAATATTTAGATATCCTATATCAAGCTTAAATTTTAAGAGCTCTACAATGTGCAGTTGTCACGTTAGAAACAAACGGGAGGCATTCAGAATGCACTGAATTGATTAGAGGCGGCAGTGGATCAGGTTGTCCACTAATCAGAAGGTCGGTGGTTCGATCCCTGGTTCCTCCATACTAAACCCCAAATCGTTCCAGATGGCTGTGCTGTCGGTGATTGAGTGGGTGTAAATGTATTAGTTTCTGTTTCTGATGACTTGGCACCTTGTATGGTAGCCTCTGCCATCATGGTATGAATCTCTGTGAATAGGTTGAGTGTGACATGTAGTGTAAAGTGCTTTGAGTGGTTGGAAGACTAGAAAAGTGCTATATAAGTACAGACCATTTACCATTAATAGTTCTGCCAGTATTCCTCTCTAACCTTATTTGCAGCAACAGTGTTGCTTTTAGCTGTAATCATTTTATCTATTCTTCATTGCTCCATTGTAACAACCTTTACTTGAGTGAAGTAGGCAGCCCGCAATTTGTCCATTTTTGTGTGGATGAAGGACATGCCCCATGTTAAGCAGTTTTATGACCTCTTGGTCCATTTAGCTGCATTTTAGTTGGAAGCTTTTTTTAAGTAAGTGGACCTTAAGTTCTGTTTTTGTTTTGTTTTTTCCCCCAAAAAATAAAAAGCCTTTGAAAGTGCCACAGATCTTCACTGAAAAATATCTTCACTGCCGCTTTAAAGAACATGTAATTTAAACACGGACTACAAGATGAGCAACCCTTGTTGAGAAGGACAATATCTGCTGTTTTTTACTTTGAGGATTCACTGATTAATTCTTTAGATTTCTGCTGGAAGAAGGATAACGCTGTGGCTTACCACATGCTTAAGTGTAGAGACAGTCACATTCTCCGAGCCCAAACAGATCTCCACTCTGACATCTGCATCTACTCCAGTCACAAACCACTGGAGTGGAAACTACTCAGATTCTTCACTTGTCTTATAGATTTTTATGTAATTCCAAGTAATGTTTTCCAACAAAAGGCACAGTGCAGACAAGCTCTGCAAGTCTCAAAGGTTTGCTTCAAATCAGCCTGTAACATACCTGACAGATCACTGGATTGCTCATGCGAAATATCCATGCATGCAATGCCGCTATTAATAAGCAGATGGCCTTTGTTTACGCCATTTAGATTCTGATGAACCCAAAAATAATAATGAAATCCTCTGGGCTTTCTAATCAAAGGAATGACAAACCTACTGCCATGCAAAACCGTGTACAATTGTTTGCTGAAATACTGTGTACAACCCAACATTTTCCACATGATTTCCATTCTCCATATTGCATAATTTGGTGGGTGCACCCATGGATGAACTAACAACTTCACTGAGCAGTGGTCTGCTCCATAGGATTAGGCTATGAGCCCCCAAGTGCCGGTGACAAACTGGAAACTAAAAGGCCAACAACATATGGTGCAGGGGCTTATGGGATTAGCCAATTAACAAGGTGACTCAGAGAGCTGCTAATCTGCAAAATGTTCCGATGGAGTACGAACACAGACTGTGACGCATGGAGGAGAGTCGCATCTTTTGAGCATTCACGACCCAATTAAACTCACACACCTCATGTGTATATGGTTAAGTAGTCAGCTTTAATTGTATTAAATGTTGAGCCACGCGCGCTGAGGCTTTCTAGGTGCAAACAAACATTCACTCACTCAGGCAAAAACTGTGAGTAAACCAGCCGTTCGGCGCGTGATGTTGTCAGTAGGAGGTTCATTAATAGTCATTATCCTGACAAAATGCGCCGCAGCCACAAACACCACCTTTAAATCAGGACAGGGGCATGGAGGGACGTGAACTACAAATGGGCTATAAATTCACGAGTGGACACCTTTTCACGCAATGAGACAGATGAGACAAATCCTTTACGAGAACAAAATCAAACGTCTTTCTAGTTTTGGCGCAGAAAAGTTCCAACGAGTGACCCAGTAAAATTTATTCGGGACAGAGCTGATCTTGGGTTTGTGACATTCCTGAAACCAACCAGTCCCATAGGACAGCCAAACAGGATCCACGCTCTTAAACATTTCAGAAACAACTCCTATATGCCGAGATAGATAATAGCCTATATTGTTACAGTTAATCAAGTTAATATGGTCAGACTAATTTAATGTTAGTAATTAGTCCTAATTGCATTCCCTTTCTGTCGGTCTCTGACAGATTCCCCAGGGGTTTTATGGACCTGTTTCACTGTGAGACTAGATGAGGATGCTTACCTTGGGGGAAAGCGTTGGGTTGCACGACATACAGAAAAGCGTGCACCATGTGGAACAGGATCCCTATCGGTCCCGGTTCGTAATGGGCCAGTGTCTCGTAAACTCCCGCAGGCACATAACCGAAATCCAACTTTCCCGGGGGCGGGAGTCTCCGCGGCTCCGTCTCTTGCTGGAGTTCGCCGGATGCCAAAAGCACCCACAGCAGCAGAGGGATCCCGGTCTTCCACATTGTGCTTTAACGAAACCCCGAGTGGCCGTCAAACTGGGGTTAAATAGCCTACCCAAAGAGGGATGTAAGCTGGAAGATGACTGCCTGGATTCTTGTTTTCCTTATCAAAGGCGAAGGGACGAGAGTAAATGTAAAAAGTGTCCAGATGGATGGACCGCAGATTTTTAAGTCCTGCTGCCAGCGGAGAGACTCGATCTGAGCATGGTTCCTCGCGGTCTGAGGCTCCTGACGGACACAAACCGGGTGATCTTTTCCCCGATGTGTTCAGTCCCACCGAGATGAGCGCGCCTGTCGCTTCTACTCCAGCATCTGTGCACTCTGCGTCACGGGAGCGGGCGGGGGTGCGCGCCTCCGTCACATACAGAGAGGAGTTGATCAGACAGAAGCGCTCCTCCTGCCGGGGAGAGGAGGATGGAGTTAGAGAATTAACATCTTGTATTTCAGTAGGCTATTCTGATGGGTCTATCGGCCTACATACTGCGAAAAAACATTGTATTATTTACCACCTTTATAGTCAGTTGAATCACCTGTAGGCTGACAGAAACTTTAAGGGAAATAGGCAGTGGTGGAATGTGTGTACTATACTTAAAATTTTGAGGTAGTGATAAAATTATGGTTAGAGAAGTATTCAGATCTGTACTTCAATTCAATTTTATTTCTTTAGCGCCAGTTCACAAAAGTTATCTCTTTGCATTTGTCATATAGTCTTGTTTGTAATATTTAGTAGCAATACCACCCTGTAAAATACGCCATAACAAGTAAAAGTCATAAATTCAAAGTTTTACCCAAGTAAAAGTATGAAAGTAGTATCATAAAATACAATAAAAGTATAAGAATCAAAAGTAAGTCATCATACAAGAGCTTGCATAGTAACACACTGTAATTCTAGTGTATTATCATACAGTATATTATATTATTGGCTTACTGTCACTGCTGCATTAACATCTGAGCAGCATTTTTAATATTCTAGTCAAGGTGGAGCTAATTTTAATTCAACTTACAGTTTATGCTTTTAATTAAGCGGACAACATTTTAAAACTCATAAAATCAGACTAAGGCTAATTCTTTGTTTTATTCTGTAAATTTCATTTCACTGCAGCTCACTTTCCATCTGACCTGCCAACAGGTGTTCTCCGTCTTTGTGACCTTTGACCTCTTTTCCACCCAGAGGGCAGACAGAGGATACCTGCGGTGCAGCCCAGAGGGGGTGATGTGATTGGTGGAGCAGCGACCAGGTGGGCTCGTCTTCTCTCTTTGCACAATAACATCCTTGTCCTCTCTCCCGAGCACATGAGGCCCCCAGCTCCTGAAGACAAGGGGGAGTCCTGTTTGGAAACCTCTGATCACTGATTCTGAGCACTTTTCTTCGCTGATCACACACTCATCAGACCTGCAGAGGGGAGGGTGGGACTTTTAGCTGTACAGGCACTTTTCATACACTGAAAGAGGACATTGGTTGAGGACATCCTCTACTAGTTGAACCAAAGAGACAGTTTTTCAGAACATTATTTGGCTAAAAAGAACTCTGATAAAAATATAAGTACAATAAAATACATCCTCCCTCCTCATATTGCTTTAAAAAATCATCTACAAAAACCTCTGCAGTAGGGCTATAGTTAATTTTTGCCTGTTTCCTCATTAGTCGTGTCTATGCTGCTGTTATCGTCTTCCTACTGGTTATTTATTTAATGTTGCCCTTAAATTGCTTCCTTTTTTCAAGTCTAAGCCCTGTGTCAGAATTACCATCATATCATCCTCAAAGTCTGTCTGACGTACTGGACTCTTGCCAAGTACTACTAATACTACTACTGTCATCCTGTACTTCCTGGTAGCTGTGACAGAGCTGAAGCTCTTGTCAGTCTTCAGCAGTATAAGGAGATTAGCCCTTTAAGAATGTCTGCTGCAGATTTACTCTACCTGACCTCACCTCCTCCACAGATACTGCTGCCCCCAGAAGAGTTCTTTATGTCATGGATTCAACATAGGCCCTGGAAACATTCCTTAGAGATTCTGCCTCATGTTGACGTGAGAGCATCACACAGTTGCTGCAGATTTGATCAGCTGCACGTTCATGCTGCAAATTTCCTGTTTAACCACATCCCAAAGGTGCTGTTGGCTGTGGAGCCAGCCTGAGATGACTTGAGCTTTGTGACATGGAGCATTATCCTGCTAGAAGACACCATTAGAAGATATACGCACAAATCCCTTCATTTCTCATTCCCTACACCATGTGGTCATTGAGAAAGCACCGACGTTCATTATTGTTAACTCAATCAGCCCAGGTTGAGCTCAGTTAGCACACAGCTACCCAGGTGGAAACACAGTCAAAATTGATAACACACCAATCCGAAGCTTCAATAGATATTACACCTGCTGATGTTTGTTATTTTGTTATTTATATGGTCGCCCCTTGCTCTTATGTATTTCTGCACCACGTTTTTATCTACTGTTCATATATTTTATCTGTTTTAAATGTACATAACTTCTGCTTTTACTGTAAAGTGTCTTTGAGTGTCCCGAAAAGCGCTATAAAAATAAAATTATTATTAAAAGGGTCGGTTCATTCAGTTTTTGAACAATGGATCCAGAGATATCTGAAGAAAGAGGTGTAGGAAACCAGAGAGGAGGAAGAGGAAGAAGAGGAGGAGGAGGCAACTCAATATGGAGAAGAGTAAAGGGTAAAGAAAGAGGAACAGCAGGAGTTGGAGGAGATGGGATAGGAGGAAGACGAGGTGGAGGAGGTAGAGAAGTAGGAGGAGGTAGAGGGAGGAAGAGTAGGGAGGTGGTGTGTTGAACTGTACAGCACACTAAGGAATAAAAAATGTGTGCAAATGTTTACATTTATTATTTCTTTTGTGTTCATTACTAATAACCAGTTTCTTGTAGTATTGTTTTGAATTTATCACACCAGTGTGTAAAACTGTGTTGTAGTGTGTGTGTTTTTGAGGGCTTGTGTATATGTCTGAGGGCAAAGTTGCCCATGTCATGTACATGCTTTTATACATTGAGTTGCTGTCACTTGGCGGATATTTGCATTAACGAGGAAGTGTTCAGATACTTACTATAGTGGCCGCTGGTCGCGTACATGATCTATTTTAACCTTTCCAAAAAAGCACAGATACAAATGCACACACAAAATACAGTACATTTCAAATGCGAGTTCTTTAAAACATAATTTCACATTCTTTTTTTGTATGGGAAAATGTCATAGTTTTTGTGCGCTAGAATAGGATGGACTAGTGAAAACAGGCATGTTTTTGTGCACCTGGACTAAACAACATTTTATAGTTTTCTATACAGTAGTTTCCAAATTCCACAATTTTATAAGATGTAAAAATTGACTTTGTATTTCCTCAGAATTATTATTAAAATAATTAAATAATAAACAAGAACCGAGCATGTAGAAGATCCATTCAAGACATGAATGACTGATCCCGAAAAACTGCAGCTGGGGACGTGAGTATACTGATGTAGCGGAGTGAAACTTTAGTAGTTGCTTCACATGTGTAGGAAGTTTGTCTCATCATGACTCCAAATCAAGAAGCTGACTTGAACAACACAAAGTCTGAGGCTCGAGACAGCCAAAGGAAGAACAAAGAAAAATGTGGGATATCTTCAAAACGATTAAAAAAAACACACTTAAGAAAACAACTTTTATTAATCCAAAAGGGGGCATTTTCATAAAATATCGAGGTAGGAATTAAATAAAGAATGAAACAGATTAAACAACGCAGGCAGTGTACTGGCCCATCGCAGCTTGCATGAGAACACTTTTGTCTCATCTCCATAAGCTCAGGTTGAGCCCAGCTGGCTGCAGTTGTGGTTGATCTCCTCTGATGACTGGAGAGGAAATCAACCCCTCCAGTCAGACCACAACAAGACTGAGCTCAGGCCAGTGGAGATGAGACATTTGACAAAACCACATGAAAGACGAGGAGAATCATATTTCATGCACAAAAACATATCACAGCTGTCAGCTCCAAAAATAGAACTACCTTCCTTATTACAACGGTAATGAACATAATTATAAAGAACCTTTTTTCTCCAAAACAGAATCAAATAAATGTTGATATGTGTTTACATGTATATACGCATCTTCCTTCTGTTAATAAAATATGAGGCTCCCCTCCACATTATGACAGCTTCTGCTAAAGCAATTTTAAATATATTATGTCATATGTTAAACTGTGTCATTAACAGGGCAGAAACCTTTAAATTCCAAAATGAAGATGAAGCATTGGGAAGAGTGCAGCAGAAAGAGGAAATCTAACTAAAGGTGAAGTGATTTCTGTCAAAGATAATATTAAAACATACCAGCATTTAGTTTGATTTGATGGTAATTTCCAAAGCTAATAATTATATCTTGTACCAGTCAAGTAACATATTTGTCTATATATTTCTGATAAAACTACCAGTCTTGCTTCACAAAACAGCAAGACGTCAGGAACCATAAAGTGCTACATGGAGAGAAATGAAATATTTGACATGGCTGCTGTTACTTTATGGCCTGACATTGAATTGTAAACCTCTCATATAATGTTAGGAATAATATATTTTGCTTACACTCAGTTACATAAATGGCTGAAAAATGAACACTTGAAGATATAATTGGTCTATTATATATTGTATTTATAGATTTTATTCATTGCAATAAAATAAAAGTTGAAATCATAGCAAACAATTTTACAATGTCAGTCACCAAAATGTAAAAAACCACATGCAAGAAAGGCGTTTTGTTGTGGAAATATTGCTTCTATTCTCTAAGATGTAAACATTAGGACATTACTCGAGAGTCGAATGGGACACATACGTTACGTCATATTTAAGACACACGGTCCATCAGTGCAAACATTCTCAATTTTTATAATAAAACGACTCAGGTTGCTTGGTGAAGGATATGTGATGTAATATTATTCCTTGGACAGAAACAATTATCTGCATTTTAGAGATCATAAATGATGATTTTCAGATAAGGTTTTTTTTCCTAACATACTGTATTTAAAGCAATTTGAAAAACAACCCTAAGCATGAAGAATGTTAAGATTATCTTCAGCATCTATTAGTATTTTTCAGTATTTTTCTTACATAGTTTTAAGTGGACCTCTGAAATACGTTTGGCTGCGTAAGCGGCTGGTAGAAGCAGCAGATTTAATGTAGGCAGAATTTGACTGGCAGCTCCTGTTAACATTGTGCGCTGACTGAGTCCTTTAAATAAAAGGTTCTTTAGTTGCTGAAGGCGCAGTGTGGGCTGCAAATTACTTTATCTGTTGGCTGTGTAAAAGAAAGGCTCTACTCAAGACTCTGATTAAAACTCAGCGTTCTTAGTCATGTTTATAACTCCATCAAATGGAAAGTAAAATGGTGCTTGACTTCAAAATTCTTACTACCGTAGTCTCACTGAGGTATTAACTTCTGAAATGAGCAGTTAATAAAGCAAGCAGCAATGCATAGTCTAAAAATTCTCAGTGTATGTGACTGCTGAGTGCTGTTTCCCTACCCTTTTGGCTTGTGACCCCCTTAAATAAGCCAGTGTGTACATGTGTACAGTCTGTGACAAATTTAGACAAACCTTTTGTTTCATTTAAGTATGTCTGAGACTATAATACGTCAAATTATGCAGTAATTCATGAAAACAAAACTGGTTAACATTTGAGAAAAGTCTAAATAAACATATCTTTGTTTTTTTTCTGCGTTCCTGGTTTGTTAAATCACCTTGTCACGCACCAGATTTCTCTTAAGACACCTCTCATGACCTCCAGGCTGGGTTTTCTTGAGGAAAAAAGGAAACACTTAAAAGCGAAGACAAATGATTCAGGTGTTCCCTATAATGTAAGAGTTTGGAAGTTTGTCTGTTTTCTGGCTGCTGAGCGAACTTCAGGTCTTAGTGCTGCTCAGACAGGAAGTGCTTGTGTGCTTTCACGCTCACACATACGCTGTTTCACACACTGTCACACCCAAACCAAATACTGAACCATCCTAACACTGTCTCACTGTCTCTCACACACACACACACACACACACACACACACGACAGTTCATCCTGACGACTAGGCTGCCGCACACTTTCTCTCTCCCGCTGTTAATCAGCCAGCTGAAGTTTTCTTGGTTAAACTTCAGGCTTCAACAACAGCTTCATCAGCTGACAGTGTCAATGTTCACAATAACTCACTGTGTTGCCACTGACTTTAATAAATACTCAGCTTTCTGCTGCAGTTGGCCAGGAGAGCCAGGCTGAAGTGCCCCTTGCTCTCCGTCTTTCCTGAGTGGTTAATCGCTACATCAGCCTCTGCTGGTCAGTCGATGCGGTTACCACAGATTGTGAAACGGTCGATCTCCAGCAGGTCTTTTTTGGGAGTCCTGTGCTTTAGTTCAGAGGCTCCTTGTTCCTCACCCTCCTCTTCTTTGGAGAGTGAAGGTGCAGGCTGTTCAGGTTCAGGTGGTGGAGTTGGAGGATGGCTAGCTGGAGCAGCAGGAGAGGCATCAGTGGGCGGGGGAGGAAACAAGTCAGTCCTGGGAGTTGGCTGGGTGGTCACAGAGGAAGAAGAAGAAGCTGATGGTGGGCTGCCAGGTGTGGCAGGGATCTGCTCCACCTTGGATTCACCTGTAAAGAATTGTGGGCAAAACTTTTTATTTAATGACAAATAACAGTTTTAGGTTGCTCAGCTCATATACTGGTCAGTGTAGCAAATAGACTCTTAACACAATGTCCGCACAACATGTTCGTAGAGCAGCAGCAGCTTCAGTTCTCGGTCGGTGTCTACACAGGACACTTTAATACACAGTACTGAGTGTAGGTCAACTGCCTTTTGTCAGTACTCAGAGCCCAACGCACAATCTCTGTAGTTACACGTGTACACAACTTCAGGTCGCATTTACGCACGTAAAGCATGAGTAAAACGTGTCCGTGACTTGAGCTGTGTTGACAGCTGAACTGATTAAAATAGACGAGAATCTGTTCTGACAGACACACGAGACGGATGACTAAAAACACGGCTGAAATGCCTCCTGTGTAGACAACATAAGATTTAATAGACATAATTAAGTTTCTAAGCGTGAAATTACATTAATTAGAGGAATATTTTGACATTTTGTGAAATATGCTTATGCCCTTTCTTGCTGAGAGGTAGATGAGACTCATGTCTGTGGAGATAGGCGATTAGCTTAGCATAAAGGCTTGTGGTCACCATGTGGACTTGTCTCCATACATATGGAGACTCCAAGAAGTGACTGGGGATGTCTGCTGGGCTCATGAAATTGTTCCTGCACGTATCGCTCCTAAAACCTCAACTTTTTTTACACTTCTGTTCATATACAGATTAAACAAACAAGGCACAACGTGCAGAGGTGCAGGTAGGTGTGGTTTAGAACTCCTTATGCTAAGCTAGGCTAGCCTCCTCTTTGTTCCAGTCTGTCAAACTATTCCCTTAACACATTTAACTGATCTATTTAAAAGCAATTTATAAAACATAACACAATACAGTATTAAGGGGAAGATATAGTGGACATGGTTGTGCCCTAATACTACTTTAGATCTCTGCATTCACTGACATGTTCACATTTGTTTTGTTGGTGCTGTCATAAAGTTTGGGCTGCAACTATAAGTTTTAAACTATATTAGGGTTGCAACTAATGATGATTGAATAACCGAATAAAAGTGTGGAATATTTTTTGATTAATTCACTGGCTTGTTGTTTCAGCACTAAACTAGATGTAATCTCCTCTTACTACATAGTCATAAGACAGTTTTTCATTACCGAGGGACGGTGACTCCTAAATGATCATGTGACACACAGAAGCACAGAACAGAAACAAAAGGAAAAAGGAGAGTGTGAGAAAGAAGAGATGAGATTTTTTAGAGAATTTTGAGAAAGAAGATGCAGTACTGGAGGGTGTGATGTACTATCGAGCAGCAGTTCTCGGCCTGTAACAGAAGAAGCGAAGGTGTTCTGGCTTGAGTGACAAGTAGTGATTCAACCTGCCGGGTCCACAAGTCAGCCGATGTACACCCACCTGACTACTCAGTTTCAAAGCAGCAAACGGAGAATAATGAAATGAAGCCAGAAATGAAAGCTGCCATAGAACATGAAGAAGCACAGTTGGTTCGGTTCACGAGTCCACTGCGTTATGTTAAGAGAAAAAAAACGCAAAGCCTAACTTTGAGCACACAGAGTGTGTATTGCATTAGGAAAATGAACCAAACAGAATAATTCATCATATTACAGAGAACTGAGCGGCGCAGCATTGGATTTTAACAAGGCTGTCCACAGCCCCGGGCTATCTGGATACAACAAACTTAATTCTTACTGTAGACAGAGCTGAACAGACCCTTTACTGTACAGAACTACTGCAACCCACTGAGCATAAAGAGAGTGTGTTTGAGTAATGTATTAAAAAGAATTTCAAATATGATAAAAGGCCATGAAAACAGACATTGTAGGCCAAGTGTATATTAGAAAACGTTGGATTTTGGTGTTATCTTCGATTCTGCCTGAATAATACAGTAGTGAAACAGAAAGGAATTTATAATAAGTCATGCCTGTTGATAGTTAAATAGTAGATAAATAGTGCACAAATCTCTCACTTTCTTCATTATTTCCTTATTTGCTTTATTTTAACTAGAATTCATACATGTTGTGATTTGGTCGAGAGACACGCACACAAACATTCACAGTGCAGGGTGGAAAAAGTATGTGAATCCTTGGATTTAATAACTGGTTGCCCCTCCTTTCTTAACAATAACCTCAACCAGACATTTCCTGTAGTTGCAGATCAGACCTGAACAACATTCAGGAGGAATTTTGGACCATTCCTCTTTGCAAAACTGTTACAGTTCAGCAATATTCTTGGGATGTCGCTGTCTTGAGGTCATGCCACAGCATTTCAATTGGGTTGAGGTCAAGACTCTGGGCCACTCCAGAAGGCATATTTTCTTTTGCTGAAGCCATTCTGTTGTTTACTTCTGGGCTTTGGTTTGTTGTCCTGTGTCATCTTCTGTTGAGCTTCAATTGCCGGACAGATGGCCTTACATTCTCCTGCAACATTTCTTGATAAACTTTGGTCATTTTTCCCATCCATGATATAGCAACCCTTCCAGGCCCCGAGGCAGCAAAGAAGATCTTAACCAAGATTTCCCCTACACCATACTTCACTGTTGGGATGAGGTTTTGATGTTGGTGTGCTGTTCCTTTTTCTTCCACACGTGTTTTGTGTTCCTTCCAAACAACTCAACCTTTGTTTCATCTGTCCACAGAATATTTAGCCATTAGTGCTGTGGAACATCCAGCTGCCCTTTTGGAAACTTCAGACGTGCAGCAATGTTTTTTTTGGACAGCAGTGGCCTCCTCTTTGGTGTTCTCCCATGAACTCCACTCTTGTTTAGTGTTTGATGTATCATAGAGTTGTCAACAGAGATGTGAGCATGTTCCAGAGATTAAGTCTTCAGCTGACACTCTAGGATTCTTCTTAACCACATTGAGCATGCTCTAGCAGTCATCTTTGCATGATGGCCACTCTTAGGGAGAGTAGCAACAGTGCTGAACTTTCTCCATTTGTTTGTTTGTCTACAGTGGACTGATCGAAATCAGGACTTTTAGAGATCATTGTTCCACGTGACAACACCAACAACATCATTCCTCTTTTGCTTCACCATGTTAACGATTGTGTACAAATAGAAGTTGCCAGAGCAGAGTAGCCAAAAGAAAGCAAAACAATCTGGAACGCAAAATAAGTTGTTGGGTTGACACAAAGTGTCCCAGGACCTGCATCGTTTGTCTCCGCTATGAAACACTACTCGGTATAAACGAAGCAGCTGTCGTGCCCGACACTCAGCATTGTTCTCGACACCTCATTGGTTTCACTTATGCAACTTCACTGTTTTGGTTCAGTCTCAACGCTTTCAGGCTAAAGCCCTGATAAACCCACTGTACACTATCTTCCCAACACCCAACAGCAGGCAGACCAAGTTAGTGTGTAGTGGAGCAAGAGTCAGCTGAAGAGCCAGATATTTTTCTCAGGAGTGGAGCTAAAAAGACATTGGAAGTGTAAATAGGCAACTTTTCACTAAAAAAACTTATCATATCAATTTGATAAGGTAATAATATACCAATGTTGTGATTTTACCTTGTTTATGCAGGTTTGTATATAGTTTAGGTTGTTTTTTATTCTGAGGTTGGCTTTTATATATATTGTTAGTTGTCTGTGGTTTATTGTTGACATGTGTAAATAAATGGTGTTGTAAAGTCCTAAGGGTGAACATTACAAAATATTTAGAAGAAATGTTACGTGAGTCACATACTGCATAAATACAGACTTCTTCTCTGGAAGATATGTGAGCTTTGATAAAAGTTAACCACCATATGGGGCTTGAAATGGCTGATGTAAAACTGCTCATTATACCCATTTCTGCCCTCTGGACAAAAACATGCAGTATAGACAGATGGCATATCTAGTGTTATGTGAATACAGATCATTGTAAAGATAAAGATGAACACATTGTGCAGTAAATACACTGGAGTGGCAGGTAAAGCTCCAAGCACACACCAAAGTGGTTTAATGTTAGAAAAGTGAGCATGGGGTGTGAGGTCGCTGGTTCAAATCCCAGAAGCTAAATGTGTGGGAAGCAGGAGACTAACATAAAAGCCACACACCCTCAAAATAATTATTATTTAATATATGTTGGATCGTGGCGCCTCCAGCCTTGTAGTGGCTGCATTCTGAGAAACCAGCTTTGTGTGAAACACAAGTACTGTGTTTGATGTTTGATATGAAATGATTCACCATCAGGATCTTTGTCATTTTAAAGCTCCTGGCTCAGTGCAGCAGACGGGGTCTGTGGCAAATGGGAGTAAAGATCTGCAGGGATTTGGCTGCAGATGACAGGGAGATATTGCCACCTCCAAATCTGATTGTGTGCATGCGTATGTGCGGCTTGGGTACAGGACCCATTTAAAAGCTGGATATTTACATGAATGTTAATAAGGACATTCATATGTAAATATTCTAACATGTGTTTTGTTGTTTGTTTTCATGTCTGTCATATATTGGTTTGATTATTGTTTAAAATTTTACAACACCAGTACCAAAGCCAGTACCCTTAAAGTAATATGAATACCGATAAAGTACTTCATTCAATACCTTGTGTAAAATGCCTGTTGAAGCCATAGTAGTTGATTGGTAGCTTATTATTAGTAAAGTGATCTATTGTCTTTTTTTGAAATGACTGCTACATAAAAATATTGGGAAATTGTATCCGATCGCTCCTCATCCTAATTAGGTCATCCTTACGGGTAGTATCATACGGGGAAAGACTACAGCTTGGGAGTTTGTTTGTATTTGAATGAGGGAGGAGGAGTGAAATAGTGACCAAATGAGTTGTGGGACAACAGGGAATTATTATTAACTTTCAATCAATAAAATGAATTGAAAGATCTCTGCAAGTGCTTTTTCCTTTAGTGGTGAGTCACAATCCTTAAAATGTCAGTAAGAAGTAGAAAACGAGTAAAGAGTCGGCTTAAACAAGTCACTAAACTACACTAAAAAGTCTAAAGAAGCAAGCAGAAGAAAAGAAAGGCTGCACATCCACCCGATCACATCAACTACATCGATATCAGCAGCTGCAGCCAGAGGCTCACTGAGCAAAATCAGCTGATTGCTGTTGCGCCACAAAAGGTGACAAGCGGTTTGAATAGCAAATAAAAATGTATAGCAGGAGTAATACAGTACAGGAGTCAGGTTAAATGATACCAGAACATGAAAACAACAGAAAGCCAAGCTTGTGGTGATAAACTTGCAACAGTGATGATCACGCCTGAGACCGCAGCTGAAGGTGAGGGGCTGTTCATGCATGGACTAGACGAGTGCAGCCAAACATGCATGCAACACACCAAAGAAAGAGAAGAGCACGGCTTTTTTTCCCTTATGTGCCTGCACCATAAACTGTATTAAAAAAAGGCCTGCACACGCCAAGTCCATGTGTGCAACAGTCCCTTCACGTTTGGCTGCGGTCTTAGGCATGTTCATCACTGTTGCAAGTTTATCACCACAAGCTTGGCTTTCCGTTGGTTTCATCTCCTGGTATCATTTAACACTTCTCTGTACATTTTTATTTGCTATTTACATCACTTGTCACAGATTGATCGTTGTGTTCCATCATATCAACTAAACGCTTTTGTGGCACAGCAGAGATCAGCTATTTTACTCACGGAGCCTCCTGCTGCAGCTGCTGCTGCTTCAGATGTAGTCACTGTGATCAGCTGGATGTGCAGACTCTCTTTTCCTCTGTTTGCTACATTAGAGCCTGAAGTGTAGTTTAGTGACTTGTTTAAACAGACTCCTTACTCCTTTTATAATTGCGACTGTCGTTTTTTGAGGAGGTTTGCGATTCGCCAATAAAGCAAAAAGCACTCGCAGAGATCTTTCAATTCAGTTAATTGATCGAAAGTTAACAAAATAATTTTACGTTGTTTACTTTCAACACACGTATCAAAAAATTACCTCAAATTCGTTTCCCAAAACTTATTTGGTCACTAAACTATTTCACTCCTCCTATCTCATTCAAATAGGCCTATAAAAAAATCCACAAGCCAGTCTTCTCCCATATAATACTACCTGTTAGGATGACCTAATTAGTATGAGGAGGATATGATACAATTTCCCAAAACTTTTATGTAACAGTTATTTGAAACAAGAAAAAAAAAAAAATAGATAACCTTGGTTGTCCATAACAACAATAAAAAAAACAACCAATCAACTACTATGTCTTCAACAGGTGGTATTTTGAAGAACGTACTGAATGAAGTACTCTATTGGTATCTGTACTGGTATCGTACAATTTTAAACGATACTCAAGCCTAGAAGATTAATGAAAAAGGTTTAGCGCCTAAAATGTGACAATTTGCTTTTCTTTGTCTAATATGACTGTAAACTGAATGTGTTTGGGGTTTTTGAGTACTATTTGGACAAAACAAGCAATTACAATACGTCAACCTGAAATATGCATTTTCCGGCAGTTAACAGACAACATCCTTTATATAAACAATTATATGGGGCAAATTAATCAATGATAAAGAGTACTCGTTAATTGCAGACATATATATGCAAGACTTCATGACATTATACTGCACTCTTATAGGGGTTGCTTTGTTTCTTGGTAAATCCACAATATTCACCATAATGATTATAGGATCATCCGATTTGATTTAAACTATAAATGTTCTGAAAACAAACCACCCAGAGTTATAAAGGAAGATTTATCAACCACAAAAAGGTCACAGCTTTCATTTCTGCATCACCACACAGTGGATGTTTCCTTCAGCTGCCTGAAGCTGGACACAAAGCTCCTACCTGCTGACAAATGTGTCTGGATACAAGTGTCAGCTAAATGCCTAAAATGTAAATTAAAGTGTCAGCTAAATGCCTAAAATGTAAATCAAAGAGTAAGCTAAATGCCTGAAAATGTTAATGTAAACATGATTATTCTCTAAGGTGGGGTGAACTGTCCTGCATGCAGTGGACAAACACAGCATTTGGAAACATAAATTGTATGTAAACAACTATTATCCACCTTAGTGTAAGTTATAAACAACAATAGTGATTGGTCTCCTTGGTGCATTTGTTTTTAAAGATAATTCTAAGACTTTACTGTTTTTTTAGATACAGTATGTCAAAGTGCAGAGAGACAGGAGAGATCAGCAATCGAGTAGGAGGCTGTGAGCAACACGCATATTAGTCATAACCAAGATTAAATCCCAGGACATCTCATTTACTACATCTCTATTCCTGAGAACCACCAGACTGCTCTCTTAGGTCATGACACTTTACATATTTCCAAAATAGAATGCAACTTTCCAAGTGTTACATCAACGAAATATTTCAAGCCAATGTTCTACAATCTACAACATGTACATGCAACACAACATTTCCATGTTTGCCTTAAATTTATAGAAATTTAATCTGTGTATAAACACACAGCCTTTTAAAAAATTATATTCATGACTTTTACCAGCTTATCAGTTCTGGAAAAAAAGATGTTTGTTGTTTACCTGAAGGTGTGGGACATTTAGCCTGATCAGCTTTGCTGGAGCTTTTCCTGGAGGAGGATGGAGTGGCGGAAGGCTTCTCAAACAGTTTGTCCTCCATGTTGGCCCTCTTGACATAAACACACGACTTCCCCAGCAGCACAATACTGTTCAACACTTTAAGTGAAACCAGCCTAAAGAGGGAGAAGGCGGCTATTACAGAGGTGAATTTCTGACTGGAAGAAGAGTTTGTTAAAACTGAATAAAAAATGTGCTGCCTAAATAATAAAAACAAAAGAACCAATCAAGCTTGATAAAGTATTCCCAGCTCTGATGTCTGGCTGAACACTTATATATGTCTTATTTGTCGATTGTAGTTTTAATTTGTGAAATCAATAATCACAGAATATTGGCATATAGACAATGTTAAAACATTTCACATTTGAACATCTGTTATTGCTTTTAATGCAATCAAATATCTGCTTTATTATATGAACTTTTTGCCAATTTGGTGGAGGGATCAACACAAATATGAACTGCAGATTTAAAAAAAATAAAATTTGCCATAACTAAACAGCTGTTGATCTTTCTTGCTGTTATTCAATGCTGAGATGTAGCAGAGTTATCACAGCGCTGTCTTGAGCTTGGCCACAGCTATAATGAATCTCTTCTACCATCTGGTTTCGATCGGCACTGTTCACATTCTACCACGGACACCGGGATGTTGATGTGCACCATCCTTCTGTGTTTCTGGGCTTTGCTATAAGGCCCAGCCTCTGACACTGATGAGAAAGAGACAGACACATTTGGGTCTGTGGACCAGTGCTCGCTGTGACAGGGTGTTTCGAACTGAGACTCAGCATGGCTGAATGTTTGCCAAGGCACAGCGGTCTGTTCAAGCCAGAGCTATTTTTAGATCAGGGGGTGGAGAAGGCCAGAGATGGCACTAGAGATGACAACACTGTAGTCTTCACCCTGAGGGAAATTCTTCAATGGTACGAACCCAATGGGATCTGGCAAATGAGACTGAGCTGGGCAATCAGCAGCTCAACACAGGGATAACGTGAGGGCACAGTGTTAATGCTTATGTAACTGTGTGTGTCTCTGAATCTGACTGTGTGTTTATGACAGTGCCTGCATGTGTTAGCGTGCATTCAAGAGACTGTGCAAGCATGTCTGTATACAACACATGGGAGCATGTTTGTGTGAATGTCATATTTGAAGCACTATCATTAAACAAAACAAAACACACAATTTATGACTAAATGAACACACAGTGTTACGATAAAAAAATTTGGAAATAAAGACTTTGACTATAATTTCAATGTTTAAAGTCTGTATTTCAATAAGGAGAGGGAAGGAATAACAACATATCGTATAACCAGAGTAATGTGCGTGAACAACTTAGACAACCAGAATCAGTTTCAGCCTTTAAATCTCCTTTTGAGCTCCATTTTTACAGCCAGATTAAAATATATTCAGTATATGTAAAATTAAACGGTCATGTACATTACAAGTACAGCAATGCAAGGCTTAAAATCTCCTAAATGTTGGATGATGGGCAGAACAATCTACCATAAAATCATGTAATAACATCAGCAATGCACCAACATGAAAATTCTTGGCCAAAGCCGAATAAAATGAAAGAATTTACTGAATAACAAACAAGTACACTCACATTTTTGCCATTTTTTCACCATTGCATAAATTAAATAGTCAAAATGTGCTTTTTACTCAGTGTTTCCCACAGGATTTGGAGAGACTATGGTGGGGGGGTCCGAGGCCTGAGACGGTCCAGTAAAGTAAATTACATGTGTCCATTTATTTTTAATGTACACATGTAATATGTTTTATACTTTCTGTGAACCTGTAGACACCTTATTTTGAAAACCGGACGTTGTCACATGTGTATCCTCGCACTAAGTTTATCAAGTCCATCAAGTCCAGACACTTTAAAATGCTTCCACACTGCCGACATGTCAATGTAATTGTTCGGTAAAATTTCTTTGGTCTTTTGACTTATTTTTTGCTATTTTCGGCCGATTAATTTTGGTGGCCGAACATTCAGTGCATCCCTAAATAACATTAGTAATATTTTAACAGAATAACTTTGACTTAGACTTACCCAAGATAAAATAGGAACACACAAGTGTATGAAAGAGCTCCCTGCACCTTCACCGAACTCATTACCACTCGAATAAGCTGTTGAAACATTAAAAAGCAGGAAAAAATGGACATTCTAATTAATTTAAACAATGACGAGAACCAGCAGGCAGCTATCCTCAGCTTGTAGCATTGAGTAGAAGTTTGTGGGAAATTCTTGCTAATATTTGTGTGCCAATTACTAATTAGTCATTGGCACATAAATATTAGCAATAAGATTGTGGTATTTAGTGACTGAATAGCAACAGTGCAACAGTGGAGCCTCTCTTACCAGAACAGCCAAAGGCAGAGGAATGAAGCCCATCCTCCGGGCCACTGAGTCACTGTAGTCTGTACAAGCCTACACAGTGACGGACAAGCACAGATTACAGCACTTGACAAAACTGCATTAATTAGCTGCGTAGGCTCAGTGCTGTTTATGTAAGTATAATGATGGTGATGTGAAAAAAGATGCTGTAAGTTGCTTACATTTTTTTGTCGACTGCTGACAAGATCGAAGGCCAAACTTGCTCTGTATTCACTGTACACCTGGGAAAGACAATGTACGTGAGCAAAGTATTATAAATGTACTGTGTGAATAATGAATATCAAGTTTGGTCCTTACATCTGCTGTGATGTCGTTGAATTTAGTGATGAAAGCATGTTTAATGATGTCAACAGCAACTTCAGAGGTGATGACCATAACGACATCAGGAAACAACACCCACAGGTGGTCTGAGGGAGAAAAGGGCACAACAAACTGTGTTAAATATTACCTTTATAATGTATTTTTACCTAATTTATGCTGGGAACGTTATGCTGGGAAGAGTGCACATACTCAGCAATCCTTCCCTGGATATTGTCTACATTCAGCCCACAACATACCAGGTTCCAGGTACAACCAGTTTACTTTTGTTATAGAAGCTCCACTAGAGCAACAGCTGGAGTTAAAATATCTTCGATCCTCAGTTGTAGTTAATGCGATTGTGTTCACTGCCCACTTCTGAGATTTTCTGACCCAGGATTCAAGTGTGGCGACACTTAAAGTTGAGGTAGGCAACGTTGGAAACGTTGTAAGTATCCAACAGAAAAAGATAAGTAAATTACTGGGGATGTGTGATTTGTATACTTCTTTAACAACAGAAAGCTGTAGCTCTGCTAGTATTAGCACATCAGTGTTACATTTTCAGCTGACATGCCACGTCTGTCATCCACTGTGTGACTGGCTTTGAGACTGTCAGAAGGCGCTGATTGGTTTCAGAGGGCTGGCGTACAGAAACACCCAGCTGTCATCCCTCACTCTACTCTGTTGCATTCACTGAGGTTGGTAGGAGAGAAACATCCCCAAAGTGTTGCATTAGGGTCGTCCAAATCAGCAGGAAAGGAGCTGCTCAGCAGACTTTTCTGAATTTTTTCATGACAAGCAGTGACCGTTTTCAAAAATTCAGCTTTTGAAGTAGACAAACTATGGTGAACTAACCTGGGGAAGCAGGACATCTGTTTGCATTTTGTTTGCAGTTTATGGAAAAACAGATAATTACCTGGGTTCCATGCGAACTGCTCCATGTTCCTGAGACAAACGATGAGCAGGAGAACGTAGCTGGTGAACCTTTCCTTGATATCTGAAGAATAAAATAAACACATTTGTGATTGCAATCTCTTAAAAGTTGATTAAGAAGCATCAACATTTAAGATATAACAGTGGGAAAGTTGCTTTCTCCCACACTTGGTATCCTCATACTGCAGTTTCGCGCGCGTTTAAGGAGGCGGTGTTAAAGGTGTGAAAGACGGTTTTAAATGAGTCAGATCTGTCAGTTTTGCTGAGCGGAGGTGCGGAGGAAAAGTCTGAAATAAATCACTGTTCATTATAGCAGCATGTCGAAGTGGCTTTTGGTCTTATAACAGCACTGCATGCTATAGACATCCATCTATTATAATTTAAGGATAGTACTTTAAATGTTCAGCACGGCATTGTCTGCGCTGATATTGGGCTGGGCACTATGGGCAAAAAATGTTAGCACAATAAAAAATTCCATGTCAGTCGATATCAATTTTTATCACGAAAAATGTCAAATCATTATTTCTTTCAAGTTTAAAGGCAGATTTTTGTTCCTGAGTGAAAGTTGAAGAAACCAGGCGGTTAACTTTGGTTTTAAAATAAGCTGTATGGTCAGAACAAGACAAACACTTGATGCCAAACAGTGGATTAACTAAACAAATTTGAGGTAGAACATTCAAAACAATTATGATAAAATATTTAATCAACAAATATGCATGAGTAAAATCAAGTAGTCCTCATCAAAATAAATCATCAAATGAATTAAATTAAACATTTATTGAACATTCATTATATTGTTATTGAGGAAACCTTTACTGCGATAATTATCATTACTGTTTTATTACCCAGCCCTATGCTGATAATACCATACTAATAAGGACCATGCACAGCTTGATAAACAGGAAATCTACCAAGATGTGAGTGAACAGTGGGAGTAAAATGGCAGCTGATAAAGGCTTATTGTCTTCAGCTGTCAACAGAACACAATAAGAGTGACTAAGGGAATCAAAAGGGAAATGCACAATGTATTTAATATACATCTTTATTCGGACTATCAAAGCCACATGGACATTAGGGTTGGACGATGTCTACATTGAAACATCGGGATGGACGATGGCATCATATATCGGCCCAATCCTAATGGACCGATTCATAAAAGGGTCATATGTAATTTTACTTAAGTTGTTGCTTGTTTTGAATGTTTTTCCATTCCAGTTTGATGCTTAACATTTTACTAAAAATCAATCAGTCATGTTGAATGATAGATGTCAATTGTAAGTAAAAAAACATCCAACAGAAAATGTCAAAAGTATGTTTCATCTACATGACTCACTTAAAAGTAGCTTTTTGAAACAAGAAACAGTATCAGGTCAGCAAAAATTGTTGGCCTACTACCAGAGCGCTGCTACTACTGTATGTGTTTAATGTTGACCAACTATGGAACTGACCATTATTGGAAGCTTCACCTGATAAGTGAATCAGCAAAAGGCTCAAAGTATAAAATGTATACACATCTATTACTCATGTTTAAGCGTTGTCATAATAACTCTGACATCAGACTGAAAAATTACTTAATCGATTATACACAATTTTCCCTTTTCTAGCTGTAGCAGTAAAGAGCAGGAAGCATGAGGCAAATGATTATTGCAGATTTGGTAGACTGTGAGACAGCCTTATAGTAGATGAAGTATTACATTTTTTGAGAGTAAATAAATTCTATGCAGACTGACATCACATAAGAAGCTAATTAAATTAGAGTATAAAAGTATGTTTTTAGTTCCCTGTTGTTTTTATTAATTCAAATTATGTATAACATGTGTGATTACTGCAGTGAATATCTTACCGCTGTTGGACATTTGGAATAAGTTGTTCTTTCCAAATTTCTTGAACACACTTCCTTTGATCTCCACAAACTGTATTTGTGAGAAGAAGAAAGAAAGAAATGCAGTAAGCAGTATTTAAGCTCCAGAAAATACAACACAAACTATTATGTTGCAGCTGCAACAGTAACGTTTCATCATCAGCATGCCAAGTTAAATATTTCTGGGACACATCTGCATACAAATTATTTAAGTAAGTTTGTGAGCAAGTGTGCATATATTTTGTTAGTGGAAGAGTGTAGCTGCATAAACAATCACATCAGGCAGATTGTTGTATACTATAATATCTTGGTTTGCATAAACATGCATATCTGTATGTGTATGTGTGCACTGACGTTGTTGGACATCATGATGGTGAGCAGGGACTTGTTGTGCGAGTTGAAGGCGACGTTGAGGGTGGACGCTTGGACCATGATGAGGATGGCATGGAGGACTGACAAACAGCTGCTCAGGAAAACAACAGATTTAAAAAGCATTTTAGCACCAACTACCCTTTCATTCAAAACGTAACTACAAGTAACACATCTTAATAGGTAGACATGCCACCTTCTACTGAAATCAATGCCTGAAAACAACTTAGCTGTGACCATCAACAGTCATGGGCTCTTTCTACATATCCTAGATCAAGAGCTTCTGCTCTGCTCATTCACTAAAGGTCACGCTGTAATATGAAATGCTCAGAAAGTACAGTAAAAGTAATTTAAACCTAAGTCTAATAGTAATATAAAGTTCAATCAAAGATGGAACGCATGAGGGAAGAACATATTGTAAGCTCAAGAAAACAATGGACAAATACACAATAATGCACTGAACTCAGCTGGTTCAGGTATTTTTGTTCAGCCCTAAGGAAAATGTATACCGGTACATTTTTTTGCTATTAAGTTCTCATTTCCCTGTGTTGTTGGAGAAACAATTTTCATTTTGGTATCTTTCAGCCAACTCATGCAGCACTTTATCTTTTTCAGTGGTCACACAGAGCTCAAGAATCTCACCACGAAATAGGGACTAATATAATATGGGACTAACTGTATGTGATCTGTCAAACGTAACACTGGGAAGTTAGAAACAGTAAAGAGACACCCAATGACAATCACTCATCATCAAAATTCAAATCAGCTTGTCAAGACTTGTGACATCCATATTTCTGTGGCTCTGAACAAGAAGGATACAGACATAAAAGACGGCCATGACGAAGTGAGGAATGACTCCTATATTATCTCTTTTCCGTTCTTTGGGTTCTGTGGCTGTCCAGTAGAGAGCATCCAGGGTGTCTTGACCAAAGGACGAGAAAAGGCGGTCAGCCACCTTGCAGAGGAATGACAGATACGATCATAACTTAATTAATGTAATTCAACCAGAGGTTTGATTAATTTCCTGCTCTTCCTTGAGCTTGCCTACATGAATGCATCATATTGTTTTGTTTTTTCATAGATGTTTTAGTTTCCAGCAGAACAATTATGCCATCTTGTTTTGTTCTCTTCTGAGATAAGATCCTACCCTTTCATTTCCATATAATGCAATTAACAACTGACTGTCAACTAAGATAAACCACTCTTCATAACAACAAAAATCACATAATGTCCAATAAACGTGGATTCCAGTCACATGAGTCTGACATGTATTGCACCTGTAACTGGTTCTGGAACTTTTGTGTCAGAAACACAGTAAATCATTATAATTTCCATTGCAAACATCACATCAAGAGTTTCCTAGAAATTCTGGGTAATTCCTAGGTTTTGGAAACCCTTTTTCCCCCCATTTTGCAGCCTTACCATTGATACAGTACTAATCATTCTGTAACTAAAGGACAAAAATTCGACATTCTAGTCATGTGGAAAAGATCTGGAGCAATGCATTAAACCTATCTGGCTCACTACACTGTAAGCAAGTGATCACAGAAGTTTTTCTATTTCCATTTAATTTTGTAGTTTCATTGCTCGATGACAAAATAAATGTACCAGTGGCCACTGTGTGTGTATTCACTGCCAGAACTATATACACGCTGTATGCAAAAAACTGGACATACACAGAATCATAAAAAACGATGAATGTACATAAAGGTTTGAATCCTGCATGTTTTAGAATACAGTTATTTTAGAATCAAATGTCACATGTGAGTGTATAAAATATGAGTTACCTCCAACATGTTGTAGATGAGGTATAGTTTGATGACAGACTGTCCTCTGATCACGTGGTACATCATGGAGTAATCGACGTAATGCATCATGGAGAAGCACAGCACCAGGATCAGGCCCTTCAGCATGTCACATACCTGTGCTGGCTGCAGCAGTCGAGACCCGCTGACCACACACACACAGAAAAATCAATTTATAACATCTGTATTGAAAATAGAAACACATTTAACCAACCTATCAGAACATTCTCACATATTTTAACACATACTTGCATGCTGAGATAGTGCAGTATATGTAGTTTTGTATATGCCTAACATGCACAAACAATAAACCTAATTATATTGTCTCAGTGAACAATTAAAGGTTTGTAACCACACATAATGTATGTGGATGCTGATGAACATACATTTTCAGCACATAAAAGTATGACCATGACACTACAGCATTAACAAACATTTGCATAATTGATACAGAGATCTACTGGTATAGAGCGAAGAGGGAGCAGACCCCTGATTCATTTCAATACCAGATGACATTACTGACTAGTTATAGAGGCTGAGAGATCTCTGCTTTTCATACCATTCAAGGACACAATAGGACAACACCTAGGGATAGATAATTCATTTCTGTTCAAAATGAGATATCCCGCATAAAGGAAATGGCAACAAGTAGTGATAACACAAATATCACAATGTGAAATATTAAAGTCAGTATCTCCTTTATACTAAATGTTATCTCATTCATAAAATTTATCTCCTTTCAATATGTTTCTGTTTATGTTCTGTGCTTCTGCTCTTCTAAGATTAAATCTGTGTTGTCCTTATCTACCAAATAGACAACGGTACGCCAACAAAAACTCATATGAGCATCCATCTTTATGGAAATATTTATATTTTTGTTACCAAAAGGGGTGCAGCATTTTGGACAGAAATGTTTGAAATGGTGTTGGGTGAACAAAATAAATGTAAGAAAACACACATGCTAAGCTTTCACATACTGCAAAAACAGCAACAAACGTCTTTTAATGGGTAACGTGGGGTTTCAAACATGTGTATCTTTCATAATGAATAGCAACGGTTGGCAATGGCAGCTTGGGAGCGTGGAGGGCTGACAAATCCATAGGGCCGGTTATTCAGTATTTACTATAACAGGGATAACTGGGAAGAGCCAGAGAGAGAGAGCTTAACTTTAAGAAGCCCTGCATATTTTACATGTCAGCTGTGTGACTGGTCTAGATGTCTGCAAACACCACTAACTACAGCTAGAGAAATATGTAATGCTTACCCTTACTGACCATAAGGCTCAACTTCAATTTTCACAAACATTATTGTTTTCAAACACAATACAGCCAAATTACAGTGTTTTGCTGTTGTTTTTTTATTTGACCACATTGCCACAAAGACTTAAGTATCATTGCTCCTCAGCTGAACAGCCACCTCTCTTGCCCAAGGTCAACTGTCCTACATGTACCACTTCACAGTTTTCCACTAAATCACTATAAACAACAAAGACTAATACTACTCAAACTACTCTAACAGCCATCATGACCTTAATTAAATTCAGCGGCAGTCGATTAATCTTGCATCACAACAACAACAGGGTTACTCCTCACACTTTTTTAAAACATGGGAGAGAAAAAAATATTAAGATGGAAATAGTGCACGGCTGGAAGGTGTAGAGAACTATTGATTAACTATTGATTAGGAGCCTCCTAATCAATAGTTAAAATCTCTACAGAGAGGGGGAAAAAAGGGCATGAGTTGTACAGCTTATTAACAATTTCCTGGAAACACAGATGAAATTATATAAAAGCCATTAACCCTTATCTCATATCTATAAATATGATATAAATATGATGGCACAAAAATGGGTTCCTATCTATTATCAGGAAGTTGTCCATATGATATTAAAGATTATTTTCTTGATGCTGTGGCACCATCCAATGGTCAAATAGTAAAATAGTCAAAAATAACAACATAAGCTTGATAGGTTCCCACAGATCATCTATTTCTGAATTGTATTTTTTCCCTTGATGTAAAGTTTTTTGTTCAAGCGCTCAATGTGCAATAATTTACAATAGATAAATGTTTAGTGTACTAGGATAGAGTGTACTGTAGCAGAGGATAAAGGAGCGAGGTAAACCAGGAAAGATTGCAACAGAAAATACATTTTGAGTATTTAAACTGCTGCAGAACAAATACTGAACAAGAAATCATGAAAAAACAAACAAACAAACAAAAAAAAAAAGAAGAGTAAAATCAGATATAAAAGATACTAGGGCAAAATATTTCATTTACAACATAACAGAGGAGCAGAAAATCTTGGAACCAGTGAATATTTGACATTCTCCCTGATAAATGGCCTAAAAAATCTAAACTATTGCTGGTAAAATCGTCTAATCGAATAATGAACTAATCTCTTATCAACAATATTTCACTTCTCTTAAAAGTATGCGTTGGTTAACAGTAGCTTTTGGTATTCAGGTGGTTAAAGGTGCCAATGTATCTAATCCCCAACATGTGCGAAACACTTGGCTGCTGCAGACGGCTGCTAGTGTAACCTGTACAAAGCAGTCTTCACTGTCTCTCTTCTACAAGCATTATCTCCAAAACACAAATGAATATCATGTATGTTTGAGTACAGTCAGCTATGTACTGCATTCTTAGCAGCCATCACTAAGTGCCAATCATACTGCATTAGCTTGACAGTAGGCAGTAAGACTGCACCAGAAAAAGAAGAGAAAGCCTGATTCTTATACTAAACTGTGAAGCAAAGCTGTGACCAAAAAGAAGCTGTTCTGCTTCTGTGGAGCAGCTTGGGGTTTCTGTGCAGGGAAGGTGAACTAGTTTTTTTACCTTCCTCAACAACAACTGCCGACAGATACCCTTAAACAAGACAAATAAGCCCCAAACTGTTCCAGAGGAGCTGTACAGTAGGCAGTTTAAGCATGTGCAGCTGTATCACTGACAAGCAACATGGTGATGAGAATGAGCATGCACTCTCAGCAAACCTTCCCTGGATGAGTTTTTAAAAAATAAAGATAAAAGAAAATCCCCAGACTTATGAGGAACCAACATGGCTGCTGTGGTTTGGAGAACATGACGTGAGGTGCCGAGCTGTATATTAACAGACATAATGGAGATGAAGAGAAACTGGTGAATGCATGTGGAGGCCAGTTTAGGACAGTCATCAGATTTATGAAGCCATGATAGGTTTTAGGGAGCGTACCTGCTTCTTCTGCAGTAGGGGCATGTGTGTGCCCTGCAGGGGGAAGGAAGGCAAGGGGAGAATCAGGCGGGGGGGGGTGGGCAGGAGGGCAGGCAGTGTCCATCAGGGAGGTTCAGGTACATACTGTGTGCCTTGTAGCTGCAGGTTTACTGCACTGCTTTTCAGTTTCAATGTTCCATACCTTTTATTCCCTCAAACAGCTGTTAATGAAAACATATCTAAACAGCAGAAGACAACTCACAACATGTGAACTGCCAGTTGGATAAAAGCTACATTGAGTGTTTTTTCCCCCTCTTTTTCCAGACCTTTTGTACAAATCACAACCTTATCAAGACCTAGGAAAAAACGGTTAAATTCATTTCCAGACCTGTGTAATAGTAGATAGTATAATATAAATAGGGCTTTCATATAGACATAATCCTGGTAAAAAGGAGACCATTAATTAGACAAACCTGGTGCAATAAGTGAATAAGAAACCTTTAGCAGAATCTTTTGAAGGCCTATATTTTCTCCATGTTGAAGAAGGAAAACAGCTGTTATGTTCAAAACTATAGCTCCTATAGGGAAATACACAAACAGTCACCAAGTCTCAAACCAGTTTCATACCTATGAAAGATTTTGGACCACATGTAAGAAAATTCTCTTCACCACCACATCATATAGTATAAACTTTTCATCTTCAAATCTATTTAGTGATGTCTGTAACTGTCTCTGCTGCTATACAGTAGGTATAGAGAGAAACAATGCAAACATTTCTGGCAAGTTTTTGTGCACGGCTTAGTTAGTGACTTCTCGTTGAAAAGAAAAGTCTGTTTAAAAGCAAGAAACCAAAAAGGAAGATGGTAAATACTGCATTACTTTAAAATCAACCATGCTCATCTACCAAGCAGAACTATTTGTCACAACTTTTTGAGTTATATGTATGCATTTATTTGTGTGTATGTCTCTATAATTAATACCACTGACACATTCACTTCTCTATGCTTGTGTCATTTCAAACATATTCTATTCACAGGTAAATACTCCCAAACGCTTTCTCAAGTTGGTCATTCTCGCCACGTTACAGGTCAGACAGTACAGGTTGGCACTGTATGCTGCACGAGGCAAAAAAAAAATTGTGAAATTTTTTTTCAAAATATGAAATAAATAAAATTCTTTTGTTCCAATAATCTGACAAAAAAATCTTGAAAATCTATGCGTTTCTTTTGGTATGCAGGTATATTTATATGGTTTTATTTTTTTATGTTTATAGGTAGGAGAGTGTGTGTTTAGGCTCTGACCTGAAGCCACAGCATGGCAGGGTGAGAAGGCGGAGGATGGCCAGCAGCACCCTAAGGGGCAGAAGGGTGAAGACGTACAGGAAGGCGTCCACACATAGGAAGAAGCCAAAGGTCATCAGCTGGAAAAGTCACATGGTAACACCTCCAAGTCAACAATTGTCAGCGTGAACAATATGCATTAAGTAAAACAATGATCATCAGTGGGAAAGACTGTTTAGCCTACAGACCCATTTACTAATCATCTTGAAAGATAAATAAGTATTTCTGTGTGTCAAACAAGGACAAGTACAACAAAATAAAATAATATGAAGAAATGCAAGAGCATCAGCTGGAGGGATTCACAACAGTTTCTTCACATCCAAATAATTATTTCTAGCTGAAAAACTCTTATTTTCTGATTAAAACATGACACACAAAAAAAGATTAGCTCTAAATCCAATGATGCAACAGACACATACCTTTACAGTGTCCCACATTTGAATAGCCATCGCCATGTCATTTTAAAAGTAACATATTACGAGAAGTGTATTTATGCCAGCTGACGTCTTCTGACTCCTACAACATGAAGGCACTGAGGTACGTTTTGTGAAGCTAGTGGGAGGGTTTGTCTCTCATTGGTGGATTCTGTGTAACTTTTCTTGGGGCCTTGTCAGGTGTGGGTGAAGTTGGTTAGTCTGCTCTACATAGTAAAATCATTGAGGTCTTTTTATGTTTACACACATTTCTCTTTTGCCCCCAAGGAAAAACCAAGCCAGTAAGAACTATATTAGTCTGAGCTCGCTTGCTTGGATGTATTCCTGTAGAGAGTCTATTCAACACCAAACACAATAAACAAAGATCTCAATATTACATGCAAACATAGAGGATTCCTCCAATGGCATAATTGTGTGATACATAAAACTATAATTTTATAACTTGGGTCAGTCTTTTTAACAGGCTGTAACTTGTGTTTTTCAGTACAAGGATATATTTTTTATTAACAGTTATCACTGTGAAGTACAGTATGTGATATTCCGAGAAAGAGGCAGTGCACAGTTCAGATGGATCCACATTTTATGTTTCAACATTGCCACCTGGTGGCTTGTGGGAAGAAATACAAAAATATGCAGATGTCAGTGAGGCACATGGCAAAAAAAAGTTTTTATATAATACTATTTTACATACATCACTTATTAGTGCAAAATTGTTAAAGTGCAATCAGCCAAACTTAATCTGACCAACCACTAATAAAAAAAGTTCAATTTATAATGATATTAAATGGAGAAAGCAAGCTGGTTTTATCTTCATTTGTGAAGCTCTACCCAACAAATCTTTGGTATTTTATACTTGATAAATGACCAAAACAATTAATCAATTACAAAGCCTGGAGTTGATAAATTTGTCAATAAACAGCTCAGCATTATTGCAAAACATGTAGTGGGACGATCAGGTTTAGCACTGACTTAGTTTGAAACAGTTATGGACTGGCTGTGTGCTATAAACATGACTTTGCCTTCTGTGTACTTCTGGGAAAGACAGCAGACAGATGAAGACAAATGGAGAAGAGAGGGCAATTGAGTTCAGGACTTTTATTATATAGTACCTTCTCCAGCTCCTTGGGAATACGCATGCATGTGTAAACTCTCTCTCTGCGCTCGGTGTACTTTGCCTCATTGTGTTCCAGGAAGTAGCCTCTGGTGAGCTCTGCAGCAATGAAGCGCGTCAACGACGGATCTGGAACAACATTAGAGCACCAGTGTTCCCACCAAGTCCATTGTCTGCGACAGTTACAATCACAGCTATCAACACAATGAGAGTGCCAACCTTTTGAGTGTCGCACTGCAAAGTGAAAGAGAAGGAAACTTCTCTGAATGGGGAAAACTGGGGGTTTAACAATATTCTTAACTCGCAGTTTGATTCAATGCACCATGAATTTGTCTGCATGCATGTTCTTTGTAATATACAGTAGGTTTTGTAGGTTTGTAGGTTATTTTATGGCTGACACGGCTCTGTTTATATAAAATATAGTTAAGTTATGTTTTGTCCAAAACTCAAGAGATATTCAGTTTTGTATTATAGGAGACAAGAAATTTGAGAAGGTGAGAAGGAGCTGCCTTGTAAAAGACTGCATCTTTACATCAAGAAAAACATTTTACATATTGGAAGAACAATTGAAATTGAAAAACTGACTGAATTAATATATTTGAAACTATTCAAATAGAGTGATATCTCTTGTTATGAACTAGGTTAATATATGCAAAAAAATACAGGGTTGGTTTTGTTGTCTCAGTTTGACTTCATCCTAATGCCCACATACTTATCTTGAAATTTTTTCCACTTGAATTCAACCTGTGAGAACCCATCAAATATGTCATGCTTCATAAAGTAAAGACAAAGATGAATTCAGTGTACAATAAATATTACATTACCTTACAGTAAATGTAGCAAGCAGACGTTAACTACATAAGAAAGACCAAAGGATCGACCACATATTGATAAGTGAGGCTACAACTAATTATAATTTTCGTTATCTGCGAATCATTGTTTAATCTATTATCCATTTTGTCCATAAAATGTTAGAAAATTGTGAAAATGCCCAAGGTGGCATATTTTTTATCTCGTTTAATCAAGACAAAAGATATTCAGTTAACCTTCATGACAAAGATAATCTTCCTATTCCTTACACTGGAGAAGTTGGAACCAGCATGGTTGACATTTTTACTTATCATAACTATCAAGATTAGATACTGTAACAAGAATGTTAATGTGTTTATATTTTCTGCTCACTGAACTGTCTATCTTTGTCTAGGCTAACGTTACAGACGCTGTTTATGCAGCCTCTACAAACTTTAGACATTAATACAGCAGCTAACGTTATACCTTGAGTGAGAAGATCCAGAAGTAGTTTTAAAATATTACTCTATTGTATCAGTCACAGAGTCGTTTTACAAGCAGGTTTAATGAGACAGTTTATTATTAGCTAGCTAGTTAATCAAGCTAGCACAGACTGTAAAGCTGAACAACAAGCGATGACAGATCTCGATTCAGCGTTTACGTTCGTCCAACTTACTTAGATATTTGGAAAATGACTGTTATCTTTAAAATATTATATTAATAATGTCACTCCACTGCGAACGTACACAGTCAGCAAGCTAAAACAACACATTTAAGTTAAGCAGTCTAACGTGCATTAGCTGTAACGTTAGTAACGTCAGTAGTGGGGACCCTACGTTTACCTGCTGGGTGCTCCCGTTGCTCCCTCCTGACTGCACTTATGTCGTAAAATCCCAACGTTTCTGGCAGTTCTGGGGTGAGGCCGATTTTACCCGACTTGTGCAAATCCTCCCACGGTCGTTTCTGCCTTTTCTTTAGCTCTATTTCTGTTTCTTTCTCCTCTGACAGCTCGGTCCCCGACAAGTCCGCCATCTTTACTTTGGCTGCTGCCGCCGCGTTGCCCCGTGCAACGTCATCTTACTGTGGGTTACAACGTCATTGTGAACGTCACAAGGCAGCTTCGACGGTTTCTTTTAAACTTATATATGTTTACTCATATATATATATTTTACTTTCAAAAGGCTGAATTAATGACAGTATCTAATCTTTCTTGTTTAATTTTTTTTTTTTAAACAGGAAAAGATAATGTCATTAATTCTGCCTTTAAATCCTCCTTGACTTTTTGCTGCTTTTGTGAAACTTTTTGGAATAACTTTTGTGCTTTTATTGTTGAACTTTTTATGTTATTTTGAAAACTTGTGCTACTTGGCACCATAGAAGATAACACAAATTCGAGTTTTGTTTTTTCTTATTACTTTTTTGGCTAAATTTCACATTCATAAAGCCACATTTACAGATGAAAATCTATGGTAGTCAAAAAGAAGCTAGATTCATTTCATATAAATGTCTTTTCATGAAATACATGAAATTCATGAAATTGACTTATTGCAAGCCTTAACTCATTTTTGCAAAGAGCTGATCGAATATGGCAAAAATAATAATGTAAAAACATGTACTGTAGATTAACGTAATGTTAATGTATGATATATGCTAATATTATTCTTGTTATCTTTGTATAATTTTTTATAAATGTCCCTGGTATCATCATCATGCCAATGCTAAAGATATGCTGTACATTATTTCCGTCATTATTTTAAAATACTACAACAATAACAATTATGATAATTATAAAACTTAACATTTAAAAAAATAAAATAAAATTAATACGGATTTTAAAAAAACTGGAAAAATTGCAATTATTGAACAATTGAAGACGTTGTTGCAGTACCCAATATTCTCCACTTGGTGCCGCCAAAGTTCCATCACATCGTCCTGGATTTAAAGTTTACCCAACAACAGTGCTGTGGCCTGTTACTACTGAGTTATCTGGGTAACTTCGCTGAGTATCACACAAAGTCCAGGTTCATGTTCCAAGGTTTACTTAGAAAAAATATTCAGGTAACCAGAAGCTTGAAACAAGCCAATAAATGTCAAAATTTCAAATAAAATCAAGAAGCAACACAGGGTAAAGGGAAGGTACATCAAATCAAGGTCCATCCATCCATCGTCAACCGCTTATCCTGCATACAGGGTCGCGGAGGCCTGGAGCCAATCCCAGCAGACAATGGGCAAAAGGGGGAGTACACCCTGGACAGGCCGCCAATCCATCGCAGGGCCACACATTGATAAACAACCAGTCACACTCACACCTAAGGACCATTTAGAGCCACCAATCAACCTAGTCCGCATGTTTTTGGACGGTGGGAGCAAGCCGGAGCACCCAGAGAGAACCCACGCACAACATGCAAACTTCACACAGAAAGGCCGGGACGACTGCGGTTAAAACCCCGGACCTTCTTGCTGTGAGGTAACAGTGCTTATGGTAGTAGCTTAATACTTAAGCTTAATAGCTTAAGGTTATTTAAATAAATTTACAGAATCCATTACTTGCAGTGGTGGATGCAGTTCTATAACTAGATCATTTCCTTGAGTAAAAGTACTAATACTTGTACTTGTACTAGACTTGTAAGAAAAATCTGTTCAAAGTGAATGTAAGTAAGTATTAAAGGTACAGGTGCTGTGACTGTTATTATATCATTAGATTAGTATTACTCATGCATTAATATAAAAGCAGGATTTTACTGTTGTAGTTGGTTGATCAGTTTGCTGAATATTTTTGTATTAATAGATTGCTTTTTTGGTTTATAAAAATTCTGCAGTTAGTGAGAAGTGCCATCACAATTACCCAGGGTTCAAAGTAACACAATCACAATGTTTGTTTTTAAATAAGTAAAAGGAAAAGTAGCAAATCCTCCCATTTGAGAAGCTGGAACCATGAAATGTTTGCATTAAAAATGACTTAAACAATTATCAAAATAGTTGCCAATAAACTTTCTTTCAATCGACTTATTGATTCATTCAATTCAGCTGTAAACAGTTGGGTAGTTTAATGTATAACACAACATCGTATTTTACAAGTTCTGCATGTTTTGTGTGTAAACTTTTTAATGTGTAAAATAACTAGTAACTAACGCAGTCAGATAAATGTAATGAAGTAAAATGTACAGTATGTCTCTCTAAGTACAAGTAAAGTCCCATGAAAATAAAATACTTAACATACAAGCATGTCACATACCAAGGCTGATTACCTAGCTTAAATGTTAATGTTGAATTTCTTCATAAACTAAAAGAAACAACCAATCTGCTGATGAACTGTCCTTACATTTTGGGCCTGTCAGTGTCCTACAGGAATCCTTAGGCCATAACTGCAGTGGAGAGAGTCTACACATTAAAGAAAAAATCCATGGAGATACACCACTAGATATCATTTCTGACCATTTCTGAGGAAAGCGTTTAAACATATTCTTTATGTAGTGATTTCCTAGAATGCTTTTTATTAACATCCAAAGAGTAGGGGAAATACATGAACCTGAATTAAATGTATGTATATATATGAAACAAAGAAGTGGATTAGTGTTTTAATACTAGAGCGTGTTTGGGATGATGCTCACATATTTAAAACACAACCTGTCTTGTGGCTGCATTGCATTCTGATCTATCTCTGTCTTATCTCTGGTTCTCTCTTTTGAGAAACGCCAAAAACATGAAGTTTAGGTGATGCTATGACTTCATCACAGACGCAGGGAATATTTAGACATTATTTCTAATGATGTTATCACTGTTTATAGACCGTTTTAAAGTTCGCTTTTTGTCTTTTAAGATGTAGCTAAAGAAACTGTGAAACTGTCCCAAAAGGATCAGTCAAATCCACTATCTTTAGCAAAACAGCAAATCAAATGGTCTCATCTTAATGTCCACTTAGCGATTGAATTACACTTTCTTCTTCTCAGATAAGGTTGTTATGGCATTGTACATGTTAACATTGTAATTTTTCTGAGCACATTAACGACTTTTCGTTGTTGGACAAGACAAAATTACATTTTCCAATCTGTTGAGGAAGGTTGTGGTAAGATTGTTTCGGTCAGCTGCTTTTCAACGGCTGATCAAACTGATCAGAGTTAACTGGTGAGAGTAAATATCCACACAAACAGATGCTACGTGCACACATGATGCATGTAACCAAACCAAATTCAACTCCTTTGTAAGCACGGTTTATTGGCACACATAATGGTAAAGCATACATACCAGACATCAGATATGACACTGAACACCTCTGCTATATAATGTACAAATGGTGTCTAATAATACTAGGCTCAAACATATTTAGAAATGTGTTAGCTTCCTTACAAATGCACAAATAAATACCCATAAGATCCAATTGTATAAAGACATCTGTTGTTGTCTTCTTGCCCATTTCCAAACAAAAGTCCAACAAAAGAGATCAGGGATATAATATCAATCCGATTAAAGATTATAGAACAATTGTGAACACAAAAACAGGGACCTCAAACCATTTCTGTGGGGTGGATGGGATTTTATCTGAGCGTTGTTTTCAAAATGTAAAATTGTTTTTCTTCCTGTGTCACAGAATATACAAGAAATATGATTATTTGAATGTGTGGTTTGTTAACTTTGTGGCTTTGGTTCTGCACTAGCTAAACTAAGCACTAAGAGGACAGGGAACATTAGAGAGTTAGAGGCAAACCAGCATCCATCCAAACCACCCAACAGAAATCTCAACCTCCTGTACAAAACAAAACAGCTGCCATAACCAAACTAGTTTCAGTGGCTGATTTACAGTGGACAAGATAGATTCCACCTCTATTTACAGAGCTACAAACCTTGTAACAGTGTTCCCAAACTGATGAACCCAAAAGGAAAAGCAGACTGATGTACTGAAGTACATTTACCAAACAAAATAAAAATCCTATAAAATCATGCAGGAAAGGGCTTTAGTATCAGTTTGGGAGTAGGTCGTTAAAGGGAAAGAAGTCCAATTTTTCGAGGAGGGAAGAAAAACAAAATCAACATTAATGCATCAATGCATGTCGGCAAAGTTCACATACTGATCGGCAAAAATTACAACGTGATTGCAAAGAATTCTGAGAGAAGCAAAAATACCAATAGACTACGAACACAATCAAACTGGTTTGCATGAAATCACAATCTGTGACGACCGCAGTAATGTGGAAAAACAATCCTAGGACACGATTTACCCTCGTTTGAAAGGAGTCCACAGCGGTAGAGAACTTTTATTTCCTCTTAATTGGAAATGGAAATAAACAGCAACAGCAGAAAAAACCAACAGCCAACTGAATTTCCAATAAAAATGCAATTGCCTCAAACAATGTTCTTATTTGTCTCCAATGTGATAAGATGCTTCCATTGGCTCTGTTGGCTGTTAAAAAACATCTTGCCTTCTCACCGTTGAGCTTGCCATTTTTTGAGACATTTTGTTTGTTGTTTTTATTCTATTTTTTCCCCCACTGTCAGCATGATGACTTGCGACCTGCAGGTCAACCAATCACAGCTGTAGTATTCCACTAGACGAGAGGTTTGTATCTGAGGGCACAAGGAGGAGAATTCGATCCGCAATTTTCCGCCGCATTCTTGAAAAAAATGCAGAAACCTTACTATTTTTACATTACAGTTGCATACGACCTGTATGCATCTGATGTCTTTGACATGTGGATATTGCTGTGCAATGCTGGCAGTTCTCAGTGTTCTCCAAGATGTTACAGTGAAGAAAATATCCAGAACGGACGTATTTTGGCTGGACATGCCAGTGGTGAGTTTGCAGACAGGGGTACAATGTTATGAGGCGTAGAAGCACTGCCCTCAGGGGAAGGGGATAGGTTAAAAAGTCCAGTCCACATGGAGTCAAGGATCTGTTGTTTTCTTCTTCTTTTGTTTTACTGTGAGGGCTGGGGCGCTGTGCTCTCAGGCTTGCTGTCCTGGGCGGCAGGGGGTTTGCTGCTCCAGGGGCCGTTATTCCCCAGAGCGGGGGAGCTGTTGAAGTCGTCCTCGTCATCCAGGCCGTTGGTAGCGTCGTACTGTGTGTTCTCCAGACGAGTGATCAGACGCTCATCCTCGTCCCCGAATTCGCCACCCATCAGGGTCGGCTCGCCCACCACCATCACATCCTGCAGAGAGGCAGAGACATGGAGAACAAATTTACAATTTGAAATGGTAATTACGACACATATTCAAACTGAATCCCATTTTGTTACAGTTGTGTTACTTAAAGGCATACTTTTTATTCACATAGTATTTTTCAGGGATAGAGCCAAGCAACCTAGTCCACCATATATATTTAGTTTACCCAATGGATTTTTGAATGGGTTCATCACACGTGTGCTTCTTAGAAAAGAGTATGCAAACAATACACTATTATTGTGTGTGTAAATATAAGGTTAACACTACATTTAGCCCTCTCCATCATCTTTTAAAATGTATTAAGTTTTGTCTTGTTGTTAAGCAGGCACATAAAGGAAATGGAGACACTATGCACAAAACAAATAATCTTTTTAGCCACATTCTTAAATGTGCTCAAGATTTACTCAGGTTTTAAAACTGGTATACAGATATAATACATTCTTACACAGCCACACGTGATGTGTTTTCAGTTTTGTGCAGGACCATCCATATTTAGCCTCGGGGTGATTCAAAATTAACATGCTAAAGTGAGTGAGAAATCACCAGAGAAGATATTAATGCATATCTGTTTCATCTAATTCTAAGACCAGAGCACCCTCTGAATATCAAGTGAATGCACATCCACCTAAAAAGACCTTAAAACATTTGCATTACTTCAAGCAAATGAATATGCATGGTGTCTGTTTCACATAATCGTATCAAGAAATTTGAAATGAATCAACCCCCTTTTAAAACAGAGAGTTAAAAATACTACAAGGTCATACAGACAACAACATTCATAAGACTTCATTAAGCAGCCAATGTCTTTACAGTGGCTGTGTGAGGGGCACCCAAACTCCCTATGATGGAAGCTGTGCTTTCCTGCTTCAACACAGACCCCCTGCTTGCAATGCAATAACAGCAGGAGTTTGTGTGTGTGTGTGTGTGTGTGTGTGTGTGTGTGTGTATGTGAGTGTTTAGGACAGGTGTTGGTGTATCCAGTGAACCCATCCATACAGTCGACCCCTCTCGAAGCACTCGAAGCAAATGAAACCTTCCTATACAGAAAGCGGATTCCTCCAGTGCTCCCTACCCAGCCCAATCAATACTCATCATGTAAGACATATTTCACAGAGATGGCACTCTCACAGCGGGTCAAGGAAGGGAAGCGGAGAGATTTATCCATTATCCACTGCTATCTGTGACTCTCACAATGTGCAGGAATCCTCATGATTCTTTAGGAAGGGATGCCCCAATATGAGCTTGTTTTATTTTATGTTTTCACACTTCATGAACAAAGTGGATAAAATTCTGTTGACAAATAATCACTGTTGTGTAATCTGTGATTTTAAACTTTTATCAATAAGCTTAGAATCATGGCTGTATTCTTGTGTGCTGCTGAGTCTGTGAATCTCATCTTCCTTTGACTGGCTAAGCACCTCCCTGCTGGTGAGCCCCAGTCCCTCCCACCATAACCTGGGAAGAAGCTGTACAGTTAAATGGAGCGCACGCTTCACTGGCCTTGTGTGTCAACGCTGCCTGGCTTGGGAGATCTCGGTCTTCTCAGCCAGCTCCTCCGCAATACACACTCACACATAAACACAGACAAATGTGCACATCCACTGGCACACAAACCCAGATTAGTTTACTGTTCAATCACACCTTAACACACAACCACACACACCTGAACACAAACACAGACAAAAGCACTTGAATGCAGCCTCAGATTAACCCTATGTATTGTATACACACAACCACTCATGCAGCAGCACACACGCTAACCCAGCACTGTACACCAAAATCACATAGAGAGATCAACAGACATACACAGAACAAACACACATGATCACATCCAGCAAGTGCTGATGTAAACATACAAACAAAACTAGACAATTTAGCACACTCCCACCCAAAACTTAAAACACACGCACACACACTTGGAAGAAGAGCACAAATGGGGAGAGGCAGATTGTTTATCCAAGCCACCTCCTAAACCCCCTAGCGACCACTTCTACACCCCACTATGCTTTAATCAGGCTAATTAATTTAGGTGAGCTTTTCAACTAAATGACAATATCCACACTGATTTGTCAATTTGCATAGCTAATTAAGTCATTAGCTAACGCGTGCTGATTGCCAACAAGCCTTGCATTCACCATCTGTTCCTGTAAGGAGGCCTGTCAACCTACCTCTGGCCAATTTTGGGCCAAAAAAAATCCCTCAGATGATAGCAGCTGCTGGCTAGTCTGGGACTGGGGAAGTGCTAATTGTCAGCTAATTAATACTGTCTACTCATCTCGTTAAGAGTTAGCGTTTGCGCTAGCTAAACTGTGCTGCTTTGAGTTGGGCGGATGGCATACTGATTCGAGTAGTATGAGAGTGGGAAGCTTCTGGTCTGAGACGTGAAGACGTGCCAGCAGGGGGCGACTCTTCTGGTTGCAAAAACAAGTCCGGTTCCATTAGAAATAATGGTAAAATGACTCTACTTCTCACCTGAATAATTACCTCAGTAAACACTTACCTGATGAGTTTATGGTCTCAATCGCTAGTTTCAGGTCTTCTTCAATACAACATGATGTTCATTTAGTAAATTATGGTTCCATTTAGAAGAAAATAGACCATAATGCAGAGTATGCTTCAAGGCTTCAATCTATGATTGACAAGTCGTTACCATGGCGACCTGACTCGTACCCACAGCACTGTGTAAATTTAACCAGCGCAGGTGAAAAAGCTTATTAGGAGTTGGCTGTTCACTTTCTCTGGTGAGTACATTTAGTTTTAAGACTGTTGTTCGCTAGACAAAGTTATCAGCCCTGTTAAAATGACAGTTAACGTGAGTTACAGATGCACCTAGCTAAGCAAGCTAACTAGCGCCACACACGGCCGTTAGCTCCACAGTCTCGTCCAAATATGGTCACATCCGGTGCCACTGGTTGCAAAAACTCAACAGGGTGGCGCCCTATCAGCCAAACTCAAGGCTTCAAAACGGCAGCCCACAAACCAACGGGTGATGACTACGTCCACTTCTTATATACAGTCTATGGTAGTATGTAGCTGCAGTACCAGAGGCTGAATTTTCAGGACCATAATTCTTACTTTGATACTGCCAGCTAGCTGGCTGGCTATCAAGCTACCTATATTACTCTTGACAGCCCCCCCAAAGCCAATTACTTTTACCACAACCATCACAGAGTGTGTGCCTAAACCTTAAGTTATTGATTAAATGTATGTTAAGGTTAACCCTACAGCTGCGCAGACAGGGTTAACCTGTGCCTTACCACCACTACTCCACTAGATGGCACCGCCGCAGAAGAACTTCAGTCCTAGAACTGCGGTCCTAGATTTGCGGGGGTCCTGAAACTGCAGCCTCGGGTACTGCAGCTATATAATATTGACTGATTCAGGAAAAAAACTCCAGCATGCATCGGACCAGTTTACCTGCCGTACTCTATCCCACTGTGTAGAAGACAACATCAGAACTTGTTTTACAACTTTCATACGGTATTTCATCACTAAATCTGCTTCTAACAAGTTTTGAGGTGAGAAATCAACTGTGTAGGATTCAAATATTAGCAGTTTTTGGAAAATTGTTGGCAAACCGAAAATGGGCTTGAACGCTTTCGGAGTTGAGAATGAGCCAGCCCGCGACGTTAGCTAACAAGCCGGCCAGTCTGCTCACGGAGCCACCTGGTCCAACAGCCACACAGACCGCTGCAGCCAACGCAGAAGCACAGTCCAGCAACAACGTGAGAGGAAAGACCTGCAGCTGTGAGACAGTTTAAATGTTCGTACCGCTGTCTTTACATACTGAGTAATGTAACGTTTTAACTTAATCAAGAGATATCTGACTCGTGATTGACATGCTTGAATAACTTAGAAACACTTTGATAAAAATAAGTAAACAACAGAAGTAGTTCGAAACTTGACTTTTGTTGCTTTATTATTATCATTATTCTAAATAGACTTTACATTGTTAGTGTAACGTTACAGTTGTGGTTACAATTGGCTACTTGCTTTTTATTTGCTTTTATTTCATATAATTCTTATTTATGCACCAATATACCAAAGCAAGTATCTGCTACAGATTGTCTGAAGCCTTGTTCTCTTTACATAAGATTAAGTGGTAATGTTACTTAAATTTAAATTCCTCCTATTGTTCAGATTTTGAAAACGGAAACTGGCTAAGCCTGGCCTAGCATACTTCAAAAATAAATAAATTTAACAGTTTGATACAGTATACTGCATACTGCATACAGTATGCAGTATACATGCCAGTAGTATGTAGTAGGCAATACTTCCTCCTCAAGCCTCCAAGACAACAAGTGGTTAATTTAAAAAAGACTGAGAATGTGACGCCAACAAAGTGTCTGGAGAACAAATTTGTCCCATAAAGTTGGGGAATACAATTCTGAAGAAATCCAGTATAGATCCATGATATAGAGCGAACAACGACACAGCAAGTAAAGTAACTAACTTTAGCTAAGTTGTGTGTTAGCAAACTGTCTCTACAGTTGCTGCTGCGAAGTTAACGTGGAGAGAGGATGCGACGATTTCCTAGAGCCAACACACCAGCTCCAGACAGATAGCCTACTCACAAATCTCCTGCTACGATAGCTGACATCAACAACAGCAATATAACGTTGCCTGACACAAATCGTGGCTGTAATAACATTAGTGTTTTGTGGCTTGGTCCAAGCCTTTTTGTGTTGGCAATTTACAGAGCCAGGGCTGTAGACAAACACCTTCTTTTTTTTCAACACAGAACAGACTATGAGGACCTGAGTTTACTGGCCCTCCATCCCGTGTGTATTCAAATTTAGAGAAAGAAAGACAAAATCTACATTTTAAATATTGTTTAGTTAAATATGGTTTAGTTTATTAGAACATTAATTTGTTATTTGGCTTTATGATACCATCATAAAATACAACTTAAAAGGACGGGTGATATTCTATATTTTTCTTGTTGTCAACAAATCCCATGAAAAGACCTAAACCAACAATGTGTTGGTCTGACTTTCCTAACTTGATTGTGGCTCTCAGCTCCAAGCACATTTGTTACTACTGAAGACATCAATATTAAAGAAAACTGTATTTAAAAAAAAAAGAAAAAAAGGCTTAGCAATTTTCTAAAACAGCTGGGCACTGTAGTTTCTAGCTAATGTTACTTTCACAGGGGGTCTATTTTCAGCTGTCGATTAATACACATTTGGTGCTCTGGTGTGTATTTCTGGTAGCATACATAACTGTATGTAAAAAATAAACTGCAGTGCCCATCTTCATATTAATAAAGAAACATGTCACAGTGTGGCTCATTGATGTGTTTTAATAGTTTTTGGAAAACAACAGAACTCTGCGGTGCAGATGAATATGTTTGGACACACAAAAAATACTTTTTGACAGGATTAATTAATTGTTGGTTTTGGTCTTTTAATGGGATTTTTTGATAATAAGAAAAATATAGAAAACCACCAGCCTTATCATTTAGGAGTTCAGATAAAAACTGTGTCACCGCCTAAATAAATTACTAAAAAACAGTATGCAACATAAATAAGACTTCTTAATTAAAACTTTGTCTGTGCCTATAAATTATGATTTGAGTCATACTATTTATATCAAATTTGAGAATTTTAGTGCCAATGTCACATGAGCACAGATATTGTTTAGTTCAATGCAGAACCTTGTGAATGTAATCCTCAAAAGATCTTCAATTTATGGTCTACCAATTTAATATACAGCGGATGGGTAGTTAATTATGGGTCTAGTCTATAATATGTCTTGTACTTGTCACTGAGACTGTCTTACAGCATGAAAATGAGAAATAAATATGCAAAACCTGCTGCTGGAGATGTTCTTGGTAAAAGAAACATTCAATTCAGGCCACTTGAGGTCAGTGTTGCTCATTCTATGAGCTCCCACCCCCACCTTCCTTCCCCACACCTCCACTCCACCAGCCCCTAGTAACTCCCCCTGCTTGCGAGGGTCCACTCCTTATTGTCATTGGGCTCACGTAGGCTTGTGCTCAGCCACAAACGAACAACTTCTCAGACAAAGACAGCAGGCGCGCAACATATGTAACCAGCATGTTACCAGCCATGCTGCCAGTCTTTAAGAGGCGTGTGAATGCACGGCATGAGTGGTACGGAGGGTGTGTGTACGTGGGTGTGTGGGAGGGAAGATGGTGGTGGGGGGGTGGAGTAGAGTGTGTACATGTCACGGAGGAACGGGGCTGGGGGTGGAGGGTGTATACAGATATCGGTGATAATGAGAGCTGGCACACAGCCAAACTGCATTCTAGAGAGAAAACAATTGTGCACACTGTGTTTATGTGTGCATGTATGCATGATGTACATATGTGTAAGACAGAGAGAAGGAGGTAAAAGAGAGAGAACAACAAACCTCAAAAGATGATGAGACAGCTAACCAAGGGACAGAAATCATTACCACCTTATTTAGAAATACTGTACAAATGCCAGGAAAATTAAGTTTTCCAGAGTTAAGTGCCAAGCAGATGGACAGCCCCAAACTGGAGGAACAAGTCCATCCAGTATGAAAATGAAAATACCTTTATATACAACTCATGTTTTATAAAGAAAGAAACATAATTTAATTAACATAATGTGGATACACTGTCAATCAATGTATTTGCCATGTCACATACGACATGTTAACTGACAACATATTTTATTTACTCTTATAGCAACTAAAGCATGAATGGTCAAAAATGGTCATGGTTAGGCCCTTAAAAAACTTGGTTTAAGTTACAGAAAGATTGTGGTCTTGGTTGAATATTGAAAAAGACAAATGTGACTTGAAGCACTACACACAACACGTTTACTGTATTAAGATTTAGGTGAAACCACAATCTTTCCCAAACTATAAAGCGCTGTTGTTGCCTAGAAATAACAACATGCAGGACTCAGGTCTCCAGTGTTAAAGTCCTACATAATAGGGAAAACAAATTAGTAGTAAAAAAATGTCATTTCTGGGGGACAGGGTTGCTATGCAGCACACGCTGTGAGCATAGAAAAGCACCAGCACTCTTAAATTTCCCATTAAACAGTATTAGTCCTGCGTACAAGACGAACACACACACATCATAGCCAACCTGCAACCCTTAAAAAAGACCACTTCCAGTTTTGTTTGGTATCAGCACACTTTTAGCTGCACTGGAATGACCTGTATTCCAAAACACCAGAGAGCTGCGCCACTGTGGCTACAGCATAGTACATTGGATGCAGTAGTGTAAATATAATACAGTAATGAACAGTGTAGGGAGAAAGTAGAAAACTTGAGCCTCTGCAGACAACACACTCACAACATATCCTGGAGGGGAGTGCCAGGCAAGTGGTGTAATACTGTTTAAGAGTCTATTTAACCTCTAACTGTGTCAAGTGACCTGTTATAGAGACATGTGGCAAAATCAGACATTCATACCCTGAAACACAGTATGCATGTGAGTCATAGCGCCAGATATTTTGTCTTTACCCAGGTTACTTTACTCTGAATTACTCTGAATGATAGAATTAGATCAATATAAATATATTATTATTTTTGTTTGTTTGTTTTGTTTCTTGGATATTGGCTAGTCACATAGTTCCCTGCTGATGTAAGTAAGGCAGCTCAATTGTTCACTTTGTGGTCAAGTTTGTTGAAGTTTTTCTAATTGAATGTATTACAACAACATTAAAAGCTAATGAGATACACTAATTTCATTATTCTGGTTTTACTGTCCCAAGTCTGTGTTTTAGAAGAGTTTCCATTACAACAATATTTACAGTCTGGGTGTTACAATATATATTAAATACAAAATGATCTGTATCAGCCATCAAACACCCACATCAGTCTAAACATATTTTTGACATTTGACATTTTATTTAGTTACACCATGCACGCTAACAAGATAAAAAATGACAAAAATATGTTTAGACTGATGTGGGTGTTTGATGGCTGATACAGATCGTTTTGTATTTAATATATATTGTAACCCCCAGACTTTTAATTATGTTGTAATGGAAATGATTGGCCAATATTGGGTAATCATTTTGCATTTGCTTCTCTATTTATAGATATTTTTTAATAATAATTCATTTTCCAGTAACTGTTCAAAATGTACTATTGTAATCTTACATTCACTTTTACAAAAATAGCACAGTTTATTGTTCAAAAATAAAATATTAGACCTGATACAGCTGATATATATTTGTTTTTACCAATGATTGAGCTCTGATATTATTTAATACAAAACTGTATTTATTGAGCAGCTGAGTTTACAGATCAGATTTCACTTCGACCACCACCCATTCATCAGTAAATATCCCCCCAGGTGCTAAATGACCAAATGGCACAGGAAGTGGCTGCGGTTGAATAACATATGAAGCTCTTTCAGTTGTTTATTGTGTCGTACAATCCAGCACTCCTTCACAGCGGCTTCAAATTCAGACGGATCTAGACATGCAGAGTACAAGCAAACTGTGTTACAAGTCCTCTGGGCAGCTGTGAGTTCAGTGCCTTGGTCAAGGGCATTTTCAACCGTGGTGGCTGAGAGAGGGCCAAGAGTCACTTTGGTTCTGAGATTCAAATTACTTTTTTTCTCATTTAAACCTCTAGGCTGTGGCCACTTGGTTGAGCAACAGGGTTGGCTGGGTCTTTTTAAATGTCCATATTCTGAAGTACATGTGTACATGCAGAGAAACTGGTAGAAAACTAAAGAAGCGACTACATGTAGCCTATTAGTGATATGATACTAACTGCAGCAAATAAACACTTTACTTGTTGTTTATTTAGCTGTTCTTTGTTCGTTTGTGTCACTTTTATGATATTTGATGTACCTTCTCTTTATCTTTTGGGGTGACATATTTTCATAGAAATCCCTCGAGGTTTCTTTGTCTCACTGCACAGGTTTGAGTTTCTTTTCTACCCTCTCCTAGTGTTTTTTCCCCCTCTTTGGTGCATATAAATTAAACGTTAAAGCTGCATCTATCTTGTGCTTGTGTGTAACCCTGTAAACATGCATGTGAAGTCAAAGAAAAAAATGAAAGGAGGCAAACCGAGTGGAGCTGATGCTTACAGGTACCTGACTGGAGAGGCTGAAGTTGGTGGCGGGGCTGCGTTTCTTGCCTGCGGTGGTGCCCACGCTGCTGTTGGCGCTACTGGCTGAGTTCTTCCGTTTCCTCCTCTTCGTGGTTGTCTGTCGGGCGGGCTCAGCTTTGGCACGACCAGCAAAGACAAACAGAGGCAATGCCAAGAACATAACGCATACAGACGGTAACAAGGTGTAGGGATGTGTGCTGTGTGGAGAATGTGTTTTAGGTCATACAGTAGAGGCTCAGACAGACAACAACACATGTTGAGGCAGAAAGGCATGCTGTCAAAACTGTACATAATGCTTATATACACGCATGCATGCAAAGAGAGCACACAAAAATACACGTTACAGAGACAAGGGTGACTAGTCTACAACGATCCATGCTTTGTTTTCTTCAGAGGTGAAACCGCACGAGCGTTAACATCTCCCAAGACATGCACTAGTAAGAGAGAACCACTGTTTAATTTGCATAAATGCTCAACAATGGATCCTGATACTCAATGTAATGTACATTTGTTAATGATTTCGGCGTTGTACCAATTGCCATGGTCCTCAACAGCATGAGCCAAATTAAAACTGTTCTGCTGAGGCAAAAAGCACATTCATGTTTGTCTTACTGGATGTGCTGTTATACTGTGTCCATTCTTTCATATTTGTTGCATTAGATTTGATTTGCTGAGCATGAGTGTTATTGTTCTAGTCATAATGTTTTAGCCAGTGCTTGAGAAGTCTGTTCCTAAATGCATTAATCTGGCAAATGTAACTTGCAGTTATGTTACAGGTATTAGTACTAGTTTCAAACATGTAGCTGAGCATCCATGATGAACTTGCACATGGAAATGTATTTCATGACATTCCAGTGAGCACTACAATATTGGTTGATTATAAGACTTAAGACAATTACAGTGCAAGAGAGAAGATACCTTTTTTGTGATTTGTGGGAAATATTTCCGTTTTGAAGTTCTGTGGGTGTCCAGCTGAAAACCGGAGCCAAAATCAGTTTTATTTTATTCAGGTGATTGAATAATGTTAAACAACTTGAGACAGAATGAGACCAGAAATGACAACAAAGAAAAAGAAGAGTAATAATTGAACATTCAGTGCCTTACAGGTGCTACTTAACACCACTGGGAAACATGCTTAGATGAAAGATGTTTTTCCAATTATGAGCTATACATAATTTCTAATGGTGCAATTAAATCACAAGTGAGTCATTATTATTAAAAGATACAAAGTACTGACAAGGGTTAAATAGAGATCTAGGTGTTTTTAGTATTTACAAAATAATTTATGTAGTGCATAATTTATGTATACATGATTGTGCAAATTCTTCTAACATTTGTTAGAAAACATCATTCCTTTTAATCTCAAGAGAGAAAAGAAAACACTGCTGTTATCTTCAAACAGATGTCTGAAAATGAAATACATTTTTTCGAGGTTCTTACTAATCACACCAAGGGAGATGCTTTCATATTCAGTTACAACAACCAGCGACTCATGATACAAACAAAACTGAAACTGTAAATCAGAGGTAAAACAATAAGGGGAATTTTTATCAGTATCTTTTCTCTTTTGATTCCTGACTTTGACAGACGTTTGTGCCAAAAAGCGGGCCTATTGTCAGAGACAATCATTTCTGTTATCCGACTGGTTTCCTTCGATGCTGAACCGGTGACGCACTAAAATCACTTCCATTTCCACCAAAAGGACTTATCAGAGCATAAATGTGCCTGTGGCTTCCTTCCTGGCTAAATCCACAACCAGTTTCCAAGCTGGAGAAGAATTGCAGGAAAAGGGGAATAACACGCCACCAGCAAGGAAAACCACAATTCTAGCTAAACTGCAAAGTCCAGGCAAACTTCATGTCAACATATAGACGGAAGACATGAGACCCTGAAAATCACTCTTTTGATTGGTAAAACACACTGAGGCATTAGACTTACTCTGTTTAATATTTAAAAAGTTACCATTAAGCAACTTCTGGATCCACAACCAGCAGTCCCACATACAGGTAATATCATATCAAACCAAATGAAAAGATTAAGCTGCATGTTATATCACACTACATCACACATTAAGCTTTTTGTCATAAATCACACATAATGCTATCTTATGACATAAAACTATCACCCCTACAGGACTTCATACCAACTTGTGTTTTCTTTCCATGTGCACAATTAACAGTCAGTACAAGAGTTTTTTTCTCTCAGACTTGATATTCATAAAATGCTTTCCGTGTTTTATTTTTTTACTCTCTGTTTTTTCCTTTCTTTGAAGAACGTCGTCGACACTGGGGAGCCGCTGGCCGGGGAGCTGGATCTACCAGTCTGATTACACCCGGCACTCTTAATTAAAGTTACACAGGTCTGAGTCAAAGGCTTTTTGACTGGTGTTGGTTTTTAAAGACATCTCGTCACGGCTCGCTAAGCATTGCTGTAATTTGCAGCCACTTCGATGTGTCCAAAAAACTAGGCTTACTCTTTTTCTCCAGCTTAAGACCACACAGCCAATTTAAGCCTGGTACTTTTCAGAAACCACCCTTAAAACATCAATCATAGAAAGCTGAGAGGCCCGTTAAGATTGGCGAGGTTGAGATTGAAGAGGCAGCCTTGAATTCTGATTAATTTCACATACCTGACAGGCAAAACATATTTAAGGGATTAAGACATATAATGGCAAATTTGGAAACATAAATGATGCAATAAAAACACAGTCTGAGAAAATACTATTCCTATTCGTACGAAGTGAGTGATGGTACAGAATTAAAAACTGTTTTACAGGACAGGGAGTAACTTGAACCTCAGTAGAGGAAACGATTAACACTTAAGACTAGATCCGCAACATTTTAGAAAATGTAAATGATTTTCTGTCATCAATTCAAACTGGATTTGATGCCATTTTGGCCAAGAACTTAATTTATTTATGTGGCTTGTTCAGAAAAGCAGGTTTATACAAAGTTATCTGACAATCTCTGCTGAAAGAAAACCAGAAAAGCTCCTTTCATATTCATTCATGTTCCAGATTTGTGGGAGTTCAGTGTTTTTGTCTGTTTCTTTGAACAAGTTTATGCATGTTTTTTGCAGTAAGTATTATGTAGTTACCTGGTGGGGCTACCATTCTCTGCCATTTTTGGAATAGACATGTCTTGAGACAGTCCCGAGGGCTGAGGTTGTAGGTCTTGTGCCTTGACATGAGCTCTTGCATGGGCTCCAGGATGACACACAACTGGAGAAAACAACGGGACAAAACACACGTTAAGTTAAAGCAGATCTATTCAACATTTGATGAGAGTCCTGTCCACGGCTGCAGCCTCTTATCAAGGTAAAACAAAACAAAGTCCATATAAATGCTGAGTTAGTTGCTCAATTAATCATCCACGGACTGACTTTGAGTGATTAATTGTGCAGTAAATCTACTTTTTATAGATACTATTAATAAAGCACCTTTAAAAACAGGTTTATTGTCAAGTGCTTTCAAGAGAAGCACAAGAAGACAGATAGTGAGAGAAAGATGGGCAGGAGGATACATTCTAATATCAGCAGCCTTTGTTGGGCTGTTTACAACAAAATGTGTATGACTTATTCATGCGCTAATACACACATACTATATCTAAGTGTTCCCTCCTTCGACACACAGAAGAGTCGCTCATTCCCACACTAAACTAAGTACAATATTCAGTCTGGAGAAAACTGTAAATCTCTGGTGATCTGCAGTGAGAGGAACCAGGAGTCAGCTTGTCATCTTAAATACATAAGGCTTAGCTTCTCCAGATAACATCTGGATAACATTACAAACTGGTCAACCCCCAGCAGAAACCTTGCTGTTGTTGCAGTCAGAGGACAGGGATTGGGCAGTTACAGGGCTTACTTATTGCTGGACCAATCACAGGATAACACCGGGATCAAACTCCAGGCAACCTGCCTGTCTTTTCCTTCAAAAGAGTTTTTTTTCCTCCCTGACCGTTCTCTGGAAATTTGACCATTATACTCTTTTTAAGCAACGTCCTGTTTAATGACAAACTCATAAAGACGTGCAGCAGACCTTCATCTCGTGTTTTCAAGAAACTTGCATATCTTGCATATGTTCTGCGGAGAGACTGTCACATTAAACCCCACCTCTCCCAGTGCCTGACATCCGCAACAACTTCGTTTTTTAAATTATCGCAAGCTTTCAAGATGGTTTCCTACATTATTTTTTTTATAGCATCCTATAGTATTTTGTCCGTATTGATCTGTTATAACAAGAAGATTTTGACCTGATTCAAACAGCCTTTCCAGAATGATCTAAACACCAATGGTCAAATAGTTTTCAATTAACAGCGGCACTTAAAAGGTATGGTATTTTTATGCACATGTTGTGATTTCTATTTTTATAAGGACCCCATATTGGTTTTGGGGTGGGTCCCTGATATACTGTATTTAGCAATAAGTTATTATTAGAGCAAAACCAATAAATCAGCCAGGGATATGTTAGCTTATTGCAGATATATCTGGTGCATATGTTGGCTGATAAATAAAAATAAAATGCAGCACAGAAATGCCAAAATAAGTTTAAGGTCATTTTCATCAACAGTGTTAACATTACTTAGTTTGTCCACAGCAGTTCATTGACAAATTGATTTTGGCCACAACTCTTTATCGAAGGGATCCGTATCAAGATTGTTTGTTTATGTTACAAAACAAAGTAACTATTGGCCAATATACTGTTACTAACTCCAAAATATCAAAATTAGTATCTGACTCAAAAACTCCCGAATGGGTCGGGCTATAGTTACTAAAATATTTTAATTATGCATTTTGTTCTTTGTATCGCATTCTGGGCTGAATCATTTACCTCAGTCCTGCTGTTCCAAGCACCAAGTTCTCTAAATTAAATAACAAATTGTGTCAATTGTAATTACCTTCCACAACAACACATAAATGAATTTTCTGATCAGACGCTCCCATTGGTTACCTTCCAAAATGGTTACATATTATTGCTGCAGAAATAAAAACATGTTCTGATCTGACATTGCAATGGTTAAGGTTTGGTTAAGTTTAGGCACAAAAATAACTTGGTTAGGTTTAGGGCAAGATCATGGTGTGGGTTAAAATAACTACTTGGTTAGTGTTAGAAAACGCTGGTAACATTAACTGTTGCAAGCAAACGGAAAACAAACAGCAATCTCCCATGTCAAAGTCAAACATTTTGTTGACCCATCCATCTACCACTGGGGCTCTATAACAATACCACATGACTTGTTGCTGACAGACAACAGTTACCACAAATTTAAAGCAAACATTTTGTTTTTGGGAATTTGCTGAAATTTCTTTAGTGGACAGTCACGTTCCAAGATGCATATTGTATACACATCAAGATTATCCCACACAGAAGAACATATTGGAAACACACATAGTACATGTTATCAATGTAAGCAGTCTATGTAGTTGCTGTTAGTGTTTCCAAATCAGAGTGTGATGTTAGGTCAAAAATGACTGGAGTGAAAGTAGGTGTGGGTTTAGTAACTTGCTCAAGGGCACTTTGACAGTCGTTACTCAGAGAAAGGAGCCTGTTAATCATTCACTGCATGCTCAAATGATCTCATCTGACCTTCAGCATCCCACCACCCCAACATTTCCGATGTCAGTTCTAATCAACATGCTCATCCTGTCTTCAGCTGTACTGTACAGCCACTTGGAGGTAAAAAGAAAAAACAAGGTAAGAACTTTGAAGGAGACTGTCGATCACACACAGTATATATTACCCACTACAACGTGTTAAACAGGTTTGTAGGGTTTTATACAAATCACCTGAAAACACCAGAAATCCTTTCAAAAATGTTTTAGCATGATAGATATTCACACCAGGATGTTCACCAGTCGTGGGTTTCAAACTAGTTGTTCTAACAACCCTAGACTCAGCTGCTTACGCTAAATTACCCTACATAAACATAGTAATGTCTGTTGCTATTCCCTGTGTTAGGACGGCGGTGTTTTGATGCCATGCAGCTCGAGGTAAAGTGAACATCCCTGTAGCAGACTAATCCCTTGTTCTCCTCTGATAGTTCCCTCCTGACACAGTAATATCCCTCCACAGCTCAGCCAACAAGCCCTGGCTCTCAGCCTGAAAACAAGGGCTATTTTCAGGCTGAATAGTAGGAAGCGGGCAGCTCCAATACATGGAAAGGCTTAAATACTCCAAATGAAAAAAAAAGAGAGAGTGTGTTTGTGACAGTGGGAGAAAGACCGGTTGTAACCCCATAGCCAGGAAACCGTCAGTCTCTTTTGGAAGGACTGATAAATGCTGGGAAAGGTCTTTTCCAGGGACACATTATTGCCAGTTTAATGTGAGGAAAGGGTGTATTTTACCTTGACATCCTTGGATAACAGTAGGGGAAAATATAATTTGCAAAGTATGTCACATGATGAATAAATAACTGAACAACAGTGGTTCCCAACCTTGGGATCAGGACACTCAGAAGGGGTCGCAAGATGAAACTAAATGAATAATGAGGTGGTTTTGGGGAGTTTAAAAATAAAGAAAATGTAAATTCTCCCACAAAAAATATGTTTTTCAGACTTTTCTGTGATCTTTGCTTTGATCTTGATGATTGTATAGGTTTTTTTTTTTCAGGTCTCAAAATACTATCCAAATGCAACAGTCTATTAATGGAAAATCACACTTGTGTTCAGTGTTACGTATTAAGGGTTAAACCACTGCTTTAAAGGACACAAGTCAGAGTTACAAAGCCTCCAATTCTTACTTCTGTCTTCTTAATGCTTTTTAAAAATGGCGTTCTGAGTAAACTCACATGCTTAAAATGCAAATTCAATAAACTAAATATCATTATTTTTAAACTAGTGAAATAATCTATGTAGTTTATGATGTTTTCGTTATTACTGAAATGAAAGAAAACCTCAGAACAAGGTTAAATCCCTCGTTAAGAGGAAGATTTTCTGCAGCATTTAAAATAAAACCACATTGCATTCTGGGAAAGTCGGCCAATTCCTAATATAGCAGACACACAAGGATTTATGTGAAATATTTCAGGTTTAGACCACTGAGGCAATGCAAGTCATTTCAACAAACTAAACCATTCTTCAAAAGCAAAGCTTTGTTTTGTTTCATGTGCTAAGCACTGACCATCTGAATCACCAAACTAAAGAATGAGCAGAAGCAAAATCTTTAGTGTAATTACAGATAGTTGAATTATATGTTTTCTCTTTCAATGGCATTACAGTTGCTTTCTGTATAGAAAATAATTGTAATAGGAAAACAAAAACAGCCACCCTGCTCCCTCTCTCCCGCTCTGTGTCTTTCTTCACTCAGTTATTATAAGCAGCGGAGGTGCCGTTCCCTGATTTGTGCGCCATTTCACAATTATGAGTCTCAACAGGGAGCGTTCATTAATGTTATGCTAATTTTCTGTATCCAATTAATTCTTCTCTCTCCCGCTTGCTCTTGTTCTCCCATTTGGAAATCGTAGCTGTCAGTCAACTGTGGCATCGAAAAACACAAACAAAACCCTGTGAAATAATCACTAATGTATTCAGCTGGCTTATACTTCCTATTTCCGTAAATTATATTGCTACGGTCAGGTAGCACAACATGTATATACAGAGAGTAAAGTAGAAATAAGTGCTTATTTTTTTGTTTTTGATGCCATGAAATTATACACTCAGGTTTCAAATGCCTGAGTCATAAAACATAAATAACAGCATAAGCCTTCAATTCCAGTAACTCAGAGAAAGACAGTTGCATTTACCACCACGACATGAACTTAAATTACCTAAAGAGTGAATATGAGAATGTAGAAAAGCATATTTTGGAAAAATAAACTTAAGTCTAACTTGTGACAAACACTGAATATACCTGTAAATTTAAACTCGGAAATCTGAAACAGATTTACTGTGGGGTGATTAATAGTGAATAATAATTAAAAAAAACATCTTTATGCTGTCTAGGCACACACATATAAGAGATTTAGTTAGAATATATGAGTAACATGAATTATAGCATTTAAAAATGGACAAGAATCATTCCTCCGTGTGCATTAAAGTGTGAGTAGTTGAGAACAAAAATAAAAGCGGGATGACAGTCATAGACATTGTCACACATGCTCCAACACACACACACCGCAGAGTCCTTACCCTGAGGTAGTTGAGGGTGAAGTTGGTCAAGCCCATGCGAGTGATGTTTTTGGACAGTTGCTCCAGCACCTGAGGGTCTTGTGCCTAAAGTAAGCAGCAGAGAAATGAAAATGAAGACAAATGCATATATAGGCTATACATTATACATCTATATTTTGTTATATTTGTGTTCAACTCACTGCATATAAACTAATTATCTATGGGCAATTAGGCTAATTGGCATTCATCAGATATGCACAATCAACACATTCACACCCTCAAGTCATAAATGCATCTACTTATTATTGTTACTGCAGTTTTTCTATGAAGCTGAATGAAGTATTTTAGGCCTTCATTTCACACTATTGTCAAACTGTGGGCTAATTAATCAATATTACTTTGTCACTCCATTTAAAATTCTGCACATTTTCAATTTCATATCTTTACTGGATTTGATGATGTTGCTCAGTGTATGCATATAGGGTCCGGGCAGCAGAGTAAATTAATTTAGCAATGCAGCCACCCATCCTTCCATTTAAGAAAGAATTGCGTTTTATAATCATAATTTGGTTTCTATTTTAAGAACTGATTATTTGTTTTTAAGATCTTAATTTGCAAAGTAGCTTGTTACATTAACTGTAAAACATATGTACTGGGGTGAAAAGTACAATATTTCTGTCTTAAATGTAATGGAGTAGAAGTATACAGTATCATAAAATGATACCTCTTGTATAAAAAGTGCAGTAATTGTCTTCTCTTTTCAAATGTCTCATTTGGACCATTGACATGCATCTTAAATTCCTGTAAGTTCTGTATTTAGCCTCTTGAACCGAGTGTCTCTATTGTATCCCTGCACTATATATGTGCTAGTATTTACTCCTGTTACTCCACAATTGTTGATACATGGCATTCACCGGTGCTGCCAAGACAAATTCCTGTACAGTACGTTTAGACTAATTCTGCTTGACGAGTAAAGTAGTTCAGATTCTGATGGTCTGTCAATAATGCACACTAATTCAATTCTTCCGTCACTTGTGTTGGTATGCTGACAGTACAGAAGAACTCCCTCGGTTCCCTCTTGACTTTCTCCACACAGAGATGCGACTGGAGATAGAATTATGCATTTTTCATAAGGTGGTGAATGCAAGTGTGCTCACTGCTCCTCCTCAGTCTGCTTTTGCTCTGTCAATACCTACAGCTTTTTATGATTTGACTGCTTATTCTTGGTGCAGCAAATAAGCTTAGGGAATAATCATGTGTCTTCATGAGATTTTTTTTTAAATCAGATATCATCCTTTAATTGCTATCTCAGCTTCTTTTGTTCTTATTTAAGATCTATTCTTTACTCCTACACACACATACTGTATAACCACAGGTCTTCCATGAATTTTTATTTTTACAATCAATTTATTCATTTTTTAAAAACACATTTGAAGATGGTGGTCAGTTCTTACTCTTTTGTATGAATTGTGGAACTGTCAATTGGACAACATATAATAAAAACACTGTGGATGGGGTCATCCAGCATCATCAATGAGTCCTTTCACTTTTAATATTGTAAAGTAAATTTTCTGTTCTGTATTTTCACTTAAGATTATGACTTTTACTTGTAATTGACTATTTTTAAATTGTGGTATTTTTAAGTATATGAATACTTCCACCACTGCTTTTTAAAAGTTAAACCTGAACTTGAAACAAATAACAACATACAGGTTTCTGAAGGGACTTCATTAAGTTTTACTGCTGGCTGTCATCTTGGAGTAATAAGACATGAATGTGAAGTTGAGACACCTGTCAGTCAAGCAAACATGCCCTAAAATATTGTTCTCTTAAGGCCATAATGGAACAAGCACTATTAAAACCATCGTCTAGACAAATTCAAGAATAACTAAAAATTACTGCGACTCAAATGTCTTATTGAAAAGAATCAATTGACAATTTTGATATTGACTTCAATACAGATGAGTTTCTGAAGTCAGCATCTAGTGGGCGTTACAGGAACTGCATCACTCAACTGTGATGTTTTTTTGGGATGGTTGCAGATTTTCACACAAACTGTATTAACAGTTGTGATTACTTTTGTTATGACTAGTAACTCTACATGCATCACATATGTTGAGGAGATGTGAAATAAGAACTATGACACAGCTGTGGCCATTATTTGAATACCAGCTTTAATTTGAGAATTTGTGAAAAGCTATTTAATTTCACAAATGCTTTTATAGGTGGTGATGGCATGAGGTGGATAAGACACATGCCTTTGGTGTGAGAGACCCGGGTTTGAATCCACTGTGAGACACCAATGTGTCCCTGAGCAAGTCACTTAACCCCTAGTTGCTCCAGAGGCGTGCGACCTCTGACATATATAGCAATTGTAAGTCGCTTTGGATAAAAGCGTCAGCTAAATGAATAAAAAAATGTAAAAAAAATAAAAAATAAAATGTGTTAACAATGTTTAAAATAAATAAAAATAAAGCAACCATGGCAGGTGAGATTACACACTTTTCATATTGTGTAATCATTCCCAACATCTACTTAAAATTCTTACACTTTTTCTCACTAATTTTAATTGTGGGTACATTTTAAATTGAGTTAAAATAAAGTATTTTTGCAGTAAGGAGGTACTTGCACTATGTTGTTGGTGTATTTATTCTGAAGCTCCTCTGCTTCTACTAAAGTAAGATTTTTTTATTGTTTCTATTTCTATCACTGAACACACAGCTCTAGTATCTACAGTATCACTTTTGACTAATATCAATTATATACTTCTGAAAACTAAAATAAGAACAAACTTTATTTCTTTTTTCAATCAGTTCCTCAAGAGTGACTGTAAAAGTAGTTCAACTCACATCAAAAACTGGGCCTTCCACAGTGACTACATCTGCACTGTTATCTGCAGTTTTAACATTCCTATTCTGACTCCCATGTGTCTATATCTGCTTTCATTAGTCCAGGCAACGATCAAAAGAGTGAACTCACACTCACACACAAACCACTGAAGATCTGGCCACAACCCACAATACCCCACAATATCCCACTCTCCAGGAATTAGTGTGAATACCCAGAGGGGCCAATTTATTGGTGAGTGAAATTCATATGAAGATTTGGCCAAAAACGAAGCTGGCTACGCAGGCGAAGCTGCCTCTCTCACACACCTTTAGGTCCATGGGGGTAAATAGAAAATACTGAAATGAAGTGGGGCAGCTACATGAATAGCAACTGTATTGCATGAGCACTATAACATGTTGTTTTTTAAGACCTTTTAGGACGTGGAATACATAACATTGCTGGCTTCTAATGGCTTTTGTCATTCATACATAGGTGACTTTTATGTAAATGTTCCCTACGGCTTTTTTCAAATATGACAAGACATTTATGGAACGAGCCATGTGCTGGCACAATACTTGGCACCTTGTACACGAGAGGAGGCGTCATCACTGTTGTGGAACAGCTGTGAGTTGAAAAGTTTAATGATGTGAAGGGAGAAAGGTGTTTTCTGTTCTCTCACGGGCTGCATCACTGATGGATTTTTAAACTTATCTTGCTGCTGAAGGTTTAATTAATGATGATCTTGAGCTTGATGGACACTCGCCCCCACTTCTCTTCTAGTGAATCTCCTAATAAATTTTCTCATCAATTTCATCATTTATTAGGGAGAGAATTCTGTCTGTTTTATAAAGTCCGACAATAACTTGGGAATTTAACAAAGAATCTCCTTAAACACGTAAAGTCAACTCATTCACAGTTTATTTAAGTGATTTTCTTTCTTTGAAAATTGAATATGATACTAATAATGATACTTAATGTATTTAACCTTGTGCTACTACTTTAATACTCAAACCAGACTTCTTGCGGAAATGTTAGTAGGTCCGAAGTAGTGAGACTGCCGTCATATCTTTTACGTAACATTTACTTATTCAGATATGAGACCAACTTGTAAAATTGCCCTCACAATTAAGAGGTACATGGATGAAATGAGCTTAAGAGAGTTTTGTAACCCCTGGGTCTAGCTAAAACTAAATGCAGTGTAATGCAACAGGTTATAATGTTCAGTTTTGTACAGTCTGTGGTGCTGTTGAATTGCAGTGCTTTATCCATTTATGCCTCATTGATGTAAATGTGGTGGACAAGTGAACAGAAACACGTCAGTATAACACAATACAATTCAACAGCACCACAAACTGCAGCCTCTCTGAAACGGTTTAAACAAAACTAACCTTCATGAATTTATTGGATTTATTCCAGGACTGTATTAGACTATTTGTTTTAGATACGTGGGTTTAAGTGTATATATAATTTGGATTCCTTTATTTTCCCTAACAGCAGTGCTGTATAGTACAGTTTCAGTTCAAAATCATCTGAAAGCTCCAGCTACACTCCACAGCTCCAGTGACTAAATGTGTGTTACACAGTGGAATTAAGCAGATTATTCATTCGACCTTGTTTTTTTTTCTCTCTCTCTCCCTTTTCAGACAAGGGCCCTTTTTTTTTATCCTCAGTGGCCTTTGATGTCTGCAAATAAATTGGTTTGCAAAAATCCATCCAAACTGCTTTGTTGGCGTTTAAATTTCATATGCTCATGAATAGCTTCTAAAAAGTCTTGACAGAGTGCAGAGGCCCTCGTTAGTATTCAAAAAGTGACACCTTAAATGATGGGCATATCTGGGCGTGGGGGTGTGTGTGTGTGGGGGGGGGTGTCCTGTGGTAATGATGTCACACTCACGTGCATGGCCAGGATGCTTCGGGGGATGAGCTCTCGGTACTGCCGGATGGTAAAGTGCCACGTCTTGATTCTCATTAGATCATCAAAGGCAAACTCCAGTATCAAACGGCCCTCTGTACAAACCTGGACAAAGATCACATAGTTAGTGTTACTTAACGTTTCTCCTCAGCCTGATATCTCTTTCAGTAATCATTCACCGCCTGGCAGGCGGCCGTCAGCTGATTTGGATGCAGACAAAACAGAAAACAGTGTTTATTGGCCGGGCGATATTTTGATAAAACACGCTGGAAGGGTTTCGTCTCCATTTTGGAATATGTTCAAGGATTTTGTAGCATGGAGCGAGCTATTATGCTCCCAATATTTACTCTGCTCGCTTCCCTCATTCAAGGCATCTGTCCTTGGGCCTCTCAACCATGCAGCTATTTCTAAAATGTGAAAATAAATGTAATCTTGAGAGGGGTGTGTTTACACCAGAGACAAAAGAACTTCAGGTCAGAGAGAGTTGCCAATTAGGAGGAGAGAGAGAGGCAGAGAGAGAGGGAGACAGAGAGAGAGGGAAACAGTGACGGGAAGAAAAACATTTTTTCGCCCCTTTAGCTGAATTCAGCTCTTGCCGGGGCCCTTGCGCTTCTCTCGTATTTCGTTGCTGTGACAACCAGGGAGAGAGAGGAGAGAGAAACGGAGAGACAGACGGGGGGGGGGGGGGGGGGGGAATCAGCTGATTAGTTGGCATGGCAACGGCAAAGATGTAATCCCACCAGACACACTCTAATCAATGCCCCCAGCGCAGATGGTCTCCTGAGGATCAGCAAGAAAGAGGCTAGTGGCCATACTGCCCCCCCCCCCCCGCCAATCCCCCACCCCACCACCTTCCTCCTCCTTCTCACCCTCATTCCCCACTTTCCACCCCCCACCCCCGCCGCCCTTTGCTGGTCACATGCTCCACCGCTAACTCCAACACACTCAAAAAAATAAAATACAAAATAAAAAATAGAAGCTCAACTGCTCCAAAAACCCCTTAACGCAGAGCCGCTTCTCTCCTGTCTTGACTGAATATGTGGATCCTGTATAATGTTCTCACTCTTTGTGCAACGGTGCGTTTCCTGAGTTATTCAACCAACTGAGATTACAATAAGTACATATACAGACAGTTTTGTTCCATTATGAAATAGTATTTCATATTTGGAGAAAACGTCTGCCCGTATCTTACTTTTATGTTGTACATCGTGACAAGCACTTTACAACAATACATCTAAACCTTGATTGAATATCTCTTTTACTTTTATTACTATGGAAAAACAATACGAGTAGCATTAACCATTCTAACATTATAATACTGTATACTGAATAAGCAACTTCAAATTACTATTATTTTTTTCTTAAAATGGATATATAGCATTTTGGAAATTAACACTTCCATACTGACATAATTCAGTGCTGATACAGTGGTTTTACATGCCTGGGATCTGCGCAGTTGGATAATGGGCTTCACTGAGCTAGATAAGTGTGGATTAGACTAAAGCAATGTTTGGAAATAATCCTTGGTGTTTAATGGACAATGAAAATAGTCTTTATTTTTTATTTAGTCTAATTCCAACAGCAGTTTGTCTAAGAGCTGACCTTAGAGTTCAGAGTGAAAGGAAGGATGCAACATGATGTGTAATACCCTCAAATTTAAAACAACATCTTCCCAAGAACTCAAACTGTGGGTGTGAACCATAGACTGTATATAAAAAGGTGTGAACCATTGTTGTCCAGTGAAAACCATGTATCTCCAAATATGGTGCTTTTTAATTTTTAAGACAAACTGGAGGACTAAGTGTTCCTTTTTGGGTTGAGAGATGTCTTGTACTTCTTTAGATAAATAAACCTCTTTAAAAAACCAACCGATTATCTGAAAATGTAAATTAAAAAATTGACATTTTGGAGATACATGGCTTTCTTAGAACAACTACAAATGACCGACGTGAGTTTTAAAAGTTGACTGAGTACACGAAAAACAAGAAACTGTATTTGTATATTCTAAACATATGTAAGTTTGACTCTTACCCCCGGGTTTTCAGCAATGGTTGAATTATGAAAACTAGGAATATTGAAATTAATCCACTAGTACTCAAATTGCTGCTGAAAGGTAAAAAAACAAAACAACTAATGCGACTTTGGTGTTTTTCTTTTTCTCCTTTGAAATGAAATGCATCACGGTCATTATGTGGTTTCCTGCCCTTTGGGCTGCTGAACCCTATTAAAAGACCAAATATTTAGGCATGTATGAGGAAATAAATAATTCTTTACATCAGTCCTGAAAGTGTACTTGTAGATTTATGTTTTGTACCCACAAGCAGTGAAATAACTTGAATTGTGTTTACTAGTAAGCCAGTGTCTTCTGATGCTTTCCAGGTGCTGTAGCCTACAGTGAAATAACGCTGCACTATTGATTTCTTTTTCCATAGTGCCAAATGTGTCTTTAGCATTGCCTCCACTATTGCTCTTATTTCTCTCCACAAGCTTTCTGCTTCTCTGTAACAAATAAATAAATTGGCAAACCAGCTAAATCAGAACCAGAATAAGAATCACTTTAATTGCCAAGTGCAATCAATGTGCAGGAATTTGTCTTAGTGGCAGTGGTGCAGAGATATATTAACCACAAATGCAACCAAGGCACCCCTTTTCCACAGATTCCACCGTACATTCAATCATACAAAGCTATTTACTTCTCCATACTAAGAGAGAATTGGTTAAAATCTAATATTTCTCACAATGGCTGTAACCAATTTTGTTTTATTTTTAGCTAAATAGTGTTCCCTTATGAAAACTAAAAGTAGGAAAATCCCATTGAATTAAAAAGTAGTCCATTAAATGGTGCAGCCCCTCACAGAGAGTACCCATTGATTTAAGAGCAGGGTCATAAATCTTCTACACAACGGGGCTGAGATCAGGGGATCTCCGGCTCAAAAGAGTAAGAAAGAATAACAGCGTCCTGCTGCTGAGAAACTATTCAATACTGTACCCTAACATGACAATCAATTAACAACAGAGAAGATGAAGGTCATTAAATTGATTATTATGACTGCTTCTGGTGAGTGGTGAATATAGATAGGACCAAAGTTGACTAAATGTACTCAATTATGGCCACAAGCTGTTGCTGTGCTTCATAATACCACATGACATTCTGTATCAGTAAGTATAGATTAAAGTAAATATATTAGATTTAAAGTTTGACAATAGGTTAAAGCATATATTCCTATTTATGGTCAATGTATATATAATAAAAGTGCGTTGCTGTGAATATGTTGAGTTTAGAGCTGATGAGACTAGTCAATTAATTGATTAGTCGATCACTGGAAATTTAATCTGAAAGTATTATGATAATTTGTTAATTGTTTAATTTGTTATTTAAGAACAATTACAAACAAAATCACATCTTATCATGTGTGAATTGCTGGTTTTTGTACGCGTCTATGATAGTGCCCTAAATATCTGGGATTTGGACTGTCGGTCAGACAAAACAAGTCATTTCAATGTCAGCTTTTAGAACTTGTGAAGAGCTTTTTTCTATGTTCTGACATGTCATAGACTAAACAAGAAATCATTTAATCCTATATTGAAAATGATCATAAATTGCAGCCTTAGTTGAGCTGCAAGATGTTGTTGAATATTTTCCTTAACATGTCATTCAACTTACAACAGTGGAAGTAATGTAACAGCTCAAATGAACTTTAAAATTTAAAACAAAGAAAAATAGAATAAATTGTGAAGTGCAGAATATATTTAAAATTTAAATAGTATATAATTGGAGTGTCCCAGTGGCCTTGCTACCGCCTTTAGCGTCACTGGTTCGATTGCAGCAGTTGTTGTGAGTCATCGCCTCTTCCTCTCTCCATGTTTCCTGAATGTCTCTACAGTCTTCTATGAATAAAAGTTAAATCGTCAAAAAATGTCAAACTAATCTTAAAAATAATAATAGTGCTGGATCTAATGCACGCCTGTCAGACATGTGCATAGGCAAATTAAATCAAATAAAAAAGTAGTGGACTCGGTGCACTCTGTCTTTACATAACGTACTGAAAAAGCAGCAACCTTATGGTCTTATAGACCTTCATGAACAATACAAAAGTAAGCTTTTTATATGCTGCAACTAGTAATGACAAAGGACTCAATTCACAGGATATCATAGATGAAAAGACATTCAGTAAATAATCTAAATGCAAACACATGGCATACTTAAAAAGATCAATGAAATGAAACCTGAGATGGCTAAAAATAAGCAAATGGCAACACACAATTGAATCTACAGTATTGAAAGGAATGTCGACAGCTTGTTGCTATGGTTGAGATTATCATATATCCCTCAGAAGAAGTAATCAACGCTGTACATCTTATAATAACATGTAAAGAGTTAATAACCTTAAGCTCCTCTGTCATGTCACTGTATTTGAATCGCTTCTATAATTTTTACGCACTTTGCAATGAGTGCTGACTAGTGGAATTTTAAAAAGTACTATAACTAATAAAGGCAGATTACTGCAAGTTAACATAAATATAATTTAGTATTTACAACTATAAGTAAAGTTTGGTAGAGTGACAATTCAAACAGGGGTGCAAATTTGAAGAAAATACAATCCCAGCAAAGCTCAGAGAAACACACACAGTTGACAACACAACCACCCCCTTCCCCCCCAAAAAAATCCACTCAGAGAATTAAATTCACTTGAGCTGAGATCACCGTGTCACGAACTCGCCTTTTGCTCTTTGCTCGCCTCCCAGCATGCAGAAACCCCCAACTGGGCACCGGTAACAAGAGCCGTGCCCTCAGAGCTAACACACACTGGCCAGGGAAAGCAAAGCCTGCTGGGTAGTGAATAGAGGTGCTGGGATAGTGGGGGCAGCTGAGAGGTTGGGGGCTTTCGGTCAAATTGGCACCCTGTGTCACCTTGTCAACACCTTGCTGCCCTGCGAACCTGCACTCATTGTCCACCAGCACCCAGGTAGCACCACCCACTCTTTGCATCTTACTAACCCCGCCTATTCCTTAGTCTTTAATATCCCACCAGATGAGCAGCAATGGAGAGATATAGAGATAGCACATGACGCTGTGCTGAGCTCCTTAAAAAAGTGCCTCCTGTTTCAATTTACTTCATCCCTTCTCTTCGATGGTTCGCACCATATGCATTACATTGACTTGTCTAACAATCTCTTTTCATATATATTCCTTTCTTTTAATTATTTATTTACAATGATTTGTTTTTCTTTCATTGTAGTGATTTTGTGTTATTTTTTAGAAAAACAACCTGTGTGTTTAAAGGATAATTCTGGTTTATTACAATATGAGCCTATTTTCATAGTTTCTATTGCAGAGATCTGCATGGGAACATGGTGATATGACTACAATAAAGTCACACAGGACAAGAAACACAAGCAAAGATGATCAAACACACTGTAGAGAAGGCCAAAGGTTAGACAAATTATCTGCCAGTGGTTCCCAAAGTGGAAGCTTTTAGATTTTTTATTGTACATTTTTTTCAGGACACTATCCTGAACCCCAATTCTATATTTATATTTTCAAATACATCAAAACAGATTAAATAAGCAATAAACACCATATTAAACACTACTGTTGCTGCTAACCGCAGCTCGTATGATGTCAGCCAGTTGGTACATTTACATCAAGGAGCACGATGACAATTAGACCCGGACTTCATCGTTTTACCCTTGACCTTTATGTTGATTGACTATGACAATGTAAACTAAGGAATAATCGTCTGACTGCTAGTGTTTCTTTCCATGTATGATGTTTTTTTAGCTTCCAAGATGTCATAAAACAAACTACAAAAATAAGACCCACATTTTTTAAATATGTCCATGCTAATAAACCCAAATCTGAACCTGAAATTTTGAAAGAGAGAGAGAGAGAGAGAGACGAGTAAAGAAAGAGACAGATACAGGCAGAGAGAGAGCGAGTGGGAGAGCAAGAGAGCGAGTTGGGAGCTGGGGATGATTTCTCTAGGGATGAAGGATGCGTGTGTGCATGTGCTGTGTGTGTGTGTGTGTGTGTGTGTGTGTGTGAGCTAAGGGTGTGTGGGGGGGGGATGAGAGAGAGTGAGGGAGCAAAGAGTGAGGGAAGAATGAGTGAGCGAGCGAGTCAGGCAGGGGGATGAGAAAGAGGAGGAGAGGTGGTGGAGGAGGAGGATGGGGGGAGGCGGTGTGGTGGTGGTGTTTGAGAAAACCGAGGCGAGGCAGAGCTGATTGAGATTCGGGCCTCCAGAGCTGCAGCTCTCTGCTGCTGCTGGGAGCTCAGGGAGAACACGCTCACTTATTGGAATTCTTTTCCCCCCTTTTTTTCTAATGAATTAATTCTTCTCATCCAATTTAGGTGAAGATGAAAAGAGAGCAGTGCTGCGAGCATCAAATTTAGCTTTTTGTTGACCAGGCCTGGGCCTGTTGTTTCTGTTCTGTACGGTTAATAACGGACACTCGCAATATATTGTGTTTTTTTTTGTTGTTTTCTGGTTCCATTTGGGAAGCCTTGTTTACAAAAGCCAAACAACAGCAACATAAAAACACATTTCCTGTGTGTGTTATTGGGGATGTTTCATGCTCATTTACAGATATGATAACACAAAGAGCCAAAGACCAACGTCATATCACAGGGGCAGGGGCGTTGCTAGACATAAAGCTCTACTGGGGCACCCACATCCCTCATGTAAATGTTTTATTTATTTTTGCATGTATATTATTGCTAACTTGAGCGGACGTTGCAGATGTTGCCAATTGTTGCTAACTTGACCACGGAGCCTTACACATCCAAAAAACTACGCCAAAGGATCTTGACAATCTTATTGGGGCACAGCACATGGATACAGAGGCACATACCCCAGTAAAAAGGGTCTAGCGACACCTATACACAGGGATAATTAATTCAGAGGCACTTATCATTAATAGCAAATGGTTATATAGTTTGATATAAAAAAGCTGTGCTCTTTTAAAGAGCTCTCAAAGAATCTGAGCAGCAACACAGATCCAAGTCATCTAATGCATGCACAACCAGCTAACACTAATTCAGTCAATAACATAAATGTGTATTTTTATAAATGGTGTGGCTCAAGAGTAAATGTAAAGTAGAAACCCACCGATAAACTGGCCAGGCCGATACATAAGCCGATTTTAGCTTATTATTTATATATCAGTATCAGTGCACTGTATATTGTATGTCTGCTGAAAAGTAAGAAAACAATAATATATAATACAATAATAATAATCCAGATATGCTAAATATATTACAATTATATGTAATAACCACATGCACAGAATATTTAAATAGCCTTTGTTTAGGTTACAGAATGTGTTTATGTAAAAGAAAAAAGAATATAGGCCAATATGTCATAATCAGACTTTTTTAAGCTCTCATATATCAATATTGATATTGACCTCAAAAATCTAATATTGTCTAATAGTGTAAACTCCTTATTACTAAAATAAATTCAAATTCAGCCTTAAATCCATTTAATTCCATTACCCTGTTAAAAAGAGATTCAACATTTAAAAACAAGACTGGAAAAGGCAAGACACTGCATTAGCGTCAATAAAAATGACAGCTGGCAGGGAGAAATGCTTGAATCAAGTTCATTTGTGTTGAAAACTAGTAAAATAATCTCAATCCTTTGGCACATTTTTTTCACTTCTTTTCAGAAAATAAGATTTCAGATGTCAATAACAGACAAAATTTCTAACTAAAATTGAGGGTTTTTTTAAGCAGTGATGTTTTTTTAATTCACTTTTTAGTCTCACAGCCTGTGGCAGGTCAGCCAAAACGTTAATTTCAGACAACACAGACACACGGACACACACAGACACACACAGACACACAAGAGTGAGTGCATACTGTCAAGTCCTGAAAACAAGAGGGTGTATAGCTGTTTAATGTCAGAACAATCCGGTCTGGTGCTGTAGCTCAGGGTTCATGGTACAAGGAACATGGAATCTCTTTAGCTCGCCTGCTCAGCACTGACAAGGTATCTGGCCTCAGATTCATTTAGACAGTCAGCAGAAGACCACTGAGAATCAGCTAGCCATCTGGATCAGACTGTGGTGAAGCAGATATTCACTCCGGCTCACAGGGGGATTCTCTCCCCAAAGACAAAAGCAGATGAGCTCAGCTTTAGTGCTTTCAGAAGACCTCTATGTCAGGTTTGGATTATCTCACCTGCGCAATTTGTGTTTCCTCCGCTTTTCTTGCTTCTGTCTGTGCCACACATTTACTGCAAATTAAACTATACTCTTCAAATATTTTATTTATGTCCCCCTAGCCTTTGGAGTACTTCAGGGCTTAAGAATCTGTTAACATCTTTAACATGAAGAATGCCACTGGATTTTGGAGTCCAGCAGAAGGCCAAAATGCTGATATGTAAAGACGGTAAATATGGTTAACTCCAAACACTGGTTAGTGCAGATATTTGGTCAGAGGCATTTTTTCAGCTGAGATATTTTAATGCTGTAATTCAACATCCAGTTAATTTGATTTAATTTGCAGTTTAAAGCAATAATCAGGTGAACAAATGAAAATAGGTTTGCTTGTTCTAATCATTCCCCCTATCCATACTGTCTGTGAAGAGATCCCTTGCTAGTACGCTAGTGTGCTAGTGCGTTGCATAAGTGACTGTAGCAGTATAGATTTTGTCCCCTAACACATAACAAAGGGGTCTCTTAAAGGCCAGTATTGTTGTAAGACAGACTTGAAAAATTGTGAACCTCTCCTTTAAGACAGAATATACATAAAGTCCTAATTTCTAGATACTTTATTGATGTTGCTAAGCCCCCCAAACATCAACATTACACCCATTTTAAGCATGAACACCCTCTTTACAAATTCAAAAAATGCATTAAAACATAGACTCAAATTTTATTTTTTTTTTTTTGGGGGGGGGAGTCTAGAGGACAGACTTTTACTCTTTCTTACTCTTTCTTACAATTAATAATAAAGTACATATAATTTACTAACTCAAAAAGTATATTTAGTATTAACTAAATTTTCTCTCAGAAATCAGGGATATACATTAAAAATGAATACCAATTTAGCAGATAATAACTAACTTTATAATTCATGAAGCAAATAGATACAGACCTTCCTATATCTGATAGTAAGGCCACCAGGTATGACTTGATAGTACAGGGACAAAATGAAACAGAGAGGAAAAAAAGAATCAAAGAGTGTAAATGGATTTGATCTTTAACCAGTTAAACACCTCGCATAGCCCATTATCATAGCCTGTGATCAATTATTCATGCTGGGAGAAGCTCAGGGGTCAGGTGTTACCTTTGTAAACATTGGCTTCCCGTGCTGGGTGACCATGGTGCACTGATCACAGTCCAGGGTGATGCAGGAGTTGTGGAAGGACTCCTTGGAGTGTTTGAGGATGTAGTGGAGCTCGTTGACCCCTCCCTCGAACACCGTGCTGAAATAACGGGGGATCAACGTCCGGCCGATCGCTGCAGGGAAACAAAAGAGAAAGCAGAGCTGTTAAATTAAGAAGGATACCAATCGTAAAATGATCTGGGGAAATGATCAGTGAGAAGAGGGTGATATTATCATGTACTGTGCCTAACGCAGTCTAGAATAATGTTTCTATTAGTATTAGGTCTATTACTACTACTTCTATAGTAGTTACTGTACAATTTCAAGGATACCACTGGTATTATTGTAACTACTACTATTATATACTGTAGACTACTGTTGCTACTATTATGATTTAGGACTAGTCATTGTTTAAAATTCTTTCATAACTTAACCAAGTATTTCAACATTGTGGTAAATACTATTTCTTGTCATTGTCTTGTCTGTGCGCTAGCTATGAAGCTGGAGCCTAGAGGCAGTTAGCTTAGCTTAGCATAAATACTGGAAACAGGGAGAAATGGCTAACATGGCTTTCTCCAAAGTTTTTACAATTCAGTTTGTGGATGGACTAAACATGTAAATTAGTGAGCCTTAGAGGTGCTGAATTTTAATAATAATAAATAATAATTAGTCATTTAGCTGCGATGGATTGGCGACCTGTCCAGGTTGTACCCCGCCTTTCGCCCGATGGCAGCTGGGATTGGCTCCAGCCCCCCGCGACCCTGTACGCAGGATAAGCAGTTGACGATGGATGGATGGATGAATTTAGTCATTTAGCTGATGCTTTTATCCAAAGCGATACACACAATATACAATTGCTACATATGTCAGAGGTCGCATGTCTCTAGAGCAACTATGGGTTAAGTGTGTTATTCAGGGACACATTAGCAGTGGGAATCGAACCCAGTTCTCCTACACTAGAGACGATGTCTAAACACAAGTAGTCATCCAAGAACTTTGCTTAATAAAATACAGCCTTATGATTTAAATCAGAATCTGTCTGATCAAAGAATAAATATAGAATGGTACAATTCTAAATAGGTATTCAGTGCCACCCATAGACATTTAGCAACTTTCAATTCTCTTGCGATGGACACAACATTGAAAAAGAAAAGCCTAATAGCAAAGAAAGGGCTTGATAAGGACATCTGCTGTGGATTCATTAATCAAGATAAACATTTCATTGGCTGTCAAAAGCTCTGTGAAGGCAGAAACTGATCAGATGTTCAAATGAATGAAATTGATTAAATATTTGAGAGCAAAGATGCTCTTCTTTTCCTGTCTGACCCAAACTCATTCCAGGAACACAGAAAAGATTGTTGAGTCTGCGATCCATTGATGAGACTTTGACCTTTGTACTGATTACAGTTCGTTCCTCGTAATACTGTCATTGTAGGAGTCTCAGGGGCGAATTCACAAAAGAATTGGGTAGCTTTTACGGCCACTGAACATGCACAAATAAGGCAACTTAAGCTTTACCATTAGCGCAATATCTTTGTGAATCGGACTTTGACACAGGGCAGACAGCGGTTGCAAGTGATGCACAATTCATGGTGCTATCAGCGGTCGCGATACATTCTTTGTGAATCTGCCCCTCAGTTTTTTATCCTACATGAAAAACGTTCATATTCCAAAATACAAAGCAAGCATTCATTCATATTGTTCCCTTATCCAGACTCATTAAAAACTGAAAAGCCTGCTAATGGGACCAAACAATAAGTGCATAACAATAATCCCACACAAATCATGCAATATTTTTAGCAGTACTAGTAATTATGAGAAGTTTGAATGAACTTGCAACAAGATATATGCGATCGAGCAGCAGCCACCCTCCTAACTGTGGTCAATTTATGAATTAAGATAGATTATCGATTTATAGAAACTATTGGATTGTCCTGAAACCTATTGAGTCACTGTATCGAACACTGGGCAGCCTTCAGGAAACCTATTCACCCAACAAGCAATACTCCTTTATTCTTAGATCGAGTCTGATTTCCCCTGAAAGTGTCAAATAAATCTTTCAGTACAGAGAGATAAACTCTTTCCAACACATCTGAAGACTAAAGATTTTCTTAAGACAAATAATATCATGAATTTAGGGCTCTCAATCCACTTCTCTCAAGATATGACACCTCAGAGGATACATCATCATACAAGTGAGACTGTACATTAAAGAGGAGAGTATTTTTCAGCATAATGACTAAGTTTAGAATTAAACTGAGTTATTAAGAAAGACAGCTTCTGCAGTGCAAACTTTTTGCAGAAGGCTAAAGAGACAATGAGCAGGCTGCATGATGAAAACTGGAGGAGGAGTCAGGGAGGGAGAAAGTGTCTTCAGTGTTTTATAGCCCTCAGGCTTCGTCTGGTTTCTATCTCCTCTGTGTTAGCTGGCTTCAAGGAGAAGAATGGATGATACAGAGAGAGAGAGGCTTACATTTCCCATTACATTAGGGATGCACTGTGATGGCATGCAAGATACAGATTCCTTGGAATACTTGGATGTATTTTATAGTATGAAATCATGTCCTGAAATGTCTTTCCTTCTCAGCTTTAGGTTATGACAATATTAAAAGTATATTTTGTTAATAATAAAAATGAAATTTCACACAAGAGCTTCCTAATCAAGGGTTTTGAAACCATCTTTGACAAAACAAAACACTGTCTTTAACAGCAAAACTGTCGCTTCTAAACTTTAGCTTTACAGCTTAGGGGTTCTTTTTTCTCAGAGCTTCTCTACCTCTGCAACATCAGTGAAAATCCCACTCCACCCCCCCCACTAAGAACCTGAAATCCTGCTACATGTCTTCTATTCACCAGATAGAGGGCAGGAAGTCTAGTTCTTTATATATATATCTATATATCTTATATATATATATATATCTGCTATCATTAGTTGTATGACATCGACATACATCTATTTTAGATGCTTTAGCTGAAGAGCTGCACTATTAACTACAGTATCTACAATGAAACCAATTTCCAAAATCCGAATTCAAATCCTTTTCAAAACAAAAACTTTTTTTCTAAAATTATTTAGTTTTTAAAATAAAGTAAGGCTGCAACAAATGATTATTCTTATAGATGTTGGGGTTTTTTTGGTCTGCAGACTAATCGTAATCAACTATTTGTTTTAGCTCTAAAGAATTGTCTGATTATAATCAATATTTTATTATATGACTTGTTGGATGGATATTTTCCAGTGTAGGCGCAGCTTTATTTCACAATGATGTGAAGCGAAAGTGAAAAATGAGATGTTAATGCACAGGATTTACTCAGAATATAAAGCAAGATAGTCTTCAGTGCACAACTTAATATGTAGATCAGGGATTCTGCACGGCACCAACACAGAGCAGCTGCGTCAAACAGCTTTCACTTGGGACAAAAATTGCAGCCTCTTCTGGTAACTGCAGAGCTCAATATTGCAGTTTCTGGTACTTGTTGAGCAGCTGTGCAGACCCAATTTGCCGAATGACCCAGACATCTGCAACACCAAATCTTAGCAGCACATTCCTCCTTAAAGAGTCTGTTTTTCTAGCCTTTATTTTGCTAGCTATATGGTTTCTGCTGAACGCAGATACTCATTTTCAGCACTGCCCTGCTTCATACTCCTGCACACATACATGCCTCAGAGCTGCACTACACTCACAGGCTTCATCCAAACATCAATGGGCAGTTCCACTTGAGCAACTTAACTTGCTCAAGGGCAGGGCCAGTTGTTACTAATTAATTCCGACGCACAGGGGATTTGAACCAACAACTGCTTCTAAGCTGACATTTGTAACACAAACTTTTGATGTCTCCTATTCCAAATATTCAGATCACATTTAAGGTTTCTTCTGAAATATTTTAAAATGTGTCATGCCATCTTCAAGACACCTTAGCAAAACACTGATACAGTTTACAGTGTTGCATCAGGTACCAGTGAGACAATAAAATACAATCCAGCAGCTTCAGTTTGAGAAAGAGATTCATGAGTTTGAAGGCTTATCAGATATCAAAACACTGCACAGCTGATCATAATACTCTTGAAAAGGATTTTCTCTGGAAAGTTATCATGGTGGCCATCGTTTTATTTTTATCACTCTCAAGATAAACAACATAACTACATTACAAAGTAATCTACCAGGAATGTGCTGCCAACGTAGCGACTTGCTGGATGCTGCAGTCCAGCAAATTGGAGCAACATTCAACTTTTTTGCTGGGTGACCCTGTGTTTTTGTTTGTTTTTTGTTGCATTGGCATCTTGCTGCCTCATCAGAATGGCCTTATTAAAATGAATGAGAGGGCAGCTTTTTTATGCAGGTCTAATGTCGGTCTGAACCCTGTCAAAATCAGTGATTCCTAACCAGGGATACTTGTACTCATGGGAGTACTTTTGCAGTTACCAGGGGGTACATATGATTGTGCAGTAGCTTGGCTAATTTGAACAAATGACTATGACTTTGTAAAGAAAAAAACCCACAAGCATCCACTTGTATGTATGTGCAGGAGGATGAGTCAGATTTATTAAGGCCAATCTTTAGTAAATTTAGTGTAACCAAAACTAAATTCCAGGAAAGATAAGCGTCTGCACAGGATTGCTCACCAACCTAAAGGCTAAACATTAACTATACCAGGGTCATTCTGTGTTGTATTAAAAATATCGTAAGAATATAAAAAGAATTATAAATAACTAGTAATTAGTTTTCAAATCAGTTCAAATGAACATATTTGGATCATGAGGTGTTGATGAAGTGGCTCATCTGATAGGGCTGTAAGGTTGAGAAACACAGAAACCCTTTAAACACCAGTATACATTCTTTTGTATTCTTTTTAATATCGTTGGTTCAAGTTAGAATCAACCCTCTAATCCCTCTAAGTGGTAGTGACCTGGTCTACCCACTGAGCTACACTGAACTGTTAAATAACAGCAAAAACAAAACAATCATAAATCCTGACTTTGGGATTATGAAGGCAAGCTTGTTGGGATTTCCTTTAGCCTCTCGTTCCACGCCTAGTGGAACAAGTCTCCATGTTTCTCTACATTTTGCTGCCCATCAAATCTGCATCATTAGAACATTGCTGGGGAAAAAAATCGGGACGGCCACATTATCCAGCAGCACATGGCCTCTGATTTCAAGCAGAAATAATCCATCTTAGAGTCAACACTCTGTTGGCTAGAATTATGCTCTTTTTCCCCTTCCCCCAGGGTGGGTGGTCAGGAGGAGGTGTGTGTGTGTGTGTGTGTGTGTGTGTGTGTGTGTGTGTGTGTGTGTGTGTGTGTGTGTGTGTGTGCGTGTGTGTGTGTCTGGAGGAGGAGGAGATGAAGTGAAGCCTGGGAATAAAACTTCATTTAGAAGTGAAATGTCCCCAAAGACAGTGGCTAGAGAGGCTCTTGAGGTCAGACCTGGATGGTAGAGTCTCAATCAAGAGAGAGAGAGAGAGAGATGAGGGTGATGTTGGCAGTTGGGTGAGGGTATGGGGGATTTGAAGAGGGGTAGGCAAGGGAGGGGGTGTACCCGTGACTGGCATGTTTTTAAAATTCGATAAAGTCAGGCATGACTAAATAACATATAAAATGTTTGGCATCGTGAGCAGTGGCTGAGGGAAGAGGAGGGAGGGAGGGTGAGCTGCAGGGTCTGCTTGCCGCGGATGACTGTGTAAATGATGCTCTCTCTCTCTCTCTCTCTTTCTCTCTGTATCACTCGCACTGCGCTCTCTCTCCCCCCTCTCTCTCTCCGTATATCTCGCTCCCCCCCTCGCTCAGCCTCCACCACGGTTGAAAAACAAAGTACGTCTAGGAGTGGAGCTGACTGCTAATGCGGAGGAGCTCTGAGCAGACAAGGGGGAGGAAGGGAGGGAAGAAGAGGAGGAGGAGGAGGTATGTGTGGGGGGGTAGAGGGATTGGGACAGCAAAAAATGAGCGAGGGATGAAAGCGAGTGAGAAACACAGAGAGAGGGAGAAAAAACTAGGAGGGAAGATGAAAAAATAAGGGCTTGTCAATGAGGGGAAGAAGACTCACTGAGGGGTGATGGGAGAGAGAGGGAGAGACAGCAGGAGAGAGGGGGGGAGAGAGAGAGGAAGACATGGGAAAGGGTGGGTGGGGATGCTCAGGTGATACGCAGATCTGCTTCTTGCCCTCCTCACCAAGCCATACAGGAGCTCTGGTTGTGTCTTCTCGACCAAATCTGCCCTAATAAAACCCAGTGTGCGTAGCCCAGGGTGACAGAGTGATAGATAAGCATGTAATGATTGCCATGCTAGCAAGTTTTGGATCATTTCAAGCACAGTAGTCATGTGTTTCTCCTCAAATATTTTCTAGGCTCCCTCACTCAGTATTTACATTGTGTGCGAACACTTTGTTTCTTTGCTTTATGTCAGCAGGCCTAATTTTCTTGCTCAACTGCACTTTTAAAGGACTATAACAACGACCAAACCACTTAGGTGCAGGTGCATGTTTTGAGCTACTGTACTTGAATGCACTTTCATCTTGTTAACTGTCAGTTCTCAATGTTCAGAAATGAACAGGGATGAAAGGAGGAAGATCTTTTTAAAACAGAAAACAGAGCATTTTCTGCTTTTCTCTGTTTTTAATAATAAACACATCTTTATTGTTGGATTTCAGACTGTTGAAGTCTGCCAAAGAAAGTAATAAGCAAGTAATATAATAATGAAGACATCACCTTGGGTTTTCAGGTCTATTGATGAGCATGTTGATTAATAGAATGAAAAATCAAAGAGTTGAAAAAATAATTGTCAGATTAATGTTAAATGAAAATAATAGTTATTTGCAGGCCTACAAGAGTCCAAGTTGATGTCTTCAGATTGCTTCCTTTGTCCAGCCAACAGTCCCAAAAATATTCAAAGATACCAAAGATATTTGACGTATATTACACTTGAGATACTGGAGTGTTTGTTTTTAACTTGATAAATTCTTAATTTTTGTTAACTAATTTTCTGTTAACCAACAAAGTGATTAATCAACTAATCATCCCTGTACTAGTTTCAGTGGGTAATGGTATGCAGATTTTCATCCCCCAAAAAAGCACACAACCGCATAATTAGTTATGCATAGACAAAAGGAGAAATCCACAGTGACATGAGAGGCACAATCTTTTACCACACTGCCAAAAAGGAGCCTCATCAACCCCATGTTGTAGCCCCATGTTGAAAACACTATCATTTATCTTTTAATAGGCAGTCAGATTTCTCACTCACCAACAGTGCACAAGCCATCCAAACTTCAGACAAATAACTGCAGAATGACAAAACACTTGCATGGAGTCCAAGATGAAATACATTTGTTGGCGATCTTTTTTATTTTGCCTTCCTCTCTCTTTTCTCTCTTCTTCTTCTTGTTTCCTTTTTCCTGCACCATGCTGATTGGCCCGTCTTCAGACACGGGGCACTCCAGAGATACAGATTAGCTGGCACTTGTTTGGGCGAACACGACAAGCAGCATATGCCTCTCAAGTAACGTGTACCCAAACATGCAATTTACAAATAATTAACGTGGTGTTAATTAGTCACATTAATTCATGCCACTTTGTTGGGATTGTTTCCCCCCGTCGGTCCCCAGGACTCCTGCCAGCAACATCAGCCAGCGAGACGGCGAGAGCGATTTTTGTGCTCCGAAGCGAGAACAGGGCGTCAGAAGAAAGAAGGGTCGCTGGCTTGTGTATACACAGCGGCACACACACACACACACACACACACACACACACATACAGGACACAGAATACATAAAGGCACATACTCAAAAACGCAGTCAACCACATATGCAGAGTAATATGCATATTTGGTTGATATTTATATTGATGAATATTCATCTCACTCTTATGGACACATGCACACCCACAGAGATGCGTGTATGTGTGTGTGTGTGTGTGTGTGTGTGTTCATGTTTTAGATCAGTATAGAAAATTCAGCACCTTATTCTATATTGTTGTTATTCTCAACACATCCCATCAAAAGACCAAAACCAACAATTTGTGGGTATGTCTCTCAATACTTTCCTACTTCCCAACCCTGCCTGTGACAGCCCCAAACCTATTCATTCCTACTGATGACATGCTGTCAATCTTTAAAATCAGGTCACAACTATATAGTTCTGTTTAAAAAAAGAAAAAGCTTAATTATGTTCTTAAAAAGCTGGACACTAGAGAACGTTATTCAAACGAGAAAATAGTGTAGCGATTGGGGACTGTTCAGCTGTTGGATTCACATTTGGTGCACTAATGTGTATTCACAGCAGTATGACAATCTATGTGGCTCTGACTCAAAATAAACTACGTTCCCTGTGTTTATTCGTAATGAAGGAACATGTCAACCAGTGTGGCTCGTGTTTTTTAGCAGTGTTTGGACAACAGTGCAGCTCTATGACACAGAGGGATAACCTACATCAGACTTTGGCTACACAGACAGTATTTGTAGGATAAATTTGTTGTTGGTTTTGGCCTTTTCATGGGATTTTTAACAGTAATAAAGATTTGAATAGAAAGATTTTCTTGAAAACATTTCTAAAAATATAAGGTGGGGGCTGTATGTAAAAAAAAAATTCTTAAATGTTCTACAAATAATTAAGGTCTAAAAAACCTTAAATGTATCAGGAATTATTTTATCAAATAATGAGTGAATAAGACCATGTATCCAACCATGCCAACTTAACAAAAATATTGAGGTTTGATACCCATTCCTTGTCTGTGTTTGTGTGTAAACTGGAAAAACATCAACTCAAGGGCCGTTGTGGTTGTAGTTTCATGTTGTATTGTATGTATTTTACATTATAGTGCCCGTGTGTGAATGTTTTTTTACACTGTGTGTGTGTATGTCTGGAGGGGTTCTATATATACTACTTATACTTATATATCCTGGACATACTGTGTGTGTAAGTGTCTGTGTGATTATGCTGTGCTTGTACGTATTACATATATATGTGTAAGTTGACATCCATGGTGCACAGGAGAGCAGCAGAGCTACAGTATATGTTGTGAATTGGCTGAATCTGTGTTGTCCATTCTGACACTGACACACATACAGTATATACACACACATACAGTAGTAATGATGCGCCTAGGGAGTACAGAGGCAGCTAGGTAAACAATATGCACACCCACATGCATGAACAAAAATAAATACATGTAAACGTGCAGAGATGCACCAGGAAACATAATTGAACTATGCCATCGCCTCTTCCATCCCTCCTGAGTAAACAGACCATCCATTATTATTTTTTAGATTTGAATTCAAGATTTTGTAAAAAAAACTTAAAGTAACATTTAAGCCATCTCTTATGATTATTATTACAGCCATGTGACTTGTCCAAGAGCCCTTAAGCAAGACACTTCATTTTCACCAGCTCACCGGCTGTAAGTCACTGAGGGCAGACATGAGCTTCATGCTTAATGCCTGAAATGTTTCGAACCAGCAGTTAAAGTCTATTTATGAGACAGGAAAGAGCAAATACGTTATAGCTCTTGAGTCAAAGAAGTCCCAGAATGTCATGCTGAACCAATCACCAAGTATCAATCACATTTTTCATGAAGTAGAGCGTAAGAGGCTGGAACCATGACTGGTTAAAATAGTAATAACTATAAAAACAAGCATGGCAGGCTGTCACTAAACACCTTCCATGTGGCAGCAAACACTAGAGGAGTTTTACTCTGAACGAAAGTCATTACTTCGAAGTTATTTATTAAAGTTTATCATCCGATGTCTGTAAAATATAGACTTTCTTTTCTTTTCTTTTCTTACTTTAAGTGTAATCGTTTTGTGAGCCACAGATAAAAGGTACTTCTATCCTTTGAAAAGTACCATCATTTCCGTCTTTCTAATTTTGTGCTATCACTCAAATATTTAAGAAAAGAATGAAACCCAGACCACCCAGACTTGTCAGCACTGCTCGTCCAACCCGTCCAGCTAGTTAATGATTAAACCGCATGCTGGTAGAGTACAGTCAAATTAAAAGCGGTAGGGGTAAGAAAGTCGGGAGATACTCAGTGGGCGATTATGCAGCAAATGCAGCTTTCCGCAGTGCAGAAGAGAAAAGGATGGAAATGAGAAGGGAGAGAGCAAGGAGAAATTGTGGATGATCATAATGTCTGCATCCTGCAAATATTCATCAGACAATCACTGTCTCGTTTCAATAGCCAGGTGGAGCTTCATAGATAGAGCTAGGCACTTAGAGGTGAGGGGTTCAATTCCCTTTGAGTTTAGTGGAAAGTTGGGGATACTAACATTTACAGAGTGAGAGATTCAGTTTCCTGTGTGGCTTTTTTGGAAAAACCAACACACTAATGCTTAGTCTTCATTCTATGCTATCAAATATAGATTAGTGTAGTGTCATTTATCCTATAAATTTAGATTTTGGGCTATATAGATGTAATTGACTTGACGTATTATTGGCATTTGACTTTGCAAGTAGCTCAGTACTTAAAGAAAATGGCGAGTATCTGCACTCTGAATTAAAGCACAGAAAAACCTTAAGGACTGGAAATGGTCAACAACCCACCTTGGTCTTCATCGGGCACATGGATAACATGACAAAGGAGGTTGTATGTAAGCACAGATGTTTGTTGCATCCTATTGTCAAGTGATCAACAAAGAAAATTAAATTATTATTATTATTAACGACTCTCCTGATACATTATCAAGATAGCTGTAAAAATATATATATATACAAAACATACACAATATTTGTATATTTTTATTTCTGTTTAGAAACAATGATAAGTGGAGACTGCACAGTTACGGGATGAGTAGCCACGTCACAATACAGGAGAGTATTTCACTGTAACAAATCAAAACTCTATGGGAGACTGACACTTAAGAGGACATGTTTACAATTAATATCATATCAAAATTCTGGGGTATTAGAAAATAAATCCAGAAAGTGTTACGGTGGAGTAATTTCTTCCTAATAACCCCCTCTTTGTGTTATTATGATGTCATGTCACATCACATCCTGCCATGCTAAATAAAGAGCAAATACAAACAGACACTTTCAGAAGCTAATTTTTAGACTGTATTGAATTGTTTGAAGCATATGTTTTCCCAGGGGGACTGTCTTGATTCTTAACACTTCTGCTCTACATTTTTACATTTTAAGACATTCAGCTCTCTCCCCAAGTGAATCCCAAGTGGTTAAAATGACTGAGCAGGGACTTAGTGTCTCCTTCGAGGATAATCTCTGTCTTTTCAGTTATTGAATGGTCTCTGTAACCTCCTCCACCCTCATAACCTAAACATAAGGTTAGGCTTAAGCAAACAGATTATGGGACCTAAAAACTGGGTAGATCAACAGAGAGGTAATATTGATTTTTTTTCAGTCTGTGACATGTGTACAAACCAGTGCTTGCTTAGATCTACAGTATGTGTTGTAATCAATAAGCTAAGCTAAAAATACTATTAAAGTCGATTATTACCCCTCGGTGTGAGCTACTGTTGATGATCGGTGAGAGGAGAAATGCATGGATGAAAACCAAGCTGACATATTGATCTATGAGTTTAATCGATGGTTGAGGAGAGCCTACACTACTTGGCAAACAAATTTCTTCATCGACTCATATCTCTATCTAAATATCCATCATGAGCTACCATTACTGGGTCAACCGGGAGGGGTATTAGTTCATTGGCGAACTGATTAAGTCAACTCAAGTTAATTGTTTGTCAAGCCTCTGACAAACAGGATTGTCACAAAATGTTTTACAGAGAACACAGGCAGAGATGTAAGCAACACAAAAAGTAACATGTTCAAAATTTTTAAAAGATGGGCTCAGATTGTTTAAACTCTACCTTAATACAATACTCACATGCTGATATGAACATTGACATACACTATTAATTAATTCTGCCCATACTGGCGTTTTTCCTTGACTGCAAAAAATCCGCAATCCTTGTTCTGTCCAAAAATGCAACCCAAAGTTAAGCTGTGACTAAATTTTAGCAGTTTGAGTTAAAAGGGGGATTTGTGCATTAAGGAGTTCCAGCTACAAAGCATCTGCACATAGCCACTGTAGCTGGCAAGCACCTTCTTAAGAATGTAACTACATGTTGGAGCTACGTCAACTACGAAGATACCATGTTGACATCAGAAGAACTTTGGCTGTCACCTATAAGTCTCTAATGACAGTACAGATTGTTGATAACGAAGAAGACATTATGGAAGTTGAAGAAAGCGTCATTAGTCCTCTCCTTTTCAGAAACACAGATCTGGCAAAGACATAATCACTGCAAATCCTCTGCTTACAGCAATCCCATCATAGTGAATGAAACAATGTCAGCGCATCAATCGTCTCATATGCATAAACATTTCAATTGTCACTCTATATCAGTAGAACCCAAACAGGTTGTCAAGAGCAGTCAGGGTCGTAACTTTAATCTGAGGGGTCACAAGATGATTAACAGAAAAGGAAAGCCAAGAAAAAACATGTATTAGCAACACAAAATCGTTACTTGTTTTTTACAAAAATTTGACATGGAACATTCACTTCCTGGCTAAAAACATGCAATGAGCCAGTAAACATGTACAATATGCACAATACATCCAGCCAGTGTTGAGCAATAGCCTACCATCAGCCGATGAAATCAAACTCTGAACTATAAATCAAAACCTACCTGTACTTATCTACCGACTATACCGTTCACCCCTTATCAAGTATAAAACCAGCTTTAGCCAAATCTTCTAGAGTTACTGTTCTTTAAGTATGAAATTCCCTCTTTGTTGTTTACTGAGAATTTCCTTGCTGAGCTGTGGCAGAGGGACACGTCCAACAATAAACTTGCACGTGACTACCAGGATGAAGATACCCACTTCACTTTGCTAACTCAGACTGCTGAAGCATCATTTTAGCTTTGGCTGAACTAATTTTTGCAAAAATCTCTTCATGGACAGTGTGGTTAAGAGGAATGATAACAGCAACCACCAACTTTTTGGATGTGCATATAGCTATGTGAGTATTGCATTAAGTCTGAAATCTGAACCTGTCCGTTAAGATATCAGACTAAAGCACATATATGTGTAAGTTTACATATCGGCAACAAGACTATATATTGTATACAGTACATCTAGTGTCCCAAAAGGTTAAAAACACCCAGCATATATTCTAGAGGCACACTTACACATAGACATACTGGGGCCCGTGAACAAAAGTCTCAACACACATGCATGCGTTCACACACTCGCTCAAACACAAACCAGAATGTGGGAATCACTGCCCAGAACATGAAATATTCATCAGTCATAAAACTTTAATTCAATCTCTCTCTCTCTCTCTCTCTCTCTCTCTCTCTCTCTCTCTCTGTATTTCCTGTCATTTTGGGGGCTGCTGTATTCTATTTTGTGAAGTAAACACTTCACCCACTGCCCCTGCAACGAAAAACAATAATAGATTTCATTAAAAACCCCTTTTGCACAATTGTCCACACGCATGAGCCAAAGCACATCATTAAGACGCTGCTACATTTCAGATGGAGGAAACTACTGTTCACGTAGTTTTAAAATTACATTTCAAAAAGGAAAGCTGCTGGGTGGCAAAGAGAGGAGTGGGCCGCGTTTAATACTGTGATGCTGAGTTTTAGAGGTCCCCTGTTATCAACATTATTGTCACTCAAACGCAGACAAGAAACGTATAATCATACCAATGCCTCAATATAGTTCATAAAAAGAAAAGAAAATCAGTAGCATGTATACTTTTGTGGTGTGTTATCACACTCCAGCAATGAGTTTAGGTTCAATTAAATTTTAGCAACCAAAAAGTGGGACTACAGTGGATCAAAACTGTATATTCTGTATGTTGGTGTGATGTATGCCAAATTTCCATTAGAACAATGGCAATACATTAAGATGATGATGAAAGTATAAACAAAACTCAAATTAATATTTAGAGTATTTGAGTTTAAAAACGAAACAAACGTATCTTATCAATACACAAACTATACTGTATGTAAGAGGTAGAAATAATCAAACAATAAGCAAGAGAGAAGCACTTCAACTCCAGACAGAGGAAGAAAATTAAGATTCTGTATGTCTTTGTCTCGTTTTCCCAACATCTGCAGACCAGTTTTGGCTGAACGGACCTCTATCATTTTGACTTTCCCAGCTGAAATCTGGGAGGGAGAGGAAGAGAGAGATAAGGATGAACAAGAGAGAAAGAAAAACAGCAAAGCAGAAAGATAGAAAGAGGGAGAGACACACATGTCCAGTCACCCTCATCCAACCTCAAGCCACGCGTGGATGGTGACTGTTTGGGCAGGGAGGGAAGCAGGAGGGGAAAGAGAGGATGGGGGAGGGGTGTGGGGGTCGGAAGTGTTGGGGATGGAAGGGAGTATGTCCCCCTGAGGCCGGCCCTCATCCCCTCTTCACCTCCATCCATAATTCAACAGGGGCTGCCCTCCCCAGCCGCACCGACCCCCAGGGCGCAGCTCCGCCGGGAGGACACAACACGCAGAGAAGGAAGAAGAAAGACACCCCACACCACCATCACACCAACCACCACACACACACACACACACACACACACCACAAATAGTGGCCCAAATAGTGTAGGACTGAAAAAAATGCCAGAACTCACTGGTGAGATGCATCATTTCCCCCACAAGTTGTCATACTGCAGTCACACATATTGTGAAGGACAGAAGTGTAATATCATTCCATATTGCCTGACTGCATGACACTGAGTGCTCAAACAGATGCCATTTGACCAGGATCCTCATAGAGTAAATTAACAGCTCACACAAACCAACACACACACACACACACACACACACACACACACACACACACACACACACACACACACACATATGCAGTCTGAGTGTGACTCAGACTCCTGGTGAGCCAGAATCAATGGTAATGAGCATTGCCTTGCGCTGTTTGCCCTCTGATAATAGAGCTCTGATCTAAAAGAGTCAGCGATACCTGCTAGGCTCTCAGCAACTCACCTGAGGGAGTGGCAGGTTATGGTTAGATGAGGGGTGGGATGCTGTTCTTAAAAAAATAAACAATAAAACAGAGTACCACATTGCCATATGGGTGATTTTTCTAATGTCTTCTCTTTTGCATCAGAAAAATATGTTAGGGTAAAATGTAGTACAGAGTGGATGGCATTCCCCCAACACTATCAACCAGACATACATACTTAATATTTAGGTATCTGTAAACTGCCAACTTTTTGTATTTTGCTTCTCTGCAATAGCTTGTGGTAACTAAGACCTGATTTGAGGTAACTAAAACACTTGTTTAAGGTGGCATTCAAAAATCATTCAAATGAAGCAATCTAACAAGCACAAATTACTTCCCTTACTTGTGATGACGAGTCAAAGTCATTACCTGATTTTAAAGGGTCACAAGCCAAAAACTTGGCACTAAATATTTTCAGTGCATGTAAGATGATGATTATTGTTGATAATTGATTGCTGCAAATGGTAAATTTACTGCATTTATATAGCTTTTCTATGCAGAACTATTTACAATTTGCCTCTGATTAACCCATTCACGCACACACTAACACACCAACGCCAGGGAGCTAACATGCAAGGTTTGCTGAAGGACATTTCGATTGAACCGCCAACCCTGCGATTAGTGAACAACTCATTCTACTTGCTGAGCCACAGCTGAACAGCTGGTTGCATAAGAATGCAATTGATTGTTATTTTAGTTGCATTTAGTTGCAAGAATTGGTTATACAAGCAAAATCTTTTTGTGTCATTTATTGTCAAAAAGATACATCATACAAAAGAATGAGCCTACAAGATGAAAAAGTAATTTACATATCATTTTGACTTTGAATTTCTGATCTGAATTGGGAAGCTGTTACTGCCATTGTGTGCTTTTGTGTGCATGAGTGTGTATGTGTGGAAAGACAGGATGAAAAAGCGCCATATAAACATTTAATACCTTAAGTAAAGCGGTGCAGGCCCTTTCATAGACTATGGAGACTGATAGGTCTCCACAACACTGTATTATATATAAATATGGATTTCTCAATGTGTCAATAACTTTGCACTGTGAACGTGCGCTTCTGTGTGTGTGTGCACAGTTTCTTTTTGTACATATCGCAACACATTTTCTACTGCCTCTTTGTATTTGAGACCAGGAGTGCCCTCTCTCTGTGATTTTATGTTTTTGTGTGTACATGTTTGCAAATGCATAGGTGTATGTTTAAAAGCACTCTTTCACTGCCTCACTGTGTTTGTGTGTTGTGTATCAGCAAGAGCGTACTCTCACTTTCACTGTGTGTATGTACAGTTTGTGTGTGTGTGTGTGTGTGTGTGTGTGTGTGTGTGCGTGTGTGCGTGTGCGCATTTTCTTGGTTGAATTCTTCTTCTACTCTCTGGTATTCAGATGAAAATGCTATTCATTATTGATAAAACGTCCCTCTCTCTCAGAGCCCATCTTGTTGACCTTTCTGGAATGTTCTACTGTTAAAAGCTCATGTTGTACTTCACTCTTAGAGTAATTTTTTCATGAACTGCATGTTTGTCATCATGACTTGTAGCAAACATTCACAAATCCCATTTCAGCAAAACAAATCGCAGATGTGTCAGGTATTAGACTGTCCAAGTATACGTTAAATGTCATTTAATGTTGTTTAATTTGTTAAAAAATGTATGTTCACAATGATTTGTATTAATCTTAGTAAACACTGCAGCAGATCTGATCAGATTTGATTTGAATCATTTTCAAACCTTTTTGAAGCAACAAAATAAGACAATCAATGTGGTGTGGTGCACACTTACACCATATTTCGGTCAATAACATTCCTGCCTGCTACAAACTGTTAAATTGACTGCATTTACCACTTAACTGCCATGTACTGTACATGTTTAAATACATTTATAACCATTAGATAGTATGGACAAGCAAAAATATGTAGGGAAATGTAAGTAAGTAAGTAAAGTTTATTCAATATAACACTTTCACAGATCAAGAAAATGGGGAAGGAAAGAAGGAGTTTGAGGGAGAGATGGAGTAAGAGAATAGAGGGGAGGAGGAAGAAGAGGGTTAAGAGTAGACAAAGGAGGAAAATTTGAAGGAAGCAGCAAAGATGGAAGGAATTATGGAGATACAAAAGGTTACAAAATGATTTGGTAAATAAACAGAGGAGGGAGAAAAAAAGGTTAAAGTTAAGAAGAGAAAAGAAAGCAAGAAGAAAACAAGGGAGAATAAGAATAAGAAAAGAGAGGTGGGAGAAAAAAAGATGAAGAAAAGGTAAAGGAGGAAAAGAGGGAGAAGGGAACTGAAGCAGAGGAGGGCTGTTTGCGACATCTATTGTTTCTCAAACTGAAAGGGGAAGCTGGTTTTGTTGTGCTCCGGGGCACACAGCGTGTTGAGAAACAGGAAGCTAGGGGACCTGCCCATCCTCACGGACAGCTGGTGCCCTCCGATAGCTGTTCCCCTCTTCCTGTTAGCCACATACAATGGTTCCCACCCTGATCTAGGCCACCTGGAAACCAACCTGACTGACCAATCTCCACATTTATCCACTATAATTGCACCACAAATCTGCTAATAACATCAGATGATGCCATTTTGGAGGAGCAGTGGGTTTGTCATTAGGGTTTCAACTGCCTATAGGCCCACCTCACCTTATCTAAGACTAAATATCTCTGATTTATCAGTGATAGTATTCATGTACTTGGTCTACACTTCCCGAGACTGTCTTTCAGCACTTTATTGGTTTAGCATATCAATATCGGTGAATTTGTCAAACTAGGCTTGAGGGAGTTTAGAAACATGTCAATTGTTTATGGTCATGTTTATGTGTCTTTGTCAGATTACTTAAAATATTGATATCAGTATCATATCTAAAACATTTGGTATCTGTCGGCCTATAGTACCTGCGTCAACAACTTGTCTTTTAGTGGATGTATGTATGAAAACAAATACAACTTTAGCGCAAGTGCAAAATAGCAATACATTCATTTTACAATCATATATTTTAAGTCATATTAAAAACAAAAACAAAGAGCAAAGTGAAATATATACAGTTCATAGAATAAAATAAGCACCATACCTCATATTAAAGACAGAACATTCCCTTTTATAGGAATGTGTATGAATTCTACATTTCAACATATTTACTCCCAAGAAAATATATTACCTACACTTTCGGGAGTGTAGGAAACATGACAAACATATCAGAAGTGTGCCCATAACGATAAAATTATTTGCTTAATCCACATAGTATTTTACAGTAATTATAATATTCTATTCATAACTTTGTACAGTATCAGTCATCCTAATATAATCAGACAGCTAAGTCATATGTTTGCAGATACAATCAACTTCCAGTTTGTCCAAACAAATGATGTGCTACATTAAGGCTTGCTTTAGACATCCAGTTTTAGTTTTGAGACTGACATATTATCACAGTCCTGACGATGACCCTATAAAAAAAGTCTAGTTAAAATGTCTAGTTGTATTTTAAGATTTTTGTTTCTAATTGCCACACTTACACAAACTCTACACTTACTGTAAAGAAAAGTTTTTAGTCATTAGTCATGTGTTAAAAAAAGTCCAGAACATTTAATAGGACATTTTTTATGGTAAATTATGGGCAATCCTGCCAGCGGCTAAACGTCATAGCTCACTGCTTCATTGTCATGCCCATAATCCCAATAAGGAAAGGACCTCTCGGATGTTATTGCTATAGAAACTAGGTCGGGTTGAAGTCACTTTCAGATAAACATACTGTTTTCCAAAATTACATTATTCTTCTTATTCCAACACTTTATTACACACACATGCAAACAAATGGAGATCATATTGCTTAAAACCTGAGAAGTCTGTTCTTTTAATGTTTTATTTGTCCTTTTATGTCCTTTGTTGTCTGTAGTTTGTTGAAAGCACTTAATAAACAAAACTGATTTTGTGCAAGTGAAGTAATGGCACATAAGAAAATAGTTATGGCACATGGAGAGAGTCTTCTTTTTTGTTGTTTTAAAAATGAATTGCAGGTACCTCCTAATGTGCTTTACTTTCATGCCAGCAGGCTTTTTGCGCAAGAGTAGGCATCAATTATTTCAGATATTGGATATTGTTTTAGAACGAAAAGGCTACGATTCCTGGCAGCCTCAGAAGAACCCCATTATGTCTTTAAAAGGTCTATCTCTTTCTTCTCTGGTCAAACAGTCCAACAAAACCACTGCTCATGTCTGCTGCTGTATATTTTCATCAGACTCTCACACCCACAGATTCACACATACTGCATTAAACAAATTGCCAGGACAATAACAGAAATCAAAACTGGATTCACTTCAATTCAATATGAGCCTCTATTATTGATTGACATGACTGCAAAAGGTTGATTAAGAGAAGAGAATAATACGGTTATATAGTTTCCCACCTGTTTCATTATGTCTTTGTCTCTTGCTCCACTCTAAGTTCACTTTGATGGTGATTCCGAATTAATTTTTCAGTTCCACTGCTAATTTGTGGCTAAAAAAGTTACAGTATGTCATGGTGTAACATTAAAAAAATGTTTTCCACTTAGCACAGGTAGTCAGAGCTGTACTTGCAGCCGGTATGTTTTCATAAACTCTGCATGCATAAAGGGAAGTGACTAATTTAAAAAGATGTATTATCATAAAATGTTTACTATACTGTAACAAATTAAACAGCAACATACATTTAATTATTGGTGATGAATGCACTTCAAACATATGACTGAGACAGCAGCATGTTTCAAAATATTTCATGGTTCCCTCGAACACAATTAATATATTTTAATAGTTTTTTCCAAGGTTTACAGGTAGTAACAAGGAAAAAGAGAGAAAAACATTAACCAAAGAGGGAAATCAAATGATCGATCTGACACACTAAGAAATTGCCGGGGCACGATAAAAGATTGATTAATCACTTTAAACCCTAGAATCTAGCTTCTCTGATGAAATAAACATCGTTTTCTCCTTTTTGTGGAAAATGATGTGAAGTAGCCACCACCATGTTCACCTTGCTCAACTCTAACTCAGACTGGTGGCATCTGATCTGATTGGTTGCACAAACCACACACAGAGAAGAGAGGAGGACAGTTGCAGAGATGCAACAATAACAGGCTTATCGCAGAGTGAAAAATAGAAATAGTAAAACTCTTTCTGTTCTGACAGTGACTAAACAATCAACTGCCCTAACTCAATGTCTTAATTACCATTAGGCAGACAGACAGAAAGTGTATAAAATAACAAAAACACAACCTACAATTAGGTTTTTACACTGATACACGTAATAATTATTTAATAACACTACATTTTAAGTTTTCATGGCCAATTAAGTGCCTGTTTCAGCAAACAAACAAACTGATTTACTTAAGTGGAACATTGGTCAAAATAGAAGGCTGCAACGGGATTGGGATCTCACATGTCCTACTGGACCCAACACCAATGTTGTAGATATTTGTACTCTTGTGCATGTGGAGCAGTCAAATAGCATCATCAACAGTGGATAAGCACCTGATACACATAAAAATAGGAGAGGCTAATAATATTTGTTTTAACTATGTATACAAATGCACAGTTTTACAGTAAACCAAAGTCAGAATGGTTGCTTTCTCTTGCTTGCTTTTTTAGCAATTAAATAGTTGTGTTGTAAATGTGAAGGTCCAAAATCAGAATATGTAACTTATGTGGATATTATTTATTTTTCAACTTTTTGTGGTATAATTCTAAAATATCTGCAGTATTCTGGATCTGGTTTATATGTACTTGTGGTATCATGTAAGACCATGCAGGCCGGACATATTTGTATGCATTACACAATAATAAAAAAAGCATCATCATCATTATCATTGCCATTGTTAATGTGCCTAGGATTACAGTACCAAAAAAAGGTAAGTTTAGTTTGCCTCTCGATTCATCTATACTTGGTTACATACTCTTTTCTTTAAACATCAGTACCATTAAATTAGTTGCCATCTCTAATTCAGATCATATCTGTAAACAGTAACATTCACACTGCTGCTCTGACATCTGACTTTCCAGCTTATTGTTTGTATTGGTTGCTATGGGAAACTACATATACTATCAGTGAAAAAACAGAATTATCCATAACTTTTTTATCCACTTTTATTTCTTAACTTTTGGGGGTTTTTTTTACATTTGCAGGCATGTATTAAGGCTTTATTCTCATCTTCTAAAGGTGGCTTATTAAAAAGTTGAGTAACTGAAAACTGTATTTTGTTAGATTTTGAGAAAAAGGACTGCATCTGACTTATTTTCCCTGCATGATGGGTTAGACAGGATGTCAGAAGAAAGCAATGTTGCAAGCGGGAGTGTTCAAACAGAAGTGGGAACGTGGATCTGCAGGCGGTAATGGTCGGACTGTGTGGACTGAGTGAACCTCTGGTCAAAACTTACTGACAGAGAGAGACAAAGACTTTTTGTGTTACCACAGAATACCATAGAAATAAATGAGCACTTCAGACTTACACACAGCCTCATCAAAACCTGTGTGCTGTGAGCTTTACAAAGTTGGTATTTACAGGTTGTATCCAAGGCCAGAGCACAAAGTTGCATAACACAGGGTTAGAGACACTGACTTAGATCACCAAGCAATGGGTAAAAGTAATTAACTTGCTTAAAAGCAGCTTCATGGCCACCAGAATGAATTCAAACACCCCACATTGCCTCACCATTCAGCATCTGTAGACACTTTTGAATCTTTTAAGGTTTCCAACTACACCTTAAAAAGAACTCAAGAATTTCTTCCTTAAAGAAAACTCCAGTACTTTACTACATACAGTACATTGAGAATTAAATGACAGCAATCTAACAGAGAATGGAATTGTGCTGTAAAGCTTTGTTGTTTAATTGATTAGTCGATAGAGAGAAAATGTGATAATTGCCTAATTGTGTATGGCTGTATTCACACCAAGTCAGGCGTTGCATCTAGCTTCTAGTCTATGCTGCAAAATAGCGATATCAAGAAGCTTAATTTGGTTTGTGTCCATTTGTTTGTTTGAGAGAGTGAAGCGGTGGTTGAGTGAGCTACAGTGAATTAGGGAGCGGTGGTGGTGAGAAAGCCGGTGAAATACAGTATGGCATTATCTTCTCATTGTTTCACAGCAGTTCTGTTCTAAAGCACAAATAGACACACCCACACAACCCTGCAGGAAGTAGCCACATTGTCAGATTTTGTGGGAACACAGCCTAAATCATTTATCAAGCAAAAATGGAGAACTGGTTCTTGCCTCTCAAATTTGAAGATTCAGTAATGTCTCAGTTTTATATAATTGTAAATGAATTATCCTTGGGTTTTGGATTTGTTAGTCAGACAAAACACACAATTTGAAGTCCTCACTTTAAGCTCACTTGAAGTTTATAGACCATTCAAAAAAATATTCAATGATGATAAAGAAATGTATAAAAACTAATTAAAAACTAAATATAGTTGCAGCCTTAGTCTAAAGCTATCATGAATGATGAAAGTAGCCCTACTCTGTATTAGATGTTTGTTATTGAAATATTGCAGACCACATTCATTATTTTGCCTGCTCACATACATTAAATATATTTCCACACCGTTCTAGTGCTTTCTTCATGACTCACTGTTTGTTCCTTTGAAAGGTTAGCTGTCATTCAATCTTCTTTCCTACTCTCTGCATTTTTCTCTTCATCATTCTCTCTTTACAGTTAAACACACAGTAGCGTGATTAGCACATTGTCGACTGTTAGAAATATCATGAAAATACCACAAGTGTAGTTTACAACAGATGGCAGTGTCGAACTATCCAGGAACAGACCCCACAGTAAAATGTTATGGCCGCATATTTTGGTTTAAATCTATAATTTTCTCTGGCTCCACTCTTTCTCTTTCTCTCCCTCTGTTTCTCTTTGCGGCCAATCCAGCGCTGTGGTTCCCAGGCTCGGCTCGACTGTCAATCAGCAGCAGCCTACATCTCAGCTCTGCAGCTGAGCCAGGGCCGCATCATCCCGCCTGCCAATCACCACTCTACACCTTCAATCCATCCTATCCATCTCCCTGTAAAGCAGCTTCGCACACCCCCACCTCCCCTCCTCCTTTCAAAACAACCCCCTCCACAGACGCATTGAGATCCCCCTTTAACTTTCAGCCCAACACACACACATTCATTTACACATTCACACACAAACGCTCGCCATCGGTCTTACAGACAAAACACACTCACAATAAGATACAGATACGGAGGCATAGGTACACACACATGAACACACACACAAACAGACAGGCAGGCAGGCACTGCACCACTCCCACACCTTCATTTGGGACTCCACCTCTCCTTCTCTTCATTCCACCACCACCCAATTCAATAATACAGCCCCCCTTCAACAAGCCCTTCCCAACCCTCCACTGTCAATCTTTTATTCAACAGAAAGGGAGTCAGATCACAGCACTAGACTTATCCTCCCATCTAAGATCTCCATGCAGGTTCTTTTACACAGATATGGTATTAACACTGTCCGTAAACATCATTTAGATTATGTTTAGGGCCAAGGCATAGTGTGATTAACACTGGGCTGAGAATGGCTGGTAACATCATTAAGATATGTAGAGACCCATAAACATAATTTTTAAATGATATAGAAGGGACACAGTGGATATCAATAATATTCCTACGCCTGTAGGAATGAGATAAAAATGGAAATAAACTTTATTACATGGCTTTATTGTGTTGAAGACATATTTTAGTGTTAGAAAAATTGGGGACTTCATCAAATTAATTTAGCAATTTAATACGAATATGTGAAAGAGGTCATTTGTATTGATGAAATCATGGTACATTTTCTTGCAACCCTGCTCTATGCCTTTGGTGTGAGAGACCCGGGTTCAATCCCCCACTGTCACCCATCCACCAATGTGTCCCTGAGCAAGACACTTAACCCCTAGTTGCTCCAGAGGTGTGTGACCTCTGACATGTACAGCAATTGTAAGTTGCTTTGGATAAAAGCGTCAGCTAAATGAATAAATGTAAATGTTAATGTATTGTATTGTTCATTCAATCGTGTTTCTAGCAGTAGCACGCAACTGTTTTCACCTGACAATAAAACCCACTGCATACAATCTGCCCAGCACCAATGGGCAGACAGACACAGTTACCAACTAGCATCTAGCTGCTAAAGAGTTTATCTTAGTAGGTTAGTGGAGGTAAAAGGGCAGTAAATATTGGACTTACAGTCTTCAGGTGTCCATTTATATGGCTCTAGAGGGATCAGCTACTTGGAGGCTTAACAGCAACCTTAACAGGATTGTTTAGATTAGAGGATTTTTACTAGGTTTGTTCCACATCTGCTACAGTGTGGTCAGATGCTAAATACAAGTTGTATGTCTGCAGCTTGCAAATTCTTTGTATTTGGAATAAAACCATTTGAATCAATATGTTGAAATGATTAATGCCTTTTATAAAATGGGACTGTGTACTGGGAGCTGGTAATTACTGCAAAGTGTACCCCTCATGTGATGCAGCACATTATGTCTTTTGGCTGAATACAAGACTGAAGCATAAAATAAACTGACAATTCAAAATGTCACATGGGGCATCACTGCGGTCAAACCTGCATACAGAAGGATATTTTCGATACAATCAGACAAAACTATGACTTGCTAAAACTGTTCATTAGTATGTTATTGGCATGTGCAAAATTGGCTTGAGAAAATATATGAACATCATCAAATTTCCAACTGGATGTAATGTGTTTATTGATTAAAAACTCCCCTGTTTTAATTCATAGCACCAAGTGAGTTCCTTGTTAAGCTTACTTCATGGCAGAGGCAGTTAAGGCTGTTTCCCTGTGTTTTCTTCCTCCTCATTATGTCCTCGTGCTTGCTTAAAGATTATTAGCTGTGGTCATTTTATCGCTGCAATTATTGCGTGCTGCAATGCAAGAATAACTAGATGAATTGTAAATGTGTTGTGAATCACTTCGCAGTTTGCCCTGAATCAGCCCACTAAACATGCAGAGTTTTCTCTCACTTGTTTGAACTACTTCTAAAATGAGCCTTGCTCTTTGATTGCATCATGGAGTGGAGCTTTCATCAGATGCCTCAAAGATTGCAGAACCAGACAAGGTACTGGGGCGAATGTTCAGGCCATGGCAATTGGGGGTATAATTAGATAGAGTTTCTGAATATTCGGTGTAGAGAACAATAATTGGCCTGCACCGATGGAGAATTGTTTTACACACATACAGGGTACCCAAATATGCACCAAAACACTCTCGCTCCGAAGATAAAATGCCAATAAGTGCACGTTAAAAATAGAAACTTTTATCAAAGTAATATATTGTCATAGCAATCCAAGGCTTTAATAAGTTTTATTTCCAAAGACACTATAAAATATTATGACATATTGGAGACTACAAATACTCACTGCTCACATTTAGTGCACTTCAGATCTTTGCAAGAACAAGGCGAGGAAAGAAATAATGCAGTCTGTCTGGATAAGCTGCTTATGTCGTCTTCTGACATGGTTATTGTTACTGATACATGTAGATTACAATTAGACACAACAGACGATCTAGAGAAGTTTGCTTTTCATTTTGACACAGGATGGGAAATTATTCAGACATTTGAAGGTTTTCTATCTTAGTCTTTAGTCAGCTCGTAGAACAATAGAAGTATAACTTAAATTTGGGAATATACCAGCTTACATCAGCCAATGAAAAATACCTGCATTTGAGATTAAGGAAGCAACTTATTTTCATTTTTAAGATCAATTGAAGCTGGGGTACCCAATTTATTTCAGAAAATGTTTTTGTTAGATTTTTTTAAATTCTCTTTACATCCTGACAGCAACCAAAAAATCGGATGCTCTGACACAAAAATGAGAAAAGGCCAGTATCTATGGCTGTCTCAGGACTGTAATAAGGATGGACAGAATGAAATGACTGGCTGGCCTACCTGCCTGTCTACCCACCTACCTGCCTAATTGTCTTCACTCTGCCCACACATTAAATCAATTTTCTGCACCTCCTTAATTTTTACAAGCTTGGCAAAATCAATACAGTTAAAGTAAAATTTCATGTTTATGTTATGTTGTGTTTGATTGTGTTATTTGCTCTCTTTGTCTTGTTTTGTCCTACCAACAGTCCAAAACCGAAAACATTCAATATATAAACATGAAATAGAAAAGCAGCTCATCATCACTTAATGATTAATGTTTTACCAATATTGACGAAGTTGACGATTAGGATCAGCCTTGGTTAAGGGTCGGAAGTGATTTCAGAATAAACAATTAGAAGAAAAGAGTACTCATGGAGGACACAAATTCATTAGTTCGCCCTCCAACAATGAACACACAAGCATTTTCAATATGATCTATTTCCTCTGAGAAGCAACAATGAACACCAGCTGGAGACGAGTTACAAAACACCTTAACACAGGTCCATGCAATAAAAAAAACAGATTAAGTAAATTGGCTTTTCTAATTTTTCCTCCGCTGAACGTTATAAAATTAGAGTGCCTCAGACTGGAGTGAAATGATTGTTTCCTTGTAATTATCATATAAGCTACTGCATGACTCAAAACTAATAATTCAATTTCAGCAAGGATTGGCGTACTTACACACCTCCCTACATTACAGAATGTCTCTGTGGGAAAATATATACATTATGAATGTTTTTAATGGAATATTAGACAAACATTTTACCAAGAATAACCTAAAATATAACCATATGTGTTTTACATGCCATAGCTGTAAAATATAAAGACTTGCCCTTTTCATTTGTTTGGCATGTTTGATCTTTAAAGATATAAATAATATTATAGTAAAATATTCTCTTTCCACTTTAGAAATGCCATGACAAATGTTGTGTGCTACTGTAGAGCTGGAATAAGCTGTATTATAATAACCACAAATCTTTTATACTACACCACTTTAGCCGTAGGATTCACATAGTGCTGCATAGTGAGAACTTCTTACGACCTTTTGTTTTGTTGGTACTCTTCCAACATGTATGGATGGCCCTTTTAACCACTGGTAACCATTCTCCACCTCCTACACCCTCACATCTCCACTGGTCAGTGTTGCTCTGACCTGACTGACGATAACGACATATACCACCGCTTTTCACAGGGCTGCAAGCAAAGATTGTTTCAGAGTAAGGCCACTGGCGGTCACATTTACATTTTATATAGGTAGTTAGCTGATGCTCTTGTACAGAGTGACTAACAATGAGCACAACAGCAACCAGTGAACCTAAAGTTCAGGACTGCTAACAGTAAAACCCAAAAACCAAAGGATGCATGTGTCCAAAACCCCCTGATAATAGACTGAAATTCCAGTGGCACTGGAATGATTCTGTATAATAGAAAAGGTGATGAAAAAAGCTTCAGGGAGAAAGGTAGAGGGAGTTCTGTTGTTTTCCCCCCTTAAAAACATCCCTAAAGAAACATGCTGAGCCACATATTAGTACATTTACATACTTTATACTTCCATGTTCATATTGTCACCACCATGTTCACAGTATAAAAAAATATTGCAGCTTATGGTGCATTATTTTCATATTCATATCATATTTAGCAGGGGTGTCACAATTCTCCAAATCCACTACTCAATTTGACTTTCAAATTTAAGGGCACGATTCGATTTTCAATTTAAACCTTTATTTCAGCACTGACTGGGTTTATGCCCTAACAAGTGTCATTTACATTTTCAACTTTGGAATGTACCACACTACGGCTATATTGTCAAAATGTATTTTAAATGTAATAACAATAACTTATTTCACCGGTCATTTACATTTATTCATTTAGTTGATGCTTTTATCCAAAGTGACTTACAATTGTTATATGTGTCAGAGGTCGCACGCCTCTGTAGCAACTAGAGGTTAAGTGTTTTGCTCAGGGACTCAATGGTGGATGGGTCACAGTGGGGGATTGAACCCGGGTCTCACACCCAAGGCATGTGTCTTATCCATTGCGCCATCACCACCCCGGTCAACTGGGAACAAACTGTTAAAGAGAGTCACTAGATGGCAGAAGGGTACTTTACAACAGCTTGAGTTTCCTCGCCTGCACAAAACCACCGGGACTGTAGTTTTTCTGTGAACAACGTATTCGTTGTTGACATAGGGATTCTCCAGTTCTATTGTTTCTCCATCATCTCTGGCTCCTGCAATGGCCATGGTGGCTTGAAAAGTGCAGCTGATGGCTACTAGTAAGCTATGCTGTGACATCTTTTAAGTGTTGTTGTCTTTTTTGTTCGGACGCTTGCCAGGAGTGAACAAGTATGCGAGGGTGGAGAGAAAAACAAATACTGGGAGATACTGATTTTGATGTCCATCCATGCATCGATCGTCAACCGCTTATCCCGCGTACAGGGTCGCGGGGGACTGGAGCCAATCCCAGCTGACATCGGGCGAAAGGCGGGGTACACCCTGGACAGGTCGCCAGTCCATCGCAGGGCCACACATAAACAAACAACCACTCACACCTAAGGACAATTTAGAGTCACCAATTAACCTAGTCCGCATGTCTTTGGACGGTGGGAGGAAACCGGAGCACCCAGAGAGAACCCACGCAGACACGGGGAGAACATGCAAACTCCACACAGAAAGGCCGGGGAAACCGGGGTTTGAGTCCACAACCTTCTTGCTGTGAGGCGACAGTGCTAACCACTGCACCACCAAGCTTGAAATCAAAAGCTCAAAAAAAGTGTCTTGTTTACTTTTCCTAGTTTTCTCACTTTTGAGATGAAGCCAGCTGGTAAGCTGTATCAACAGCAAACAGAAATGCTGAAATGTGTAAAAATTGAGCACAAGATCATAAGATCTGTGGAAGACTATGGATGATTTTGTGTCTATGATACATTTATGGTATGTTAACCTCTTACCATTCCTGTAAAATTCTAGGCCTAAAGCCATACTAAACTGAATGCAGTTCTTGAAGGTAATATGTTTTTCATTTCCGCTTGAAAATGTTCGCTAATACATGTATGCTGAAAACTATAGCTGGGACTTATTAGCTGAAATAAAATGTGGGGCCACAGCATGAAGCCTTACTTAGTTATGGCAATAGCACAGAAAATAATTATTTTACAGAGGTTTATCTAAGGGTAAGTGTTTTTTTTTCAAAAACAGCACTGCCCTTTGGCAGTAAGCGGCTGCTGTTGCATCACTTCTTATTAGCTGGTAGCTTTATGCAGATGTGTTTTTTGCTGGTAGATCATGAACTTGGTAGCTGAAGTTGTATATCATTATTTTCAGACTTTTATTGGTTATACGAAGTGCCAGTCATCGGCACAAATGCTTGCAATTAGCTTGGCGTACCCACGAAATGATAAGGGCTGGCACTCTATTACAGCGCAGATTTTTTTGGGCTATTGTAGGCTGTGGACATGACATGTAACCTCCTATTGGTTGAACTAGGTGTCAATTGAAAAGGTCAGAGTTCAGCAGCTATCTTGAAATAAAGATATTGTAGTTGTTTATATACAAACAGGAGTTATTACATTATAAAGATATATTAGGTAGGTCTGCCGGCAAATATGAAATGATGCAGTAGCAGTCTGTGGGAATTTATTGATAGAATAATGTGGGGACTAAATGTTTTTAGTGGATTGGATCATCTGGACCTCTGACCACGTAACAAGATCATTTTTGTTGGAATATAATCAATCGGTGAATTACTATGAAGCTTCATGGATAAAATGCGTCAATTTTGATTGTACTGGTTGGGATTGTTAAGAGGTTAACCGAGAGGTCATTCTCCCCAAAAAACCTCCAAGTAACGTTGAGCAAGATACTGAAGTTATCTAACTTGCCAAATGATTGTAAGTTGTTCAATAGCTAAAATTATCAACACTGCTGAGAACTGAGTAGTTGTCAAAACTAACTGGAAAGTAAATGATAAGAACTTGCTATATGATGCATTGTGCTGTTGTTTTCTATATATAATGCTGCCAGTGCGAAGTCTAGATAGACTAGTCATCACTTTCAAAAGGTGTTCATTCTTGGTTCTTCTTTTGAGTCTAATTTGTAGCTGGATACATGAGGGTTGTGGATTTTTCCTGGATGATTTTGTTGTGTGTGTTTGTGCATGTGTGTAACTTAGCGCACCTGAATGTGAATCGAGGAACGCTTGCGACTGGCGGTGAGTCATCATCGCCATGGTGTTAAGCCTCCCGTTCCCGGGGGAACAGGGTTACCGTCTCTACACCACTGGGGATTTTTATTTTTACATTTGAAAAGCAAACCAGGGCTAGGCTCACAACAATCCTCCACTCTCTCTCTCTCTCTCTCTTCACTCTCTCTCACTCTCTTCCTCCTCCATGACTGAGCTGAATCACACACACTAACACACACAAACACAGCAGACGCTACACACATCTGCTCATTTCAGAGCATCACGTCCTTATCTGTGTCTGTGTGATATTCAATATGTTTCAGATATCAAAACATGAACCTATGCAGATGAGATGAAGGGGACAATATCACAAACTCAATAACAGCCTCTCTGCTCTGTCATTTGTTGCTGAAGACCACATACTGAAGCTGCAGTCTGGGTGTTTCTAACTTGAGTTCATATAACACAGAATCAAGCATTGAGAACATTTCCTGAAACTCAGGCTGTCGCAACCTTTAAAAAAAAACCAAGACCGAACAGAGAATATAAGAAATCTTCCTATCTGGAAATCTAACTTAAAGCAATAGTATGTGTTAGGTATGGAGTTAGACCCAAGGGGCTATTAGCTTAGCTTAGCCTGGAAACGGGGAGAAAACAGCTAGCCTGGCTCTATTCAAAGTTAGAAAGTACTCTTAACAACACCTCTCACGCTAACTAATTAACAAGTTGTATCTTGTTTGCTTTATCCATACACAAACAGAAATGTAAACACAATATGTGGTTTTAGGGGGAGTTAATAGCTGTAACTACTTCTTGGTGAACAACAGTTTACAACACAAAACCTCAGCATCACAGTGAAGTTGTCTGGCAACAAGAGGAGGCTTTGCACAGAAGTTCTGGGGAGAAATGGGAAAAGACTAGAAATGTGTAGTATGGCTAGTAAAATATATTCCTATCAACATCGCTTAAGCTTAGTAGTTAACTAGTTGTGAAATAGGAAGGCAAGGGCAGATATTTCATGTCACTGTTGGTGGGGAAAGTAAAAACTCCTCCCAGGAGAGAGACGAAACGATGTCATTACTACAAAGTTGGAACCTTATTTTCCTTCTGTATTGTGTGCCTGTTCCTGTTCACCTCCTGTATTGTCGCAAAGTTTAAGAGCGACAGACACAGAGCATCCCCGTAACCATAGTGACTAAATCCTGCCTTCGCGTGCACAGTGCTAGAGGAGAGGGAGAGACGATGTGCTGCTGCCAGAATAGCTGCTGACTGAGATGCATGGGAATTAATCTACAATATAGTCGTGTTTCCATCAAAGTTTTTTTGATACTTCATTTTGAAGTATCGCGTTAGAAAAGGTTGATGGAAATGACAAAATTCTAAAACAATTCCTTAATTTTCGCAAATAAGTTTTTCAGCTCGCTTGAGGTTGTTTTTGGCCTTTGTTGAAAAAGAATAAATGCGCTAAATGGGAGATGGAAACTTGTAACTCACGTCTGATCAGTTGTTTCGGCTGTCGCCGTCTTGCCGGATATTCCCGTGCAGAGACATGCCTTGAGACATGCCTGCCTGGACCTCTCTCCATTTTTCAAGATCAGTGGTCTTCAGGTCCATGCGACTGGTTTTGTTTCTGGTTTGGACCCCATACGTCTTGTTTATTACAGCCATGTGTACCGTCAACTTCTGACGTAACTATGCTTGCTGTAGCCTGGTTTATTCGATCCAAAACCAGCTGATGGTAAAATCTTTTTTGCAACATTTCAAAAGTCCACTTAAAATTCACATGACAAATTGGATGGAAACATGGCTTATAAGGTTACACTGGTTTGAGAGTCTGTGGGGTGTGTTGACTTACAGTAGATTCATTCATTAATTGCATTGTACATTCTATGGCTGTGCTCTGTAAGTGAAAAACAGTTTACAGTTACAGAATTCCTTATAGCTATGCAGTGTTATAAGCAGCCTGGATTAAACGCAGCAAGTGATACAAAACTCATTATAACCACGAGTGACTTGAGAATTGACTTGGACTCTAGCTCAAAGACTTGAGACTTGACTTGTAAGCATCTCTGATTTGTGCCCATCATAATTATGTCGACAAAAAGTGCTTCTTTTTGCTACTGGCAGGCTCAGATTGTTACACTTGGTGTCTGACAACATCATGGAAAAGATCCCTCTGAGTAACAAACAGGGTTAAAAAAACAATTCTCGCTCAGACATTTTGTGAGAGGCGAGTTGTTGCCGGAAGATGCCAATGGAAACGTGAGTCAGAGTTGGAGAGAGGAGTTTGTTGTGTTGGAGTAACAAACAATGACCCATAACGTGAAAGTCAACTGATTTAAACTACTAAATGTTTTATCATGTTTCTATGAAGTGCAAATATTTAGCTTGAGCTCACTCATAGTATTGCACTGAATTTTAAAGTCTATGGTTGGATGTTTCTTGCCGAATGCTCCTTGGAAGTTGTAGCTGATTCATCTTCATACGTTTTTATGTATACCGTGTTGTACAGTGTTGTAACTGAACACTGTAACCAGACACATTGTAACACACCCTCATCTTATTTTTTTGATGATTCAACAAGGAGAAATTCATGTCCATCCAAGCTTTGAAGTGCTCAAACTGCCAATCACCTAACACTGTCTAAGGAGGTAATGAACACGACTTTTACCTCTGCAACCCTGGAAGACCGACCTGACTCCTCAAACTTCTAAACTCTATTGGAAATAAAATATATACAATGCATATTGTGGTATCATGTTTTTCTGCCCTCTTCTTGGTAATAAAAGGCAAAAATAGCAATACACTGTGTTTCGATACAGATATATCCAATAATGTTTTTTTACATTTAAATCATTATTTTTAACTCCATCTGTATGCATTCCCATCCCATTAGTGCATTTTAATAACTCGACTTCTTCCATTTTCCTTAGTTTTGTGCTTTCTCGTCCCTCTCCTCTCTCCTTCTGTTGCTTTCTGCAGGTATTTCTGGCTCTGGAGCTGTACAGTCTGGATCTGTGGTTGCCCCCATGTTCCTTCTTGACACCTACTGCTACAATTATTATTATAGTCCTACTTTTAGTATCATTATTATCATATATCGTTATTATTACTATTTATTTTTCAATGAGATTTGGATTATTACCACTACCATTACTATTATTTTACATCTCTGTGTTGGGCTACTGTGTGCTGTTTTTCCTCCTGCACTCTCTCTTTCTTACTCTCATTCATACTGAACAAATGTTTGCGGCATAATCCCGCAGCCATGTGTGCTTTCACATAATGGTTCCGGAAACAGAGCTGTGACTATAGACAGAAAAAAACAGTGACATTTAACACTGACATACTACCTGTGGCTTTTCACACAGACATTGTTCCAGCTCTGTTACTACCAACATCGCCGGCTCCGGGGTGGATCAAATCTGACCTCCCTTTCCAGCTCCGTAAATTTCATAAAGCTCAGCGAGCCAGCCGATTACCACAATACTCCAGGAAAATGCAGTATGAAAGCACATCATGTGTCCCTCTCTATCTCACCACCCATCTTTCAATCCAACCAGTCGAAGCAGATGGCTGCCCACCCTGAGTCTAGGTTCTGCTCAAGGTTTCTACCTGCTAAAAGGGACCTTGCCACTGTGGCCAAGTCCGTGCTCATGGTGGGAACTGTGCAATGAGATAACTTCTCATAAGAATTGGGCTATATAGATTACATTGAATTGACTGAGTGGTTCACTCATTTTATTTTTCTTTTCAAAAGAATTTTGGGAAATGTAGGAAATCAATAACTTAACAAAGTGGAAATACCATATAACATTTCTCCCATTTTGTCACAATATCAGTGCTAGGAATGACTGAACACCACAGACTAAGGTATCTGAGAATCAGGGATTATTTTTTCTAAAATCTCTCAGCACTGCTACATTATAGTGGTTTATCCCTCTAACACATGGAAAATGGGATTTCAGAATGTGTAAGATATTAAAATGTAGCCTCACACAACAAATAACTGAAAGAAGCTCTGCACACCAGAATGTATTATAGGTGCGTGGGAGGGCAGCGCGACTTGAATGAAAGTGAAAAAAAAACAACTCTGATGCCTGATGATGGTTGTGTAGGCTGAAACGTCATAAATGCATATACCAGAGGTAAGCAACAGTGCGCAGGCATTTTTTTTTTACATAAAATACAACAGAAATTATGTTCTGTTGCATTTTATTGAAACACACCCAAATAATAACAGGTTTAAACTGTACTAATGGAATTTTCTTAAAAAAATAATACAATTATTTAGAATTTTAACATGATTGCATTATTGGTGGTTTGCTAAAATATTATAGGACTCTTACTGTATCTCTTTGGTCCATCTTCGAGACAGAAAGAGAGTGTGAGAGTGGCATCCTCCTCAAAAAACTCTGTAGCGAAGGCGTCCCACCACAAACTGTCACTTTCCTGTTAAAGGACAAAAACAAAACAAGTCAGACAGACGTAGGACTACCTCAGGGTTCAACACAAGTATCTTTAGTTCAGAATATGCAGTATGTAAAAGCAGGTCACCTCAAGTATCCCTCTGTCCTCTAAAACGACCATGGGTTGTTTCAGTTTGGTATGAAACTCTTCATTTTCTCTATTATTTAATTTCCTATTATTGCATTTCCTTTATCCAGGTTGCTGCTCTTGTGCTATTGCATTTTTTTTGTTTACATAAATTCAATATTGATTCATTCTGATAAGACAAAGATATTGTGACCATGTGGGTTTTTCTGTGAGACAAGATTAAAAAAAAGAACACTGCTTGTTTGATATGAAGTCAGCAGTGCAGGGAAAGTATTGTAGATTGGTTTGTTTGTTCCTTTCATTAAAATTAATTTTATGAGCTTTATTTAAATCATTGTTTTACAAAGGGCTTCAACAAGTATGAACTATAAAACAGTCAAATACATTATACAAATTATGCCAGGGCCATAAAAAGACATCACAGTATGGAAGGATACAAACAAAAGGCTAACATCTACAAAATGAAATAAAAACCATATTAAATGAGTCTATAAATCAGGTTTTAAAAAGTGGTCTCAAAGAGGATGCTGGCTGCTTGCCTAAGCAGGTCGATGTAAGCAGGTCAAAGCCTGATAACACCCTTTACTTTTCTTAAGCCTGGACTTTGGGAGAGCCCAGCCTGAGGCTCCTACAAGTCTGAATTACAAGCTTATTATTGTGGTGGTGGTGGTGGTAGATTTGTATGTCTTAGTCTTATAGTTGTTTTGTTCATATAACAATAAAATAATTAAAGTGATTTACTTAACTGTCAAAACCTACGCACACTTGAATGGCAGGAAAAGTGACATTTTTATTAGAAGAAGCAGTAATAACAGTTTCAAGAATAACAGTTGTAGTAACTGGTTGTAGTCCTAGTACTAACAGTAAAAGTAAAACAGCATAACAGCATCAGTAGTAGTTGTAGCTGTAGAATAGTAGTGGTGATGGTGGTAGTGGTTGTAACATTACATTAGCAGTAGGCTTTAAGTAGTTTCAGTACCAGCTACAGTGACAGTAGTAATAGTAACAATACTAGTTGAAGTAGAAATTGTAGAGGTAGAAGTGGTTATAATAGTAGTAGTAGTTGTAGTACTAGTGCTAGTAGTTGTAATAAGCCTTAGAAGCAGTAGTCTTCATCTCCCAGCAGGGACAACAACTTGATGAGGAAACAAATTCATGTAAATCTCTTTGTCCTGAAATTACTTCTCTAACTGCCGTTCCCACTCTTCCCCCTCCTTACAAAAACCTCCGATAATGTTGGCGGGACAACTCCCACCTGCCCTTCACCCCCCCTACCGACCGACGTTCAACTGATGCTAATTTCCTCTGACACGTTATGACAGATCACCACGTTTCATTCTGCGCAGGGCCGAGGGATGGCAGGCACTTCCCAGATGTTGACAATTAGCGTTGTCACCATCGAGCAGTGTCAAGCCCAATAAGCAGTGACTGGGGTGCCCTGCAGGTCAATGTGTCTCAGACAGGGTGAGTTTGATAGAGGATGAGGAGAACCTAAACCTAGACCTTCATCCAGCTGGTCAATCAATAGGTTATCATGAGTTAGTGGAGAGGCCTTTTGGCTGAACTTAGATCAAGAAAAGTGGAGTTTTGGAGGACTAAGATGTGTCCCTTATAAAAGATCAAATGTCCATTTAAGATTACATTGGTGTAATTTAAATGGTCATGGACTGGCTCTGCTTTATAATTCAGAACTCTAAACCTTTATTCTGCTCTGAGACAACTCAGATCAAATGAGATTCAAATGTTATTAAAAGTTCCACAGTCCAGGCTTAAAACAAAACAGAACCATGCTTTTACTGTTTTAGTGGAACAAACTCCCCCTCACCATCCAGCTGAGTCAGTGCCTCAGTTTAAAAAGCTTTTAAAACCCACATGTACTGACTGGCATTATATTTTATGTTTACTGAAATGTTTGGATGTTGTTCTTTTATATTTTGTTTTATTGTTTACTATTTTCTTGTCTACTATTACTATTACTATACCTTGTAACTTTGGCAGATAATTTGTTTAGAACAATTTTTTTTAAAAGATGTTTAAATTTTAATCCACTTCTAATATTTTTATTCCAAAATCATTTTTATTCAACTACACGTCATCCCGAACAAATTATGTTGGAAACTGTAATAAAATACATCCTTCGTCCAAAACAGGCTTCATCATGATCAGTGAATCTCTTGACTGTCTTTTTGATTAAATGTTTAATTATTTGGTCTATAGAATGTCAAAAAAGAGTGAAAATGGCAATCATTTGCCAGAGCCCAAAATTACATGTTGAAACTGCTTGTTTTCTTTAAGCAACACTAAAATGTATTACTGTAAATCATAGTGATGTGAAACAGAGAAAATTTCTTCCATCCAAATTCTTACATCAAGTGTTTGGCCCTTTTGATTAATTAATTAATGATCAAAATTGTCATTGTTTCAATAAAACAAAAATGAGACATTTTTTTTATTAATTTCAGTGGTACAGCCTTTTAAAGTTTGAAAAAGTTGCCATCCTTTCCCCTTCAACAAGGTTGCTCTAAAAACTTCAGCACCACAACACTAAGCCAAATGTGTCAATGCTGCAATTTTCTGGAACTGGACCAGATGTGCCAAAAACATCATGTATGGCATGAAAATTCTGACCAATAATTATAGCACTCCCATTAGGTCAATCAGTGTAATTGCTTAAATGACAGAACAGTTGAAAAATACATCACCCACCCTTGCAGTACAACAAATGGATATGTGGATGCATGCCAGGGTTTTCTGTGTATGCGCATGCACTGACCAGCTGTCCACTGGGAACAAACTGCATGAGCTGTCATGTGTGTCTGTGTGTGTCTGTCTGAGTATGTGTTTGACTGACTGTGTCATACTGCGAGAATCAGCGAGTGTGAACAGCCAGCATGTGTGTGGTGTCTGTTTCATGTGAAATACATCTATGTCAGAGAGACGGACGGAGACGAGTGACACACCAGGACAAAACAGACAGAGAGAGGGAGAGAAATAGACATTAGTTGCCACTCTGTATTCAGATTGAGTCCAACCCATAATCTAGTACCATGAGGGGACAGGAACCCCTGGGATTGACAGTCAGGCAAAGGGTGAACAAGACACACAAACACACACACACAGCAGCTCTCTATGATCTCACTTTGCAACTATGTTTGATCCTGTGCTGTAGAGTTAATTTCTATACTCCTCCTTAAACTAGTTGTAATGACACAAAACAAGAGTAACACAACACAGAGATCAACATAACTCTAATGACAAATAGCATCTGTATTTAGCATTAAAGGATAAGGCTGGCACTGTCCTATATTTTTCTAAGTATCAACAAATCCCATCAAGAGACCAAAACCAACAAACAATGCATTAGTCTATATTTCAATCGTTTCTAACTTCTCCACATCGTGTGTTCGTTCCAAATGAAAACCTTAATGTTTAAAAACTCTTTTAACCATGAGTTAATACATATTTGCAGGACAGGTCATGGTCATCGTATGAAATAACATGTTAACCAGTGAAATGGTGAGGCTTATTTATGCTATAGTATCCCTGGCAAAACAATGGTCTAACTTTCTAAATAATGGTTAATGAAAGCTTTAATGATGACTAAATTAGCAGTACAGTCTGTAGCTACATCAGTGGTGGAAGAAGTATTCAAATCTTTTAGTAAATGTAAAAACTAAAAAGAAAAAGTCCTGAATTCAAACTCTTTTATTCATAAATATTAGTATCCAAAAATATTTAAAGTACCAAAAGTAAAAGTACTTATTTTGCAGAATGGCTAATTTAGTTAATATAGCAGTCTAAATATTAGGCACACTCACTTTCAAACTTAGTATAACTATGAAAAAATGTTATATCACTCAATATCAAACACAATGTGAAAAGAAATACTGACAAATCTTGTTCCCTATTCAGCCAGGTACCAAACAATCAGTAAATACGACATTTTCCAGCACACGCAAAAAAATTTCTTCCCAGTTAACTCTTCCACCAACGTTACCCTTTCAAAATTAAAAGTTCCAACATTCGTACCATAACTAAAGGGAGAGATAATAACATTAGCTTAAGAAAACAAGTATGAAATGAATAAAGTGTACTATTGTGTGGAAAGTCACAATAGTACACGTTAAGCTCTTTACCTAAGTATTCCCATCTTATTCTATTTTATACTTCCTCTCCACTACATGATAGTTTTTATTCAACTACATTTATCTGACAGCAACTTAGCAGATTCAGCTTTTACAAACAAAGCATATGATCAACTTCTAAAACAAGATTTGTTGTTACAGATTAAACCACCCAAAAATATTAAGTATTGAAAATTACGCATGTATCAGCAGGACATTGTAGTATCATTGTAGTGTAGTATTACTAGTTTAACTTCAATAAAAGTTCTTAGTACTTATTCAACCACTGTCTGTGGCACAAAATGACCCACAGACTTTGACAAACAGATAATACTTGGTTTTACTGGATTTGTTGACATAAGAAAGACACAGAAAATCTTTAAGTTCACCAATTACATTTCTTTTCTGGTGCCAACTGCAAAACAGTGTTTCACCTGGCTGACTCTGTTGAACCTTCCCTGCTGGTTAAACAGGTTAGAGGATTTCATGAAAAAGTGTGATCCCCATTTTGACATAAACTTCCTGGATTTAATGCTGGAGATAAATTTTTGTAGTGCTGTCATCCTTAGGGTACCCATCTCTCTGTTTTATAGACTCTGCTATTCATTAAGCTCACTCTTACTATTTTAATGAAAAGTGTTTTACTTAAGCTCCTGCTTCTCCCTTTTACCGAATACTGTCTTCCTTAAAAACTCTCTTATTCAGTTTTACAGAAGAGGGTTTGTTAACCTAACTGTGAGTGACATCTGCTTTCCAATACGGTATCTTTATTATACTGACTTTTACTGTTATTTTCAAAATGTTCCTCTCTGTGCAATTCCCACCAAGTTTTCAAGCATTTTCCTGAAACTGAATAGTTTTACAAAATAATATTCTGCTCCAACTCATTACAGTTCATTTTGGCAGTCTACTGCTATTTGGCTCGAGCCTACAACCACTGAAAAAAGAGAGCATGTATGTTACAAAGAGCAGAATTGACAGCGATGTCAGCGTGGTCAAACCATATGATATGGTTTCGTTTTTGTCTCTTTTGAAATGCCTCTCACCCAAACAACAGAGAAGTCTGAAAATAACAAGCACATTTCATGCAACATGAGCTGCATTTAGTTTCAGCATTCACAATAATAAAACAAATAGCACTTGGCAGTTTCATTGCTCTTCTCCACATCACTTATTTTGTAGATTAAATATGCATTCAGTAGTGCTAGCTAATAAAGCTAAATGTTGCTCAGAAACTTTCCATTATATGCAGGGAACGATCTGTTTAGAATCAGTAACCATTAATCCTCCAAACTGGAGCTTTTGGGCAGCTTTTGGCCAGCGTCTCGCCAAGTTGTAAAACGTGTCTGGCTGTGCCGTGGACCGGCCAGATTTGGCTGAGATCTAAAGACAGAGGAGAAGCTGGATATGAGCCAGACGGGACAGAGAACAGCTAAAGCCTGGCTAGTGGACACAAGCCATATGAATCCTCGGGCTGAAGATGAAGAAGCCACACTGGAAGCTGGTGCTGTGGATGTTGTCTTCACTTTCAATCCCTCCACTACTGCCATGAAACGTTCGGAGCTTTACTTTTATTCTGTTATTGGTAACAGGTAAGAAAATTGTGAATGACACATATTTACTATGAAAAAAGAAGTCTGTACTGTTCCATCCCCCAATATCCTATTAGCCTTTTTTTGTTTTATCTCTGCTGCCTCTTATTATATCCACCTCCCTCTCTCTGTCTGTCTCCTGTCCTCTCTGCAGCTGCTCGCTGACAGACAACGTCCTGCCTTCATTTATGCCCACGGACTGTCTGACGAACCACGTGGCGTGACGATGTTTGTTGTCAAATGCTACAAATCAGGCCGACTCTGAGGGACCCAGGGTGAACTGACATGGTCACAGCCATGACGGCCGTCAGCCGATAAGGCTCTATTGATTCAAACAGATCGCACCTCATCTGGGGGGGATTTATCAATGTGTCAATTGCCCACTAGCCAACCACAAATCAACAGCACAAGCGAGGCCCCAGGGATTTACAGGAAATCCAGAGGATTGGACAGACAGCATAGGGAGGATCCTCAGTAAACAGCAACATAGCTGTAGGTTAAGTCCATGCATATAAAAATGTCCATACAGCAAAGGCAGATGGCACAATGTGGCACACAAAGAGAAGTTTTACTGTGTATAAAAATGCACAACCGTATATACATAAAATATTCATACATATGTACTTATACTGTATGCATAGTACATATATATGTATTTACTGCATAGATATTGTAGGCATTCACACTTCACACAGCCACATAAAAGAAGACCTCAATTTTCTTCCCTCAGTCTATCTAGCAACAGTCCATAAACCACTAATGTCTCTATGTTTAACATGAACCATTTTCCCAGCAAGCTTTTGTTAGTCTGTATTTTTTCTGCCGTTGCTTCCAGCCTTTTGTGGCAGAAAAGCCTCCAAGAGTGTAGGCGTGTCGGGGCCCTGACCTTGGAGAATTACCAATGTCTGAAACCCCATTCAGCTCCTGAATAGCATGTAGCCCGACTGACTGGTGGGCCAAGGAAGTTTTACTGTTCAAAGATTCAAACAGCCTCCGGTTATTGGGGAGCACAACAACTTAACAGAACCAATGACTCTCTAGATGTTTCGAAAGGATCTTTAGCAAGGTAGCTTTTGTTTGATTGTATGTTGAAGGCCATTGAAAGATGAAACATTTTAAATAGAAGACTAATAAAACTTTTTTTTTTTCACACTTCATATGCACGACTGTGATTATCTTGATTTTTGTGGCAGTACCTTGACTGCAGGACACTCTCTTCTTCACCAGTTTCTTTTATGTCTGAAACGTCCATGATGTACTGTAGGTATTCACATTTTTAAAGCAAATATGCAGAGCTAATTTTAACCAATTAGTCAATAAACACATAATTAATTGGACAACATTTTTGTTAATTGATCATTTAAGTTTTTAACAGTTGATAAATGAAAACGTTTACTGGATTCAAGATTTGAAATGTGAGCAATTGCACCTTTTGCTGCTTTTTTACATTCTTCTAAATTGAATATCTTTGGGCATTGGACTATTGGTCAGAAAAAAAAGTAATTTGATGATGGCAACTTTGGTTCTAGGACACTGGACATTAACAGATAAAAAATAATAAGTTTCTTAAAAAAAGACAATGACTAGATAAAGGGATAATGAAAATAACTCTTACAATCCTGGACTTAACGTTGGTCCTGGAGAGAACTGAATGTAAGACTGGCTTGGGTAGGAGATTTCATTGTTTTCTCATCACTGCAGTATGAATTCTGCAGAAAAATAAATCCCCAGACATGGGGAACAAAACTTAACCACACAGGTACTGGTTATATTAAGGGGTCCTTAGAATGATAAAGTACACAAACCACTCCTTTAGACTGCACAGACAACACCACTTTAATCATGTCAGACTTAATGCACACTAATGTTTGATATTAGCACAGGTTTATCCTCTCGGGTCTTATGTGTTTTTATATAATACAAACTTAACATGTTGCTGTATGTGGCCACTTTACAGCCACGAGCCAAGCGTTATGCAAATGAAGAGCAAATTAATGCAGCGGGGGGGAATCGCTGCCCTTGAACAGCCGCTGCACATTCACCAGGAATGAACTTCATAAATTAAGTCAGTAAAGAAGTTCCCACGTTTAATTGCATGTCCATCAATTTTCTAAGGCATCGTTCCCATTCTCTCTTTTTTTAGCATCAGTAGTCCTAAGCAGATGTCAGAGGCCGCCGATTGTGTTACACTATAGATTAAGGGTTGAGGTTAATACACAGAAGTCGTTTGTCTGCTGTTTCAATGCAGAGACCATGCATGAAGAGAAGCTGCCACAGTAACCGCAGGATACATTCAGGCTTTTACCTAGAAGGTTGCAGGATTGATCCTCACAACTGCATTAATATCACTGAACTGCTGAAGGACAAGATCAAGACTGGCTGAGGAATGGGACTTTTTGAAGGCGTCAGCTAAATTCCGGAAATTCCAGCACAACTTAATGTTCAAAAATCAGTTGGCAAACAGAAAATTAAATAACTAGTTTGATAAATTATCAATTAAGTCATTTGTCAAGCAAAATGTCAAACATTCAAATAGAGGTTCTCAATTACTTTGGCTTGTGACCTAATTTAAAAGTAACTCATAAAAGTTACACATTTTTTTTACCTTTTTTTTTTACCTGATTGTTTTGGCCTGAAGTAGCAAGCTTATCCTATATTTTACAAGATAACAAAAATAAACTTCCTAAAAAAAAAACAACGTAATTTTATGGAGCAGAAAAACTTTAAGTTCTTTTACTTGTAATTTGTTAATCATCTGGTGACCCTTCAGATTAATCTTGTGACACCCTTGAGGGCCCCCACTTCCAGTTTGGGAAACACTGGATTAGAGGATTTGCAGCTTCGCTGTTTTATGCATCTGTAGTTTCAATATTTTGGGTCAGACAAAACAGGCTATTGGAAGATATCACTTTGGACTCTGAGAACTTGTTTTTACATAAATTGTTAATCAAAACAAAATCATCATTAATCCAGCTCTACAATTACATTTACATTTTTTTTTAAACGTAAGTGCGTACAGGTTCAATAAACACCCAAGCAGTTTAAAATGCATCTCACTTCATAAGAGGCCAAACCAAAAAAAGTCAATATCACCAGCAGAGACACAAGTTTAGGGTACTATGTAAAGGGACAAACAACATCAATAAGGAAAACAATAAAACAACAACAAAATGCATGAATGACCAAGCAGGGAAGGAAAAATATTTACAGCACCCATGAGAAATTTAAATCAAAAGAAAGGTGAGGATTCAGGTTCTGACTTGGACACACTAACACTATTCTACCCATCTAGTATTCCCCACTGCTGAGCTAATTAGACCGATAAACAATCAACACACAGCACACTTCCTCCCACCGCCTAACAAGACATTCAATCAATACTGGATTTCATCACATCCTCAGATATTGTTCAGTTTAAGTGAATGGGCTCTGTTGCATTGTCACTATGGTTAGCTCCTACCTTAAACACCAAAAACATCCTCACCTGTTACTCATTAGTCTGATCTAACCACACTGATTTACTGACCATTTAAACTGTGAAATGAGCAAGCTAAAGATACATATAGGAGTAAAGCAGAAAAAGTTTTCATTTATTTCATCAATTTATAGGACATAAAGAAAATAGTATAAAGTGTTATATCTGTTTTTAAACTTTCATTACTTGATGTATTACATTTTGGATTCATCTGATAACCTCATTCCATAGGCCACACCATTTTTAATTGTTATAGTTAAGGTAGAAATAAAGAAACTTTTAACTTATAAATATCATCACATTTAACAACACCAAAAACAATTCATTTTTATGCCTGTGTCTGCTTTGGTGCAGTGCAGCCTTAAACTGAATAATAGTTACTGTTCCTTATTGTGTTACAGCCTGGGCACTGCAAAGCTTTGAACATGCTATCTACTGACAAAAGAGCAAAATGTACAGTACTGTGCAAATGTTTTAGGCAGGTGTGAGAAAAATGCTGTAAAGTTAGAATGCTTCAAAAATGTTAATAGATTATATTTCTCAATAACAAAATATAAAGTGAATAAACAAAAGAAAAATGTAAATCAAATCAATATTTGGTGTGACCACCCTTTGCCTTCAAAACAGCATCAGTTCTTCTAGGTACACTTGCACAAAGTCAGGCATTTTGTAGGCATTTCGTCAGGTGTATGAACAATTATACCAAGGTGAGGTTGTTGAAGACAGTACTGTCAAAAGTCATACACCATGGCAAGACTGAGCCCAGCAACAAGCCACAAGGTAGTTTTACTGCATCAGCAAGGTCTCTTCAAGGCAGAATTTTCGAGGCAGACAGGGGATTCCAGATGTGCTATCCAAGCATTTTTGAAGAAGCACAATGATGTTAAGAACTGTAGACGCAGTGGTCGGCATAGGAAAAGATACTGCAGCAGATGAAAGACACATCATGCTTGACTCCCTCCCTACTCCTCTCATGAAGTCATGCCTCCCCGTCCTTTCCCCCTACCTCACTAACCTCTTCAACTCCTCACTGTCCCTTGGAACCGTCCCCTCTGCTTTCAAAACTGCCGCTGTCACCCCAGTCCTTAAAAAACCTGGTCTGGATTCCTCTTCCTTTAATAACTATCGCCCAATATCCAACCTCCCCTTTCTGTCTAAAACCCTTGAACGTATAGTCGCCTCACAATTACAAACTCATCTCCATGCCAATAACCAATTTGAACCCTTCCAATCTGGTTTTCGCCACCTCCACAGCACAGAAACTGCTCTCCTCAAAGTCTTCAACGAACTCCTCACTTCTGCTGACACCGGTTCCCTCAACATCCTTATTCTTCTTGACCTGAGTGCAGCCTTCGATACTGTGAGCCATAACATCCTGCTCACCAGACTCAAAGACCTTGGTAACAAAGGTACTGCACTTGGCTCCGTTCCTACCTTTCCGGTCCCACTTCATCTCTCTTCATAACCACACCTCTGCTACAGTCACAGTCACCCAAGGCGTTCCCCAAGGCTCCGTACTCGGCCGCCTTCTTTTCATCATCTACATCCTCCCCCTTGGTCAGATACTCCGCCACTTCAACCTGAACTTCCACTGTTATGCCGATGACACCCAGATCTACCTCAGCACCAAATCCCCCCACAATCCCCCCCTCTCCGACATCAAGTCCTGTCTATTAGCGATTAAAACCTGGATGCAACACATCTTCCTCAAACTAAACAGCAATAAAACAGAATTCCTCCTCATAGGCTCCAAATCCACTCTCAGCAAAGACAATAACCCCACTCTCACCATCGACGGCACCATTGTCTCCCCATCTCCCCAGGCCTTCAACCTCGGTGTGATTTTTGATTCAACCCTCCCCCTTGAGCCCTACATCCATCATGTCATTAAAACCTCCTTCTTTCACCTTCAAAATATTGCCAAAATCAGACCCTCACTCACACCCTCTGCTGCTGAAAGACTCATTCACGCCTTCACCTCCTCACGGCTGGACTATTGCAATTCACTACTCCTTGGTATCAACTCAATCTACATAAAAAGACTCCAACTGGTCCAGAACTCAGCCGCATGACTCATCACCTGCTCCAAATCCTGGCACCACATCACTCCAGTCCTAAAACAACTACACTGGATTCCCATATCTCACCGGATCACATACAAAATCTTGGTCCTTACCTACAAAGCCATTCACCACCTGGCCCCTTCATACCTCACTGTCCTCCTCTCCCCCCTTCGCGGTCCCTCAGATCCACTTTAGCCGGTCTCCTCTACGTCCCCAAGTCCAAGCTCAGCAGTTTTGGGGACAGAGCCTTTTCCAGGGCAGCTCCCAGGCTCTGGAACTCCCTCCCCCATGAGATCCGCACCTCTGAGTCCCTCACCATTTTCCGGTCCCGCCTTAAGACCCATCTCTTCTCCTCTGCCTATCCCTAGCTGTTTTTTTGTTTAGTTTAGGGTTTTTTTGTCATGTTTCTTTTATCTGCTCTGTAAAGCGACTTTGAGTTTGTGAAAAGCGCTATACAAATTTAATTTATTATTATTATTACTTCCCTTCGCAATCTGAAGATGTCATGCAGTTTCTTCAGCTCAGAACTGGCAGAAAACAGTGGAACCCTGAAGTCTGGTCAGAAGTGGCCTTCATGGAAGACCAAAAAGCCATACCTCCGACATGGAAACAATGCCAAGTGACTCAACTATGCACAAAAACACAGGATAACTGGATTGCAGAGAAATGTCAACAGGTGCTCTGGACTGATGAGTCAAAATTTGAAATATCTGGCTGCAGCAGTTTGTTCACCTAAGGGCTGGAGAGCAGTACAAGAATGAGAGTTGCCAGTTTGGGGCTGCATTTCTGCAAACGGAGTTGGGAGATTTGGTCAGAATGAATGGTCTCAATACTGAGAAGTACAGGCAGATACTTAATCTGCAGTATGACAACAACCCCAAACATACAGCAAAAGTCAAGAATTATCTTTAGCTTAAAGAAAAACAAGTAGTTCCGGACATGATGGTGTGGCCCCCACAGAACCCTGATCTCAACATCATCAAGTCTGGCTGGGATTACATGAAGAGATAGAAGCAACTAAGGCTGCCTAAATCCATAGGAGAACTGTTGGTAGTTCTCCACAATGTTTGGGCCAACCTACATGCCAGGTTCCTTCAAAAACTATGTGCAAGTGTACCTAGAATAATTTATGCTGTTTTTAAGGCAAAGGGTGGTCATTTTATTATTGATAAATGTAATCGACAAACCTATTTTTAAGGCATTTTTACTTTACAGCATTTTTAAACACCTGCCTAAAACAACTGTACTGTACGTATTGTATGTATGTATTAGGCTATATATCACACAAAACTGGCAAATTAGACTGGTGTTCTATGAACTGCATAAACTTTGTAAAGCAACATTTTTTGGGTGATGAATTTGATATAAAAATCAGATTTTCTCAGCGAGAGTTTAACTAAATGTACATTTGAAAATAAATATGTAAAAATTCAGGCCAGTAATATTTTGTAGTCCATTCTCTGTTGTTTCAGAATACTTGAGCTAAGTTCATCGCAAAGGAAAAACAATAAAATAAATGCAAGTCAAACAGCTGATCAGCAAAATGACGAAACACCCAGAAACCAGCACAGAGCAGAGTCTGGCTCCTGGTATTACTAATCTGAAGAACACTGTGCCTCCCCTGTGTTTCCTGTATCTTTTGCAGTACTTTTTTTTCTGTTCAATGATGAAATACAATAGTTTTTATATTTTTCAGTCAAATATACAGCACGAGTTACACCCCTTTTTAAAAGCTAAGTGACATCCAAAAAGCGAATTAGTTTAGGACTAAAGTAAATCTCGCACAATCAGCTTAATGTGTAACTGTATGGAAATCTACTCACTTCCAGTAGATTCCAGTAGAAAGTGAAAATGAAAATTTAACTATAATGTTGTTGACATATTTGTTCCTGCACGTCAGTTGTTTGTCGTTACTTATTTCAAAATATAAAGAACAATAAAAGTGCTCCAAAATGATGCTGCCCTCCCATGAAACATGCCAGCTTCATCACATCCCTGAAGGTTTGGATGATGGATTGGGGTTATTATTGTAACCATGTCGACAAAGGTCTCAAACCATTATCTTTCCCTAAATCTTACCAATTAGTTTTTATGGCTTAACCTAGCCAATCTTTAACCATAGATTTGTCAGATCACACAACATTATTTTATTTATTTTTTCAACAATAATTTCTATTGGTTTATAGATGGCACTGACAAACTAACCGTCGTTAGTAAGATACTGATATGTGCCGCTCTAGAGGGCATGGAGTTGGTTGATTAATTTTGAGGAGCTCTGCCATAGAGAAGAATGTAGTTAAACTGCATTGTGTTTAATATCTGAGGATACAAAACTAGTTTTAAAAAGTGCAAACAATCCTCAAGGCAGGTTTAAGCATCTCACTCAAATACCAACACACCAGCTGTGGGCATGTGTCCAACTTGTGACTCTCCGTTTCAGGATTGACTATCTAACCAGATTGAGGAGAGAGAACAACAGGACATAGATGGACTACAGGCCTGTCTGTCCCCTCTGTTATCTGAGCGACAGTGCAGCCTGGAAGGAACCAAGGGAAAGGGCCAGGAAAAAGGTGGGTCCATTGTCCGGGCATCCTGCTGGATGTGACTGGCGCTCATTGTTTGACCGGAGGCCTTGTTTTATTTTTTTCTTCATATGATTTTCTGGGAACATCCTCTCAGAGCATCCCATGTACAGTGTGACATCACTGGACCAACACAGTGAAATTAGACTATTGTGTGAATATGTGTCATAGAAAATATACACATTGGAGGAGATCACATCCAAACCTGTTTATGTATTTCTTTAATGTCTCTACTGTATATTAGAAATGTTAGTGTTATAATATGTTATAGTCCATTTTGTGTTAAAACTCTTTAAAGGTATTGTAATGTTGTGAATTGGGAACCTTAGTTTAATAATATAATTACACCAAGGCAAGCTTTAAAATATATATATTTATTTGAAGTAAAATGACGGGATCCTAGAGATGCACTCACATAAACTCACATAAAACTCCACTGCTTTGGCACTTGATTTAAATATTAGATTTTTCAAGGCTGTTTCTTTAAAAAGGTTTGTCTTGAGATTCACTAGAAAAGATTTTTGAGGAAAGAACCAGAAGTAGTTTAAATACTTTACATACTTTAGTTTAAAGGTCATCCACTGGGGTTTTTAACGGTGTAAAAAGTGGAGTGGTTGGATCTCAGGAAGCTCCACAACCATTAAAAATGTCTTTTATGCCCACAGTTGGGAAACTTTTGAATGACATGTGATACTTGCTTGTTTTATGAGTTATGGTTTGTTTTTGACACAGGTTTCATTTAATATGTATTGCTTTAACAATTATTGTCATTTTTATTGCATGTTTAATACAGCCCATTTTCAGCCGTATTGCTTATGGTCAGCCTTTTTATTCATTATTGGATCAAGGTTTTTTTGGCCACTTGTCCAATTTTTGCTCTGTGTTTGGTCTGTACCAACTCCAGGGGGAAATATCTGGCTCTTTAGCTGCTAAATGCTCCACTTCTTCACCAGCTAACTTTGACTGTCAAGCCATTTGGTGAGCAGGTAGCAGGTACAACTTTCTCTGAAAACAGCTGCCTGCCTGCTAAAAATATCGGTTATAGCCGGTTGTTTTTTAGTGTCTAGGTATGCTCATGAGTTACACTTATTTTATCTTGGAAGGTGTGTTAGTTTGCATGTTAGTGCTACTATTGTTGTGACAGTATGTCTGTCATATGTTGTCTCCTTTGATCTGTCTGACTTGTGTCTCTTTTGTTATTTGTCACAGTGCAAGTGTCTAAATATCCATCATCACTGTGGTGTGCATAAGCAGACATTAAATACTGTCACCCGTAAGTTGGAATAAACTGGATAGTGTTGAACTGCGCTTCTAACTTCATGTTAATGAGCGTATACTGTGCAATTTTCTAGACTGAATGTACCTGATAACAAAAAAACTGCATTTAATATGATGTAATGATTATGTCCTTTCCTATTAAATTATTTTACACCACAGAGCAGAATTATAAGGAATGAAATGATAAGCAGGCAAAAGGCATTCAGCTAAGTTAGTGACATCATTTTCCTAAGGATAAGGTTACTTGTTCCCTGCTTTTCAAAACTATCAGCCTGTCCACTCACCTTTTAGCAGTATTATTCTTTAATTTGGCGAGGAGGATGCAGGCGGGGAGTTAACTAAGGGAAGCTAATGTGATTCAGTGCTTTCAGTGACTGGCAGCATTATGAAAATAAAATGTTTTTGTTTTTAATGTAAGAGCTCTGAGCAACGTTTTACGGGTCCACAAAAGCAGATGTCTGTTTATTGTGAGCAAGTCTGTGAATCATAATAACAGCACATATTAGACACCCAGCTGATAGAGAAGTAAATAATAATGCTGTTTAGTCAGTCCTGGCCAAGTAAATAACAAAAGCTATAGACTTATTTAGGGCTGTTTTGACTGTGTTGTTGTTTGGAGTATGCGGGGAAGCATATATGATGATCTTTCATTTAAATGTATTTGATTACTTAATGGGCAATGTTAAAATCAACACTGTCCAATCAATATGATGTTAATTAATTCATGTATTAGTTGTGAAGATGTCCTGTGCTACAGAGGCTGGTTTTGACTGAAAGCAATCTAAAGCATCTAAACATTTACAATACACAATGACATGCAGTACTTTGACCACATCTAAAATATACTTTAAATGTTGAATAATTGATTTTAAAGGCTTTTATTCACCTTTACAACATTATAAAAGTGATTAAAACGCATTTGTGACACATGCAAAGCCTTTTAGTAATACCTACGGTGTCTTGTTTTCCCTGATGGTAGATAAATCCAACAGTAATGGTTCAGATAAGGGCACCGTCATGTTCAACACCTTTCTGGTAATTACTCTGAGCCAGTTTCACACATGTACATTGCAAAAAATGTCTGTGTTACTAAGGTCTAACACTTCTTAATAAGTTATATTGTTCTTGAAAAATTTTGAAATGTATCTGATTTTTGTTTTACACATTTTATAATACAAATTTGAAATGTTTTGCACAAATGATGCAATGCTGTGATGGACTGCTGCAAACAGCACATTCACATAACCCAGCTGGACTTTGATGCCTTAAAGACCTCTAGATCAATTACTTGTTTGGTCTGTAACACTCTCTTAAAACCCATCCATCCATCCATCCATCCATCGTCAACCGCTTATCCTGCGTACAGGGTCGCGGGGGGGCTGGAGCCAATCCCAGATGATATCGGGCGCAAGGCGGGGTACACCCTGGACAGGTCATCAGTCCAGAAGCAGCTCCTCACAACTGACGGGCTGGGACTTGGATTAGTTTGGCAGTTTTGTTTGAATATAAATGAATCATTATAATAATGACAATGAATGGATTATCAAAATAATTCAATCATTTTTTTCAATCTAATCTAATCGGCTAATCCTTTTCAGCTCTAATCACGGATATCACTCACTTAGTTTTCGTGAATTTTATGGATGGTTGTTTTCTTAAATGTAGCAGTATTTTAGTATTTTAAATTATAAGCTGTCAATTGTTTGTATATGTTTGGCCACTTTACCTTTATTTTGTTCATATTATATAGGGTCATTTAAACAATTTATTGATATTGATACATTTTCTATTATTAGCTGAGGATCCAAGTATAATGAGAAGAATGAGATGAATGAGATTTTGTACAATTTAATAGTAGGAAGTTGTATAACATTCAATAATTTATTTCAGCAAAGCATTTGTGAAGGTTTGCGATGTTAGACCGGTCACTGGGTCTGATTGGGATATATAGCTGTGTGTCATCAGCATAACAGTACAATGTACAAACACTGTATTTGCGAATGATATTACTGAGTGGGAGCATATAGATGGAGAATAGAATGGGACCTAGAATTGAACCCTTAGTCATAGGCAGGTCCAGAAAAGAGCACCCACACACATCTTCAGTCAACAGAAGGTCATTACAGTCTCTGAGAAGAGCAATCTCAGTGCTACAGAGCGATCAAAAGCCCTACTGGGATATTTCAAATAAGTTATTGTCTGACAGATGTGCCACTAATTGTTTGAAAACTGCTTTTCCACAGACTTTAGATAAAAAGCTGACAATTTAGAAACAGGTCTGTAATTATTCAAGATGGAGGGATCTAAATTAGTTTTTTCAGGAGAGGTTCGACCAGAGTAGTTATAAAACAAGCGAAGATAGAGCCTGAGATCAGGGAGCTATTTACAATAGTTAAGATGAAAGGGCCAACAGTAGGCATAGGGCCTTTCCGAAACTAGACCCTCACCACTTCCACTCCAACACGGAGTGAAGTCACCCTCACAGCCAAATCCCTAACCCGTGTAGGGTATACATACAGGCGGCAACTCTCGGATGAACTACCCTCTCCCCAGCGTAAATATGATCTGACGTTACTGCTGCACTCACTGCTATAAGTGTATAAAATAAACAACAGTTGTATTAAGATTCAGGATTGATGCTTAGGAAAACTGATAGCATTGGTCATTAATGTTTTGTTTGTGTTAAATATTTCTTTATCTTTAGATATTTACAAAAAATAAATATTATATTTGTTTATGAAAAGACTGATATTCATTGATATTCACAAATACAACATTTCAATATAAATCAAACATTATATTGAAGCATTATATAGTCTGAAGAGTTTAAAATACTTAAAATGTATAAAGGCTATTTTTCTTTAATGCATTTGTTGCTTGTTACATGATCCCCTGTGTGTCTAGTTGTGTCATGTTCTATTATTCTGTCGTTTAATGTAGGCTATTTTGTTTTGGCTGAAGATTGTCGTATAAGATGAATACGATTCACTAAAAACAACAGTTGTATTGTCTATCAGACAAGAGCTTTTTTTTTTATTAAACACAATATAACCTTTGGGCTACGTTGTTAACCTGTGAATGGTGATATGAAATGGAGTTGGAGGGTTTAACAACCCACTACCACTCCGTCCTCATTTGGTTTCGGATGGCACTGACCCTCAACATGTGGCGGACCCTCAACATGAACGCACAAACGGAGTGGAAGTAGGTGGGGAGAGGGAGTAGCAAGCAGTTTCGGAAAGGCCCATAGTCTCCTTCAGTAGTCTGGAAGGGACCACATTCAATGAGAAAGTCAATGACTTCATATGGTTAACCCTATCAATGAAGGCGGAAGGATAGAGCATCACATAATCTGTGGGTTACAGGCTCTGGGACAGATCGGTTTTAGGGACAGCTGCTAGTAGTCTGTGATCTGGTATTTTCAAATTTATCAGTAAAAAATGCTCACAGAGGTCAGATGATGCAAGCAAGTTAGTGTTAGGGCAGAGACGGCATGCCAATTTACGTACAAATGTCATAGAGACCATGTACATAAAGTCGATGTAAGGAGGAGGCCGGGGGGGAGACTGTTTGTATCCCATGTGAAACCAAAAGTTAATGTTGACTTATTTTAACTACACATATTTATGTAACATATTTAACTTATCTAATTTATATAATGTAACTTCACTTACGTACGTAATTAACAGAGTTATGTATTTTGACCAAAAATACCATCTTTTCCTTAACCTATACAAGTAGTTTTGGGGCCTAAACCTTTTACCCCATTTATTTGCTGTCCCATTGGGTAAAAATGCCAAACGTGCTGGTTCCAGCCTCTCTAATGTAAAGATCTGATCTGATCTGATCTGAAAACGTTTTCATTTCCGTTTGTTGCACATAACAAACAATTAGAAGGCATCAGCTTGGGCACTGAGAAGCTTTCACCATTTTCTGACAATTTATCAACCAAACATTCATTGAGAAAATAATCATCAGACTAATCAATAACTAAAATCATTACTTGCAGTTCTAGTGTCTTATGAATTAAAAACTTCCTGAATTACTGAAAGAAATCTCCTGCTGTGTTCTTGGTGTCTTGATGGCTCATCTTTAATCTCTCTCTGTGAACCTTACAGCTCAGTGCCAACTTGACCTCCACATCATAAGCCTATTCATGTCACTCTGACGCGTAGTGCTGATGGGAACAGATCCACTTTGCCCCTGACAGGAACAAGGGATTTTGTCATAATGAACACTCTAGTTCTTCCAGTTCCACAGTCGAGCCAATGAGTCAGGTCTGTGGGCCCATTTGAATAATGAGAATGAGCCTAACTATGTGCAATAGACACAAGAATTCAATGAATGGCATGTCAATCACTGTTACTGATTGCATGTCTATCTAGTGAAGAAGAGTGTGACCATTAGACCCACTGTCAGCAGCAGCAGAGAGGTTTTTGAACACAGCCCTGTGGGTATTATTATGGCGCCTCCATTAAAATGCTTTTGTTTTGCTTCTGTTTTACTCTCTGTGTTGTAGTTTTACTTACAGTGTTATTCTGTGTCCCCGCTCTCTTCTGCTGAATATTAATGTCTTCTATGCTAATGGCCTTACACCGGCTGAGGTCGACCAAGCTCCTCCTCTGAATGTTAATCCGCTGCCTCATTTGCATACGCTTAAGTGTCAAATTCCCCCACAAATCATCGCAGCTGCCTCCGTACGGTGAGGCCAGTGCCCCCCGAGCGACAGCACAGAAACAATGTGGTCACACCTTATGCATAGCATCAAATCCACATCAAAGCCTGTTTAGATTGCCAGGTCACAGCGGGTTCACATTGTGTAAAATGAAGGTAATGGGATAGCAGTCAGCCTGGTGCAGGAATACAGCCAGGCAGGTAATAAGTATGAATGGAGCAGGTAATAAGGTTGGGATAGAAACAGACCCCGTGTCACCACAGCAGCAGGACTGTTTAAGCTGTAGCACAGTTATCAGTTCAAAGGTGAGTGCTGATCCCAGACAAATACACAGGACGTATTGTGTTGTTTTATTCCTCCTTATTTCCATGTGCGCTTCTGAGTGCATGGCAGGTGAAAAGGCTGTTCTGTTGAGCTTCAGTACCTTTTGAAGGAAGGGTTTCACCTAAAATAAAACAATTTGCTTTTTTAATGGACCCAAAGCAGACCACATGGAATCATATTAGATATTTCTATCGACTATGGAATTAATAAAAATCATCATTAGTTGCAGAGCTAATATCATCATCAATGTAGTAAAGCTGAAAGGATTAGTTGATTATCTGATGAGTCAATCTTCAGAAAAGTATTGTTTATGCAATTTTTTTAAGCAAAGACTCCAAAATTTCTCTAGTTGCAGAATGTTAGGCTTTACGGCTTTTCTCTGTCTTATATGATTGTAAATTGAATATCTTTTGGTTTTGGACTATTGGTCAGACAAAACAAGATATCTGAAGACAAAGAAACTGGGATGAACATATTCACAAGATTTTACTGACCAACTAAGTAACTAAGTAATCAGATTACATATTATTGGATGATTAAAAAATACTCATTAGCAGCTCTCTCCTCCTACATGTATACCTCATAGCTCAAAGTAAACACTTGATGTTTTTTATTCTGGAGGTTGTAGGAAACAGGTGTAGGTGTGTACACAGAAAAACAAACAACAAAACACCATACAACAACCTCTCTGGTGAACACCACGATTGACTCTTTACTGTCTTCCTTTAATGGCACAACAGCATCTGAGGGTGGATTTTGACCTGGTAAAGTTAATTCCTCTGAATAATTCAAGAGATAGGAGATGAACATTGTCCACTAAAAGTTACAATCCATGCAACAATACTAAGAAACAGTATAACATGTCTCTGTCTAATTCTTACAACTAGTTATTTCACCCCCGGAGGATTAACTGCATAAAGCTTTTGCTATAGATGGCACTTATATTCGTACAGACTATAGCTTCCTCTGGGGGTATGTCTCCTCCAAGTGTCAAGTCCTTGAGCCTAGCGCCTGCCAGTGCGACTGGCAGTTGCACCACCAGCCAAGCAAATTCAAAAGCACATTCATGAATAAGACAAATGGAAGACTTTCTAACAGAGTGACTTCAGTCGACTCCTTCAACACTTTTCTAAAAGGTGGTGTCATACTGAGGCTTAGTCAGTTCCCCTGTTAAAAAACTACTCACAACGACAGGAATGCAAACTATAGTGAGTCATTTGGTTATGATGGCCTGCCAGCAAGCATGGCGTTAAGTACGCTTGGAGATATTCTTAACCTTAACAATGGCTGTCCTTTCACGATACTAAGCATCTTTACTTGGGTGAATACTCTGACAAGACTGCTATTTGCAAGCTTGAAATCATTTTGACTGGATCAACAAAATAAAGCAACAAACCCAGTCAAAGAATTGCTTCAATATGTCTTCTCACACTGAAACCCAATAGAAGAACTGTATATTTTATGTTCTTTGGATCAGTTTAATACAGTCTTTGTCTTCAACTCTTTGTCTAAAGATAATTTTGGAAAGGCAACAACAATAGAATTATAAGTTTTAAATGATTTACATTTAACCCTGATGTTCTTTTTGTGGACCTGGAGACACCGTGCCCTCTTTAACAGCTCAAAATACCCACTTAACATTGTTTTATCACCATAGTAGTTCGTGACTTGGCTTATAAACACAATTTCAAACTGATGACTTATTTCAGAAGTCCGCAACACAAAATGGCACGCTATTTCTGTGTCAGGTGTAAAAGATGGTTAAATACAATGGATTTGCACATGCTCTGTATCTGTTGTTGGTGTTGAAAATACTTTTTAAACAGCACTATGTTTCAGAATCCCAAATAAGTCTATTTGTACTTCTGTTATTGGTGTTTTGTAATAGTGCACTTTTTTTTGTCTGTGAAGGACTTTTTGGCAAACAAAATAATAATATATTTGTTCAAGCATATCCCATATAACATGTAAAAATTAAATGTTTCCTTACTTTGTGCAATAACAATGCTTCATCATTGTACATTCATCCAATGTACAAACCCACATATACAACAGTGGGGTCAGTGGAATCCCAAACAATGAAGAAGTAAAGCCAATGTCAGTGTTAACATCATTTTTTTAAACTTAGAGTAAGTCAGACTGATACTTCCATCAGTTCACTGCCAGCAGTTAATATCAACCACAGAAGGATATGGATCTGCAACAGAACATCTACCAGCAGCAAAACCTTGATGAAATATTCAAGAAACTATCCAGCAGGACAATTCAGCTATTTTCTTCTAATGGAATCCAGATTTTTTGTGTGCAAGAAACATCCCAAATTTCCTGTTTTGTAACAACATCATCCTGACCCTGCACTGATACTTACATGGTCTCGTTTCTCAATGTGAGCTGACTTTTAAAGATATTATAGGAGGTGGACTGAGCAGCAGCTCGGTGATAAAAGAAGCAGCAGAATGACCCTTCAGGCATGCATCATCATTAAGGGACCAGCAGCTAAACTCGCTTTACAGGAAGTAAACAGCTTCAGTAAGTGTGTTTCATGAAGCATATACAATATTTTCCATCTCCGTCTTATAGAGACAATTAGACATTATTTATACAAAGCTATGTAAAGGAAGCTTTCTATTACAATTTTTTTCTTGCCTAAAATATTTTTCACATGCAGTAGTTTTGTGTAAATTGATGGCTACAGTTTTGCATTCATGCATTCATAATTACTATATAATTTCATTAAAAGCCTGAACTGAGCTGTATGGCACATCTGGATGCAAACAAATCAAACAAAAAAGTATTTATTTCCCGCTATAAGACACAACTTCTTCCTCATTATAGTCACCACCTGCATTTTAATCAAACAATAACCACATCACTAAAGAGAAGACATATTGTACACTCTTGCCGCTAAAGAAAGAAAGAAAAAGATGAGGAGGAGAATGAAGATGCTATGAACACCAACGGGAACAAAAAACTAATTATATTATTATGCAATTATATAATTTAGTCTGAGGAGATGAAGGTAATGGTTTAAACTGATGTGTGCCTACATAATGTGTGTTTGTGTGCTCACATCATGAAACTCATTCATGCATATTATTAATTGCATGCATTGTTTGTGCTGTATACATGTCTGGTTGTATGTTAACACACATGCATATGTCCTGTCATGTATGCATGAACGTACATGTGCATGTGTGTGAGTTTGTGCATGTGTGAGTGTGCATGGTGATTGCACTTCGTGTCTGGGTATGTGTGGTACGGGAGTTGAGGTCCACTGGGGCTTGGACCACTCCATATGAATAATGCATCAGACTTGGCCATTGCATCTCAGCAACATTGCCTTGGTCTGCTTAAAGTTGCAAGTTCCTCTTTAGGAAAGTCAGCATCATTCTGCAAGCTGCCACAGTAACTCAGCTGGAGTCTGGCTTTAAAACAAGATTTCCAAAAAGCATGACATATTTATCCAAAACGCCTCTGTTTTTAACATCTCCCGTAAGAATCAAATTCCAGCCTTAAAACCTCCAACAGCAACCAGAAGTCAAATTTAATAAATGTGATATTTGGAGCTGAAACAGTTAGTCAATTAATCAATTAGTCGACTGATAGAGAATTAAATAGAGAAAAACTATGAATTTTAAAGTAATTCTTTAAGTAAAAATGGCAAAATTCACTAGTTACAGCTTCTTCATTGTGAATATTTTATGGTTTTCTTATTCTTCTGTGTTAGTAAAATGAACATGGTTTTGGACTATAGGTCGAACACATCAAGACATCAGGTCACCTCTGGAGCTCTTGTAACTTGTGATGGGTATTTTTTGCTATTTGCTGACATACTATTGACATACTGTAGAGTATTTGCTTACATAATCATTCGAGAGACAAGTGGTAGATTAATGGATTATGAAAATAATCTTTAGTTGAAACCCTAACATTTATAGTTCAAGAAGTGAACAGTTAGGCTGCTATCTTTTCCTCTAAAGATTGCGAAGAGAACTTGGCATGTTGGATGAACTTTTTATCTGCAGATTTACACATTTGTGATCACAGAACAGATGCTGAAGACAGATGCTCGCTATATAATTCACAGTGGGATCACCAAAGGTTTAGTCTGAATGACACTGTACGCCACACTCACTGGGACATACACTAGATGAAGCATCAGAAAACTGACATGAAATTAATTCACTATCACGCAATAATATTATGATCATCTTACTTTGCAATCAGGGTAACTTCCATTGAAAAATAAAAACTCCATCCACATACACAGTGATGAATCATGGGATAGCTACATCATTGTGCTGTTACACCACAAACACTTCACCACAGAGTCCACAGTGGGCGAGATCTTTAGGTTCTTGCTGGGCTTCTATGGCTTGAGCTGTTGTAGTTTTGAACTGACCAAACACAGCATGCAAATATGTAAAAAAAAAAAAAAAAAAAAGAAAAAGAAGAAAAAAAAAGGTGATATGGAAATGTATGCAAATGAATTAAATGCACATGAAAAGGCTACTTTGCCTCAGTCTATGCAACCTGGTTAGACTTGAATAGTCTGACTATCTATCAGGCGTTTCTTTCAATTCTTTACTGTTATATTAATATATAACACTACAACAAATCTAAATCTTAGTGTAGTGAGAAGTCTTAAAACCTTGATTAAACGGATACTTTCATTTTTTTTGCAGTGCAATTTCACCTGATACTGAAATTGTATTATAACAAATGATGATTACTTACGTTGGATCACTCAACTCATATCAGACAAGGTGAGATTTAAGTCATTAATTTTAAACAAGTTAATTGGCCACGTGAAAGCATCTCTACTACATACCACATTTTTCCACTTTAAATTTAGATTTAAGACTTATCACTACAATAGATCACTTCAGAGGAAGATGTTTCTTGCAGTGTAGTCTACCCACCGGCGCCTGTTTACTTTCACCTCAGGAATGTTTGGCACTTTGGCATCACACCCACAGCTCCTGTTTGACAGACCTTTTTGCCGACCCGAACTCCTCTCTAGTCTCTGTAGCCCCCACATCCCTTCCCGTCGCCCCGCACCGGACCTCCACAGCCCGCTACCGTCCCACCTATACCCAAACCTAAACGGGACCGTGCGGCTGTTGTCTCTGGTCGGCTCACCTCTGTGCGCGTCTGCAGCCGCTTGTTCATCTCGTAGATCCGATACTCGGGCTGGACCATGTAGGGCGAGTGTCTCCTGTAGAAGGGTCCGAACGGAGACGAGTAGAACGGGTCGTGGGTTGGATTGGACATGGTGGCTCCTGGCGAGGCGCACGGCGCGATTTCAACATCCAACGGGCACAGCAGCGCACATGGGAGTGCGATGCTCTCCGAAGACCCCCAGTGGGAAGCAGCCGCTGTCGAGGCTGAGCTGCACTCTGCAAGTTGGCCTGCCTAGTTCGCTGCTATAGCGTGGAGCTGGAAGAGAAAGGAGGAGGAGAGGAGAGGAGCGAAGGGGGGGGGGGGGGGAGCAGAATTGAAGGGGGAGGAGGGAAGTCGTTTCCTGTTCCCTCAAGACCTACACTCAGTTTTGCACTCTTGCAAAGTTCAAGTAAGATCTCTGTGTTCACGTGGATGTGTGTTTCTTGGTGTGTTTTCAAGTCTAAAGTGATGCATTGTTTTAATTTACATGTACTGATACTGGAACCATAAAGAAATACTTAATATTCAGTTTCCACATAAATGTTTTGTAATGTGTGAAATAAAAACAATAATGTAGATGTATGTATATTTAAATTTTTTGAAGGATCAACACCATGTTTTCAGCATATCAGAGGTTTTAATGATATGAAAGAGGAACTTCCAATACTGATTGAGCCCTCTAGAAATGTACAGCATTCAGATGCATGATACAATTCACACAGATCAGTTACAATGCCTCATCTGAATATATGGGCTTAATTTATTGACTAGAATAACAACACTGTCTGTGGCACATCAGCACTATTTTGTATTCAAGAAAACGTTGCAATATTGATTACAAATATTGCTTTTGGTCATGTTTTGACCCTTTGTGTGCTTTCATACACTGTTAAATCCTTAGTCTATCGCAGCTTAGGGTCAAATATCAGCATTACAAGACATTGGAATTCTTTGCAAGCTGACTCTTGTATTGGAAACGCTAAAAGAAAGCCATCAGGTCAGCAACTGCAAAAAATAACTTTTGCTTTTGCTATGCTGCAAAAACACATGTTTTCACGAAGTTTTTCTTAAAAAGGGAGAAATGTTACATTGAAAACCTGCATGTTTTATGTCTAGAATTAAAAATAAAAAGTCAGCTTACAGGCTGGATCTGAATGAAGATCCGTGGTGCGTTCCAAATCGCAAACCTTTAGTACGTACTGCAGCTGCCCTTACAACGTATCTACTGTTGCATACAGTTTGCATACAATTGGGACACACTGCTTTGTCATAACATTGCACCTTGACCTTTGACCCTCTTACTTATACTCATGCTGTACAGAAGATTGTGGGTCAAAATAGCCAGAAAAGCATGCTGGTATGCATACTGCAAAATGCGACTGGGTGCAGAAGGACATCCGGGTACTTTTTGCATACTGCTTGATATACTATGTATTGGGACATATATCTTCAATCTTTTTCCGGCATACTAAATAGTATGAGAGTATGGATATAGGAACACACCCCTAGTCTTTAAAAATATATATGTTTTTGAGTGCAGCATGATCTCATATTGTATTGATTGTGTTGCCTGTAGTCAATGCTGCTAATGACAGAATCTTAGTACCTGGCTAGTTATGGACCAAGTGGCATGCTTTGTGATTAAAGAAGGTAGAGGGAATACTCACTGCTTTGTCTGCTGCAGTGACAGTCCACAAGCCAAAAACATGTCTTTAAAATATGATTATTCATTCAATTCAGTAACGTCTGCACAGTGGTTAGTAGAACCGCCAGACTAACCATAATGCCATGTGTAAGATTTGAAAATTTCAGTTTATGGCGTCATAGTGTCACAATCAAAAAAGACACTGTGGCAAAGCAACAATATGGAAACTAAATTATGAGTAGTAAACCACAGCTTTCGCATATCAATTTTCCCAGATTAATCAGTTAAGGGGCCCTGGGGCAAATATTTGCTGTTGGGCCCCTATAATGACCCTCCTACCACCCTGTGTAATGTGCCCTATCCCATCCAAGTTTCCAATAAATTCAGAGAAACCAGTACTCATATGCTAAAATACTTAATACTTAAAGGACTCATGTGTGACCAGGATTTAGTGGCTTCTAGCTGTGAGGTTGCATGTTGCCACCAATTGAATACCCCTCCCCTCACCGCTCCCTTTCCAAGCATGTAGGAGAACCTGCGGTGGCCTTCAGGTAACAAAAAAAGGCCTGTCTAGAGCCAGTGTTCGGTTTGTCCGATCTGGGCTACTGTAAAAACATGTTGGTGCAACACGGCAGGCTCCATGGAAGAGAACCCATTCCCTGGTAGATTTAAAAAGCTCTTTATTAGGAATATGTGTGCATAAAATGAACTGCAACAATAAATGTTTTAAAATTAGATTTTGAAATAATTAGCTAATAATGAAGAACCCGCTATGGTTAATATTGTACTTCATTCGTACAAACCAACAACAAACCAAAACCAAATGATGTGCAGTGAATCTGGATCTAAAGCAGTTGGTAACTGAGATTTGCTTATGACCACTGTTCAGTAGATCTTTCCAGAAAAAAAATACTTTTTGCACAATTAGTGAAGCGTTTTAAATTCCAGCACAGAGCAGTTTCAGAAAACGTACTGGGTAGTTAGCTAGATCAGTTATCTGCTATGGCTGATCACACAAATTAAAGAGCGCCACCTACAAAAACTTTATCAACAGACAATCAGCAATGTCAAAGTCCTTTTCCACACAGTTTGATTGACAGGTGATCGATGGGGAGTGCAGATCAATACACATTTTTAATGAAAAATCAAAGCTCCAACCAATCAAACCAACTTTCCCATATCATGTCATATGTCTACTTTCCTCTTCAGTTTGTCACTTCCTACATTTCCCAGAATTACTTGGTGGCCCTTTAGCAAACACACCTGAACTTGTTGTATTCTGTGTGCTTTTAATTGTAATCATGAATCATCAAATCTCACAAATTGCACACGATTCATTTTGATTAGATTTTCTCACTTGCATTCTTAATTATTGAATGAACATGAACACATTTTGAATATAGTTATTAATCTAAGATCATAAAATGACTGTTTCTGAACACACCTTAGTTTGCAAATTAATTGGCTATAATTCAAATCATGACGGGGGTTTTTTTTGTTTTATTATGACACATGGAAATGCAGACATGGTAATTAACACTGTATGTAAACAAAATAACACAGACTGGTTCTAATTTATTTAAAGAATTTTACACTATGCTCGATACAACACGTATGCGCCATGCAACGTCAAAAACATAATTTACTGTGGCAGTATATGTCACCAACATGTTGAATTTCCAAACCAGACACACCAGAGTACATTAAAAATCTTTTTTTGGCACACCGATTAAGATTTCCTCCATGTTCTCCTCCGTGACAGATTAGGCCTGGGCTGCAAAGTAGCCACAAGAATCTAAAAATAAACAGACACTCAGACCAGCCGTAACGTTGCAACCGAATCTCACATTAACTGCCCGCACTGGGAATTAATGAACAGCATTTATGAAGTCTGACTTTTAATCCAAAATGGCTGAATGGGGAGAGGCAGTCTGAATCGAGTGAGATAAAAGTTGTAATCCAAATGCCTCAGGCATCCGGTTGGGTAATTAAAAAAAAGTTTGAAAAATCTATTAATAAACCTTTAATTAAAAACTACATTTTTAATATCTCAAGACCTTTTCAATTGACATTTCTAACAGGATTTGGTTGCTCGCCTAAAGCACTTACCACTCGAGTATGGCTGCAATACAGTACATTGAAGTGAACAGCTAATTTAACAGATTTCAATATAAACTTGGTTGTATTGTACAGATGTCCGTAAACAGGAACTATATGTGAGATTAGGCTCTCCACTGGTTTGTGTGATGAACAGCAGAGTGTCTCTCTGTGAACAGACTGACCAGACTGACAATATTTTCATTTTTTAGCCAACAGTGGCTCTTCTCCTAGATGTTCTGAATCAAAAAGACAGACCAACTACATTTAAAACTTGCATTTAAAAACATACAAATGTAGATTAATTGCTTCATTAGGAAATTAACAGCTAAAATCATTGCCATGAAACAACAGAGTGATATTAAAATTAGAACCACTGATCACAAATTTCTTAAAGGACACAGCTACTGAATGACAAGACCAAAATGAATTGATCCTGCTAACAAATATTGTCTGTGTGTAGCCAAAGCCTGATACATCTTATTCATTTGTGCCATAGTGTTCCACTGTTGTCCAAAAACTAATAAACACATCAATGAGCCATAGTGTTGCACTGGATGACATGTTCCTTCATTACAATGAACAAGAGCACTGTAGTTACTCCCACATACACCTGCTGCCTTAAATACCCACTCACTGAAAATAGTCACCAACAAATGCACAATTTCTTCCTGTTTGAATGACATATCCCAAAAACTACAGTTCCCAGCTGTTTTAGGTGATTAGTTAACCTTTTTTTTAAAGCTATAAATGTGAGCCGTTTTCAACAGGAATCAATGGTTTTGGGCTGAATGCCACAGACAGGGTTGGGAAGTTGAGAAGTATTGAGAGACGAGTAGCACTAGATTTGTTGACAATAAGAAAGATATACAATAACGACAGCCTTAACTTTTAAATGTTTTGATGATTAACCACATAAAGTGTTCCTTGCTTTAGAAGGGGAAGTTAGAAACAAATATATTTACTAGAACACAAGAGTCACACATACATGTTTGAATCTTGTGATAATATAATTTGAGGTACAAACTGCTCTGAAGCTGATTGAGTCCCAACATTTAATCACTTTTGTATCTGATCAATCATGTTCTTGATACACACTGTGAAATAAATGTGTTTTTTCTGCTATTACATTTATAACAACTGAACCAGTACAGTACATCATGTAAAATACCCCACTATCTTAAGAATGCTGCTTAGCCAATTAATGCTGTTTTACATGTTCATCACTGATGATGTTTTTCTGAACTGACCAGAATGGTAATTTGTACTCTGTGGTGGGAGTGTTTTCTGTTCTGACCTTCATCACAGTTGTGTTTTTAAGGTTTTTTTGGCAGAAGGTTTAGTCCACTAAATTGTAAAATTAGTTAGGAGCTCTTTTATTTTGCAGCTATTAATTAGCTTAACTCTGGTCTGTGTCCTCTTAGTGCAGGAGTGCGTACTTCAGCACAGTTCAATAGATGTTCTGATGTAAAATGTTCTAAATGAAGATTTCAGTATACTCTGCTTTATTTTGCATACTTTTGTGTATTCATGTTTTATTCCTGTTCATACCAGGCTTGTTTACCCTCAGGGACAATAAAGTTGAATTGGATTGAATTGAACTGAATAGAAAACCAAATGTACCTTGAGAGTTTGCAGTGTTGTATCCTGTGCATGTTTGCTGAATGTTTCAAGCCTCTGCCATTTGTTAAATGCAGAAAATGCATCAAGGATGAAGGAGAGGTGCTTTTAGTTGTTAAACAGCAAGGTGAGGGAGACAAAACACTTGTGGATGAGAATGGAAATGGGTCAGGACACATATAGACACTGTGCTTCTGCTGGGTTCCCTCTTGGTGTTACTATGGTAACATACCCTATCTCCCTACCTACCTACCTGCCTGGCTTTAGCGCACAAACTACACACCCTAGCAGCCGTGCTACAGGTTTTGCACCTGAACGCACTGATGCTGTTCCTGTTGGGAGGAACCCGGGAAAAACATCTTATCCTGTTTCACAGCAGAGCGTGAAAATATAAAGTTGTAGCTGTGTTTGATGTAGCTGCTGCTGGTGTAAAGAATCACACTCATTTGCCTTTTTTTTTTGAGTGAAACATGTGCCAACATGCAGATTGCTTGTGATATTTTGAAGCCAGGAGGAAGTTTGATTGTGATATTAATAAAAGGATTTTACTGGTGATTGACAAGCAGTGACAAAACAGACAAAGTGCTAAAAATAGAGCAGAATTTCACAGTATAACACAATAGTAATACTGCAAATAAACCACTGTGGTTTCAATTTGTTAATGTTTCAATTGCAGCTCAGTACAACTAAGTAAGTAAAGCCTTCTCCTATCTAACTCTGACCAGATTTCAGCTTGTTGGCGCAACAACCCTGCTGAAAGTAAAAACTAACTCGACTGTGAACACTGGAAAGTGTGTCCCCTATTTTGAGCACACAATTGTTTTCCAAATATGGATGAAATATACCCGGATGCCGGAGCAGCAACTTCTATGGTGGAATCTCATTAGCATCGTAATAGCTTCCAGGCTCATTTGCATTTTGCCGTGAGTGATTTTTTTTTCTCTCTCTTTCCTCTTCACTGCTGGATGGAATAATAATAAAAAAAAAAACCGAAGCAAAACTTTGAAGCACCATATTTTATTTCATTATTTAAGTTAAACAAATTGTAATTGAAAAGCACTTTTCAATTATGCTATTTCCTCATACTAGTGACAAATGAGTCTTACAGTCGTGTCAAGCAATTATGGGAAGACATACAAAACTACAAACTAATATTTGCACACAGGGATGACGAATTAGTGTAAATAGATTAATAAAGGAAGTAGAGGCTTTAAGTTGTATTTCAGCAAAGGTGGAGTTTAAAATCTTGTTTGCACCAATATCCTTAACTCTGGTGGTGACATGAAGCCATTATGGAGTGAATGGCCACCAAACAGACAAAGATGCTGAAAGGAAATACTGGAGACAACACACACAGCTGGTAAAAATTGCATATCTCCAAGTTCAGTCAAAGGCAAACTACAAATTTAAAGTGATTAATCTGGCTTTTGTGAAATATGCAGCCCTTTAAACAAGGTGGTAACACGTCCTTGTGTTGAATACAAGGATACAAACACACAATACAGCTTGTTAGAAATCCACACTCTTCTTTTCTTATGCTGAATTTTTCAGCGAGCAAAGAGTTAATATTTTCAACCAGTTCTGCCTCTGACACACACACGCGCACGTCACCGCGCACACACACAAACACACTCATATCCCCACAACCCATCACCCCTGATCACACTCAGACTCACGCACACACTCCCACGCACACACACAGACACATGCACACACACACAATCCCATAATTCCCAACACCACCCCCCCTCCCTCCTCATCCACCGCCTCCTCCTGCCTCCCTGGGTTCACCCTCCCCCCCTCCTCCTCCATTCTCCATCTCTGCCCCCCTCTCCCCACCCCCTCCCCTCCTCCTCCACCACCACCGCCCCCCTTCAGGTCAGTTAATAAGCGAGCCTGAGCCTGTGCCTCAGCTTGGCTGTCTGGAGGACATGCAGAGCAGTGTCTCCTGGGAATTGGCTCATGCAGAATGCTGCTCCGCCGAGAGAATGGAATTTTACCCTCGCTAGGGCTCCCAGCCGCACAGCGCAGCAGGAAACCTGACACACACACGTACACGAGCATGCACGCCAACACGTGCTGCAAATCAGCATCCTCACACACACACACACACACACATATAAACACCTAGTTGTCCCAGACATCTCCCCATCCCTTTAAGTAAGTAAAGTGACCACTACCTAAGAAACACACTTATTTCCCCCCTGAATCATCAAGAAGCCATCATTAACTTAATGACGACGCAGTCTTTGGGGACACACAGTCATAGCACAAAGGCCTCCATTTCACTCCAGCAAATGTAAACACACACAGATACGAACGCAGGGACATCAGTGGGTACAGTGCCGCTAATGAGTTGCCCTGTAGATTTAGAAACAGTGGCTTTTCCACACTTCTGTCTCAACTTCAAGTGTTGAGAAAGTCACCCCCCTTCCCCACCTCCACATCCTCTTTCATTCCTCCTCAAACCCACAGCTCCATCTATTGGTGTCCCTGTGCTACATGTTAAAGTCTGTGGCCGATGGAGAGTAAACACTGAACCACTGGAAAGGATTCAGTCGGATGCTGTAATCACCATTCCAGCAAGCAGGCAACTATTTCATGTTTTATGTAAATTAAAGAGAGTGGCTGCAAACACGTTTCACTGTAAATGAAGAGACTGGTGAAAACATGTTTGTAGTATTAGAAGAATAAGCAAGCATAATGGCACATGAGCAAAAATAAATAAATGCCTTCTCGCAGTGATCTTTAACCCTTAATTTGGTTTTGTAAATGTTTTTTTTGCCATTCAAAATGTCTCTAAATGTGACCCATTTGGTTTTAGAGACCTTGTAGTTTCAGGACAAAATGACAGAGGTCTGATGAATCATGTTGCCCAGCGATGCTGAGTATGATTCATGCCTCCAACAGGGTTGTATTTACTCAGGAAAAACAATACTCACTGCATTGAGCCTGCACATGTACACAACATGCAGGCAGAGCAGGGAACTATGTTTTTGCTGATGTGTTGTTCAAATTATACAAATACACAGTTATGGAAGCTGAGTGTTAGTGATTGATGTTTTTCTCTTGTTGATGAGATTTAGCCGAGTAAAGAAAGGGATAGGATCCAATCCCATTTTCTGTGGTCATGGCATGCGCACAGAGTCTGGACAGGATCTCCAGTAAGAGAGAGCCCACCACCGTCATGTGTAGATTACTTCCACTGTTCCAATGGGATTAGCAGTTACACAGATTGTAAACCGGTGTTGCTGCAGGATTGAATTGTTCACAGCAAGACCCGATCCCGTTTCCTCGCTGTCAGACAAAATAAGGGAGAGCTTGGATTGTTAGGAATCTTTGAATAAGAGGCAGTTATAGGCTGTGTTCAGTGTGGTTTGGACCTAATCATAAACATGACAATTTATACCTTTTCTCCCCCTTGTTTGCCTCCACAAGGAAATATAATCCACAAAAATAATATTCATAAAGGAGGTGATATGAGTTGCATTGTGAAAACACACACTGTAATTGTAAATTAGATTTTTTTCAAACTAAATGTTATTCTCCACCCCCAAATACACCATGACAGTGGTGGAAAAAATTCTGGAAATGGTGGAGCAAAAGAAAAGACTACCATGTAGAGACAGACAAACACACAAACACACACACACACACACACACACACACACACACACACTGCAACCTTCAATGAGCATCTCTCCATGAAATGCTGGAACCCAAGGCAGCATTTACACCATGAAAACGTTTCAAATAATAACTCTGACACTTCACATATGAAATATTCCTGCATAGTTTGCATTGTAAATATTCTCCATCTGCAACATTTGTCAGGTATAACATACAGAGGATATCATTATAATTATTTGTTCTTCTCTGTCATGGAGCACCTCTAGTGAAAAAGCCCAGCCTGTCTCAGCTCTGGCTGTTTGTAGTGCAGCAAGCCGAGGCAGCAGCACTCTCTTTGGGATTTAGCCTTTCAAAAGTCCTCGTCAGATTTGCAGCGCAGACGTACTTCTGCTGCCTGCCGCCCCCACATCTCTGCCCCCCCCCACCCTCCACCACTACCACCACCCTCCACCACATCTCCCCATCCCTCTAACCACCACCCCTCCCCCTTCCTCCCCCATCAACCTCCTTCCCCTCTCCTCTCTCTGCTCACTCTGCTGCAGATGTTTTGTATATGTTTTCTTAGTGAGGAAACTGCGCCAACTGCCAAGTGCCGACAAAATGCCCCTCGGTCATCTCCTGCAGTCGCTGGTGCAGCAGTGGTGGTGCTGGCCAACAGTTGGTGAGCGAGATGTTAGCGTGAATGGCAGCCAACATTCCGCAGACAGAGAGAGGTCATGCAGAGGTTAGCCCAAATGGCTGGCAATGTGCACATAGCAGGATCTTAATTACCCAACCTGCAAGCATAAGTGCACTAAAGTCAGGACAATCATTTGACAATCAATGAAGTAATAAAAAGGCAGAAAATTAAATACTGGAATAGTGAAAAAAGTTGGCCTAGCTCTGTGTCGATTTTGGACAGTTTGGAGTTTGGACACACAGGGCTCCAGTGTTTGTGGGTTTTGCACCACAATGTTGCAAACATTTGCTGTAGGGATTTCAGGTTCAGTTTGGGTTTTGGCTGGACCAGCCAGCTCGTTAGCTTGCCGGCTCTGTGGCATGGCATTACAACAACTCAGGTGCAAAACTTTCCCCAGACAAAAAAACTGAGAACAGGGTTATGCACAAAATAGGGGATACAATTCTCAGTGTTCCAACAAATCTTCCGGTTTTTACAAGTGTTGATTGATCAGTGACAATTATTCTGAGTGTTGATTATGCACTCAAACAGCAGGTATGGTATCTGAAAGTGTTAAATTTTCTCAGATGGGGATGGAATATCACAAATGATGCTACAGAGATGGTTGTTAGCACTGACAATGTTACTGTTTTCATGTATTCATGTCAGCAGTAGGTTAGATTCAAGTCGGAATACAATACATTTTTTACGTTCTTTCACTTATAAGCATCATAACACAACACTTCTTCACTATTTTATCATTGCTGATTTGTCCAAAAATAGTTCTGTCATCCAAACCACTCACCATCTGGTATCTGTCTAACTAACCATAAAAAAGAAGAACAAATTAGCATTAGCTCAGCAGTTTGAACAAAATCACCTGAGTGACTGAAGTGCATTCACCTATTTACCTTAATTTCACAGGCAGGTAGTTGGAGAAGATCACTGGGTAGCATTTCGAGAGACTAACACACAAGTACAGTGAGAAGGATGAGGACTGTTTACAGTGTGGAAAGGGAGAACAGGCAATTAGCGTCAATCATCTTAGCCAATAAAAAACTGAATATCCAACGTTTTACTTTGTCATGAAACATCTGTGTCTTTCAAATGTGAGCTAATCAACACATTTGTCGATTAAAATCTGCATCAAGTGTATTTTAGTCAAGAAAAATATGCACCTTTCAGATCTGAGTCAGCTAAGATTCATGCATTAGTTGGTTAATAAACATCTCTATGCTACTTGCTTTTAACCCATATTTTGGTTAATCAACATGTATTATATTTTCATGAATCAATGCACATCTGTACCATACTGAGTTAATCAATAATGATGTGTCTTATGTTGGTTTATCAATAGATGTTTGCACCACATCTTTAACCAATAACCATTTTCTGTGGAGGATGAGGCTGATGGGAGACCAAACTTGATGTTCAGGAGAGAAAGAAAGAAAAATAGCTGGCTGTGCTGCTACCATCCCCCATCTCGTAGGCATGGCAGCAGCCTCACACACATGCGCCTGCACACACACACACACACACACACACACACACTTGCTCATGGACACACATACACACAAATACACATGCATACAAAGCACACATACATAAACGCACTCCCAAACACACGCACACACACAGCCCATCTCTCTCTGCTACCTGATGTGAGGCAGAGAGAATATTCCAGAAACCAAACACAATGAATGCTCCTCTGCTTTTCGTACAAAACTGAAAATCACACTGTGGTCGTCCTTATTTAAATTAAATCCATGCATGTGTTTAAAGCTGGTCTATTTGGTCTCAAGGATCAATTTTAAACCGCTGAAGGAGAAAAAAAGTGCGGGGGAGAAGTTTATGGTATACCTTCAGTGCTGAATAAATAAAGTGCCAGACTGGAAGAGCGTTTGAAGGCGGGGAGCATCTGTGGTGGACTGTGGTGGTCCTGCTGCCCTGCCTGCACCTTCATAATACTCACACAGCAGCTCAGGGCTGATTTATTTTGGTTGCACAAGGTTATTTCTTGGAAATTTCATGAGATTTGTTCATTCAAGACGTTAAGCATTTGAACATACATTCATACAGATGTAGTTCGTTTCAGCAGCGGTCTATCAACGCTTAGATTCACCAGCGTGTTTAGGTGTGGCCAGGGCTGCTACTGGAGTACTGGACTGCTGCATTTTCTCTTTGCACTTACCTTCAATGTAAATTTGAACCAATATCCCACATAAACCAAAATTATTTTCTTATGATGTTTATGTACATCAGTAAAGTTTTTGACAGGAGTAACAGATGCATACAGACTTCTGTTACTGCTACAACTGCTTCCTCTAGTACCGCTGCTACTATAAATATTAGTAGTCGTACTGCTAATAAAATAATAAATATTAAAATAAAATTACTTACTGCCATTGTTTCTTCTACTGCAATCCTTCTCTACTATTGGTGTGATTTTTACTTTATTTACTGTTACTTCTATTTACCCAACTTTTATTTCTAAGAGCTAGGAATACATGATAGGTGATTCAACTTCAACTTTGGAGTAACTTTCAAGAATCTAGAAAGTTACTCCAACAGATTCAATCATCTAGAATCTAGATGATCGAATCTGTTAAGTTCTTCGTTCAAATATCTTTTCTGTATACAGTTCGTGTGTTCTCCTACTCAATCTGAGTGGGTTTCCTCAGGGTGCTTTAGAATCCTCCCACAGTCCAAAAACATAGGAGCCTCTAAATTATCCACAGGCTTGTGTGTATTATTGTAGTATATATGTATAACACCATCCATACATATGTCATTTATTGTAACATATCTTGTTATGAAAGAGGACAATATTTAATATTTGTTTAATAATTTAATTCCTTTGAAATATGTGATAGAAGATACAACATGTGTATAATATGTAGACATGTGATTATATGTTTATGTGGTTGGGGAGAATCAAATACAGTACTTAAGTACTGTACTTGAGCTTCTTATACTTTACTTGGGTACTGGCATTATATGTTAATTTATGCTTTTATACTAAGCAAAATTTTGAAGCAGATTGTTGTACTTTATACTCCACTACATGTATTTAACAGCTATAACTACTTGGCAGATGTAAAATATAATTCATTGGGAAAGATTAAACCACCCAGGGTTAAAATTGGTTTCACATAACATTAAAATGAAGCTTACACGTTAATGCAAATTGTACCTGGGCATGTTAAAATTTTTAGACGTCCACTGTGGTTCACCAACACTATGTTTCAAACTTTTTAACTATCTACAGCCAACTAGACACACACATCAGAGTTCACCGCTTACCTTGCCAGCTTCAGCCAGTGCCCTTGTATCATCTACAATCCCCCACAATGTTTTTTTTAGGCTCTGTGTAATCGGTATCATCCGAACGATGATCAATAGTGCTACAAAATTACAGTGCTGGACTGGATGCTATCTCCAGGCCCGCTGATTATTGGACTTTGCATAGTGTTGAGTCGGTTTGCTGGGCTCTGGTCTTACCAGCAGCCAGGTGTAACTTGGGAATGGATATCTGTTTGAATAGAAGCCCAAAGCTTCTGGCAACTTCAATCCAAATCAATACCCAGTCCAGGGCACCAGATGCATTGTTTCCCCACATAAAAAGGACCCATTCTTTCTTATTTTCAGGTTTTCCTGACTTCGATCACCTCACACTTTTCCCCTTAAACAAAAATCAGCTCAAAAATACAGAGAACTTAGAGTTTTTCTTTTTTGCTACAGACTGTGGGAGGTAAAGGGGGGTTTATGGGGAAGGGTTGAGGAGGGTGCAGAGGGGTGTTCTCTAATGAGCTTCATAGAACGGGTACAGCCTCAGTAAAATGAGAGGAAACAGACCTCCCACCAAATATGAATACCAGAAAGATGCAAATGTACTCAACAGTGAATTTATTATTCTGAATATGTTCAGAAACAAAAGGCTCTGGAAAACAGAGGGAGTGAAAGTGAACTGCTCCCCTCTGCTCCTTACTGCCTAAAAAAAATTACAAAAAAGGGACAAGAGAGCGAGAGAGAGATGGAGAGGGAGGGGCCTGAAAAAAGAGGAGGGTGGCAAAGAGAGAGAGGAGAAGAGAGAGAGAGAGAGAGAAAGAGAGAGAGAGAGAGGAAAAATCCTGGGCCGTGTTTCTTCTATTTTTTTTTATAAAGCAATGGCATCCTGTGTTCTTGGATGTGTCGTTGCCATGGCAACTGTAACTTGGTGACCTCGTTATTTCTGCCTAATCCCGCACTGAAATTATGGTTGCTCCACCCTTTTGCCTGGCTGCCCTGATAACACAATCATTGCAAATGAGGCAGGGGAATGGAGGAGGTGGAAGGAGAAGAAGAAGAGGGAGAAGGAGAAGAAGAAGAAGAAAAAGAAGAAGAAGAAGAAGAAGAAGAAGAAAGAAAAATACATTTGCCACAGCTTTTTACTGGATCACCACATTCACTAATATACATTTACTACTGCTGCTATCTACTTTTAGTGTTTTGCAGTATTCTTGCAACAGCTGATGATGGCACCATGTAATTAGAATAAGCACTTAGCAATAATCGTCCACAAGGAGATGAGAAACTATATTGATTTCAAATCAGTCATGAGTTTATTACAGTGGAATCTGTGCCAAGTCAACAAAAAGGCAGCCACTCACAAAGTTTGGATACTGTATCCTATAAATGAAGGCCAGACCAAACTAAATATACTGTACTGCACACACAGAGATACATGCACCCAGCAGCACAATATGCACTTGAATTATTGATTTCAGTGTTTGATTAGATTTACCTATTGGATGGGGCACAAGAAGCACTCTGAAAAATTGATGGATTTTTTGAGATAAACATGCAACTTAATAAGAAATCTTCAGTCATGCCTATTCAATAATTCACCAAATTTACATATTATTGGCATATCTCATTACTCCAGACCAAGATGCACTTATATATTCCAAAATTTTATTAGTTGGGTATTCTGTTGCATAAATTAACATGAGTAATGAAGGACGCAAGCTCCTTTAAAGTCGTGATTCAAAGAAATCCCTCATTTAGGAACATAAGAGATAAAATGCCTTTGTGTGGTCAAATAGGCCACAGAGTAGTTATTGTAGCAAATATCTAAAAATATACTCAATACACACAATCTAACATGTCATATAGGCTGTAGATAGTTATTGTACTGCATTGTTTTTCATGTTCTGAAACATTTCACAGTGCTTTGATTATGACATGACATGTTTTTTATTTTATCAATCGACCCTGAACTGGTGTCTAATTTGATTTAATAAATAATAAAAATATATTTTTACAGTATTTCATCAAGATTAGAATGATTATTGTGTTATTATTGTCTACCGATCATTAGTTTTGTATAAGTAATGTATTTTCTTGTGTTTTAAATGAACACAGGTGTGTAAAAAGTGTGTTAACAAGCCTTCAAACTGCAAAAGCGCAGAGTAGGCACAGCAAAACTATTGCGTCAGTTTTAAAAAATGTTGTTGAAATGACTTTGGAAGCTATGTCCAAATAAATCTACACAAGTCAAACTGCATTTTTAAGACATGTTAAGACACAGACACTATCAAGCTATTGAAATATTGACCATTCAAACCGCAGATACAAATCCTAATTTTTTTTGACAAATTCAAATGTTGATGTTATCACATTATTAATGGTGTTATTAAATTGTTGTCAACAAACCCAGTGGAAATACAGGTACTGTCTGTGTATCCAAAGTTATTCCTCTGTTCCAACACATCAGTGAGCAACACTGCTGCACTGGGTGATATGTTTCTTCAATACCATAAACACACACTGTAGACTCAATAACACATACACCTGCTGTGGTAAATACTAGCTTAATAATAATCTGCAGCTAAAAATAGACCCCCAACAAATGCAGTATTTACTCCTGTGTAAGTAGTGTTATCTAAAAACTAGTGCCCAGCTGTTTTAGGAAATTACTTAGCCTTTTTTTTAAATAAAACTATACTGTATATTTGTTACTAAGATTTACATCTTTAGTAGGAATAACAGAATGTCACAGGCAATGTTGGCTTTCGTCCTTTCATGGGATTTGTTGACTAATAAATAATAATAAATAATAATAAATATACTGTGGAAAAACAACCAGCCTCATCTTTTTTTCTAATCAAGACTTATAAATCATTCAAGAATCTAAATGCATCACAATAAAGATATTGATTACAAAGTTTATATCAAAAACTAACAATGTTACTTGATTTAATTTGAAATGGTAAATACTGCATTTTGACCTGGTGTTTAAAATTAAAAGAGGCTTTCACAAGACAGATTTTATGTTGGGATATCTCCAGTTGTCTCTTTTATGATTGGAACGTATTCACACTGCAAGTATTTTACATGACCATTCTAATCATAATTGCATTTAAAGATACCTAATATTCACATTACATAGAGACCTGCTGCAGTTTCCAGAACCCGACTTGGTGGTCCTTTTTGCAACAAAGGCAGTAAAAACCATGTGGTGTGACCGACAGCGACCACTACGTCAGCTCAACCTGAACCTGCAAACGTTGAGTTCCTCATCTGTATCTGGTATAATAATGTCTTGAATAATTATCTATGACGTGCAGCTCTCATTCACCACAAAAATTCAATGATTCTGAGATCTGTTTATCACATTTCCCCAATATTTTTATTACAGTCACCACCGTAGCTGCATTGTCTTGCTTTGCATGGCCAGAGTCCATTGCAAAGGCTTGCATCAGAGTCCGGTCATACACCACTGATTTGTTTTAGTCAAAATTCTGGGTGGGATATCTGAAAATGACATCTTGACCAAATTTTACACATCTTTTCATATCAATTGTTAAGATTTAAATTACAGATACAGTATGTTGAATAGTCTTCTCACTGCCGACCTTTGCCTTGGATATTCAGCCTTCAGTTATTATGATATTATGCATGTAGCAATGAAGTTCCTTTTCATGGATTTCTATTTTTAAAATGGGTCAACTAGACATATTAAAAAAGTCATTCGGGAGACTGCGTTTTAAAACAAGTCATGGAGCTAACTTTAGCTTATTTAGCTAGCTAGCAACAGCTGCCAAATCAGTGGTAATGCTCGAAATGAGAAGGCAAGGCATAAAGCATAAAAGCATTATAGGGAAATTTAAAAAAGGACATTGAAATACAATTTTTAAAACGGTGAAATAGAAAATAAAAACAGGATAAAATTTATTTTAAAAGAGTTAAATAGAAAATAAAAATAGGATAAAACAGGATAGTAAAAGCTACAGTGTTGTTCCAGATATATGGAGCATAAAAAGTGAACGCTTCTTCTCTATGTTTAGTTTTGACTCAGGGGACAGAAGCAGACCTGGTCCCAGACTGACTAAAAGGTCTAGAGATGGTTCATAACGAAGGAGAAGATCAGAAATGTATTTTGTCCGTAAACCATTCAGTGCTTTATAAAACAACAGCAGAAGCCTTCTTTTGTCAACTTCTTACTGAAATCAAGGAGCCATTGTTTTAAGTCTGATCTGCCAACTTTATCATAGTAAACTTTTGTTGTCAGTGCCCAATCCGTCCTGCCCGCCAGATTCGTTCTGCACATGCACAAAAGTGGTTCTGTTCGTCAAAGAAGGTTACCGCAAATCTGCCTATTCAAAATGATCCAACTAAATCTTTCAAATCAAGATAACAAAATGTTTTTTAATCACTGGAGATGAAACTGTTCACTATGATGTAATAGGAATATACTTTAGATATGAAAAACCTTATTCAACAGTACATTTTTAATTTCTAATAATGACAACAACCTGACAATGTAGCAACACAAAGGAGGCTGACCCTAGCTGCTAGCACACAGGCTGTAGGGCATACAATCGCTAACTTAGGTTTAGGCACACACAATTAGGAAACTTCCGGTCAGAGACATGATGCTAACATGGAAGTCCCTTAAACCTGCATTCCATCAAACGGCCAGCAAGGGCGACTCTTCTGCTTGCAAAAAGAAATCCACTTCCATTAGAAATAATGGTAAAATGACCCTACTTCTCAGCTGATTTATTACCTCAGTAAACACTTTCCTAATGAGTTTATGGTCTCAATCTCTAGTTTCAAGTCTTCTTCGATACAACATGATGTTCATTAAGTAAATTATGGTCCCATTTAGAGGAAAATAGACGATAAAGCAGAGTATGCTTAATGGCGGGATTATCTATGATTGGTTGTTACCATGACGACCTGTCAATCAGGCTAGAGTGACTCACTGTGTAAATTTAACCAGCACCGCTGAAAAAGCTTATTAGGAGTTGGCTGTCCACTTTCTCTGGTGAGTACATTTAGTTTTAAGACAAAATTGTCAGCCCTGTTAAAATGACAGTTTACGTGAATTACAGATGCACCAAGCTAAGCAAGCTAATTAGCTAGCTCCGTACGCAGCCGTTAGCTCCACCGTCGCATCCAGATATGGTCAAGTCCGGTGCCGCTGGTTGCACTGAACTGAACATGGTGGCCCACTACCAGCCAAACTCGAGGCTTCAAAATGGCAGTCCACAAGCCAACGGGTGACGTCACGATGACAACGTCCACTTTGGCACACACCCCTGTGGTGGTTAGGGTAAGGGTAAGGGGCTTTGGGAAGCTGTCAACGCCTTTTATACTAGCATAGCTACCTAGCTAGCTACTAGCGCTTCCAGTCTAGACAGGGCATCTCATATGGACGCTGAAGGGTACTTTTTGCATCAAATAACGCTTTGTCAGCCTTTCTGAAAGCGTCAGTATTTGACGCCCTGAGATGAGAACAGACAACAACACACAATTATGAACAGGCACATTTGTGGTAACCTTCTCTGATAGACAGGATCACTTCTGTGTATGTGCAGATAGGGATCCGACAGGCAACATGGATTTGGTACCTACAGTTATGCTGCACAACAATGAAAAACTTCACCGGCATAGCAACAGTAACTAAGGGTGGTGGTGCTTAGTGAATGATCAATAACATTTTGACTAGTAAATTGTTACATATTAAAAACATAATGTGGGTAAAATCATGACCACTCAAAACCAAAGTGGTGATATCTTAAATTTTAGTTACAACTTGTTTTCAAGCTGGTATTTTCTAAGCCTATTCGGTATTTACACAAAAATATCAAGGAGTTAGGTGTAATTGTTTTGTCAACAAATGTGTCATATTAGCTGTCACCTTTTAAAAGCCACAATCATTTGTTGTAAATATATGGCTTTAATCATTTAATAAGAAGAGAAAGAAAAACACGTGGAAGACTTATGTTTCACTTTCCAACACCCACCCAACCCCCCCGCCTTCCCCTTTTTCTTTCATTGAACTTAGACCCAGGATGTAAATGAGAAACAGATGTGTATGGGGTGCACTGAGAAGACTATGTTTCTACAAAGACCTTAGGCTTAGAAGAACCAGAATATCCCCAAACTTGAATTTTTTTGGACCTGCACAAGGCGCCGTCCTGGGAAGGGGAAAACAGAGGCAGGAACAGACACAGAGAGACTGACAGACGGAGAGAGAGGGAAGTGTGTGTGTCTGTTTAATCCGCCCTGAGAGAGAGGACCGCATGACTCCCAAGAGGCTTATCTTACTCAGATCCTGTTGCTTGTATGGAAACTCTCAATTCGGTCAAATTGTTCGTCCAGTGTTTAGCACAACCACCCCCCACCACCCCCCGACCCACACACAGACACACACACCCATCCACCCCCACAGCCACCGCTGACCTGGATTTGACTGGCTGCTGGTGTATCAAGCTACATTGACTCTGATGGGCCTACTGGTTGTTGGATGTTTTAGCTGAAAGGGAAATAACAATTTTACTAATATACTTTTTATAAATGTTTTAATAGATGATGAACCACTTAAATTATGAGCAGCAGTGGTGATAGAAATAGTGGTAGTATTAGCTGTAATAGTATTACTGATAGGAACTGTAGTATGAGACCAGGAATAATTGATTTGAGCTGCAAAAAGAGATCAAGTCATCTTGGTTAAATCTTGACAAAACAATCTCATTTCAAGGTCCATTTAGTAGTTGTTCAGGAGCTTTCAATTGTATCACAAGGTCCTCATCAGCAGACTGAGTTTGTTCAATTGCCCTGCAAACTGTAGCGGTTTAAAGTATGAACGTTTGTAGGTTATACAGACATGCTCAAATTTGTTTGTACCCTTACAGCTCATTGAAATAATGTTTAATTACTCCTGAAAAGTGATGAAATTAAAAGCTATTGCAAAATGTATACTTGTACGCCTTTGGTATGTCATAGAATAAAACAAAGAATCTGTGAAAAGAGATGAATTATTGTTCAAGATATTCTAAAATGGCCTGGACACATTTGTTGGTACCCCTTAGAAAATCTATGGAAAGAGCTGAAACCCTCAGGAAGAGTGGGCCAAACAAGGTGCAGACGTCTCATTGAGAGCTATAGAAAACACTAACTTTTGTTAGCTTCAAGTTATTTCAAAAGAAACAACATTTCCATAATGTAAAGTATACTCAGTTACCAATAAAAGGCCTGTGTTCAAACTTTTACTCAAGTAAAACTACATAAGTATCAAAATATATAAACAGATCTATCACTCTATTTTTCAGTATGTAAACACATACCTGATAAATGCAGATTACCTTTTCATACCTAAATGTTGAATAAATGCATAATTTTGCATAAAATGCATTCTACGCCCAAATCACTGTTTGGGAGAAAAATGCTTATTTCACAGTTGTCATACATGTATTTTTGATTACTGTACAGATGTTACAAAACAAATCCCACAGACCTAAATACTCACTTACAGAGCATACATTTCAGTTTATTCAGAGTGTGTGTGTAAGAGTGTAGGGGTGCGTGTTGACACCAGCATCTCAGGGGATATGCAGACATCAAAAAGCCATTTTCCTCTTTAACGTACGTTGAGGATGTCATGAAACATTACTATATGACATGTCTCATGCACGACCGGAATGCCTGCCAGAGTTCTACCTTTGCTTCTTCTAACAATTTCCTCCCGTCATCAAAGACCTTTGTCAATCCCTAATTTGAAAACAAATGCTCCACCTGCTCTATTACAAGGTTAAAAACAACCAGGAACAAGAACCGTTAGATACTTCTGGTCCCAGAAGTGACAGGTGTGATTAGATGGGTCACATGTAATGCCGGCCCTCCACACCCTCACCCCAACCCCACAGCCGGCCTGACAATGAGGCCATTACCTTTAATAGTAGCCTGCCTTCATCCCCACGGATGTTGTCATCACTAACTCCAGTTTGGCCAGAGGCATTTACAATGGATTTACATTTTGGGCATTTATCCATTGACACTAAAATTTAGAGCAACAGTACAAGAAGTTTCCATTCCTAGACCAACAACAGAACGTGTAAGACCAGAGCCAGAAGCGCTGTGTCAAATGCACCACATCTGCTAAGGCACGCAACAAAGAAATGCTTGTTTAGGAATAAGAGCTGATGAAGAAAACACACTGTGGGGTGAGGGTGGGGAAGTAAAGCAGATTTTTCCATATAAAATATCTTTTATGGTTAAAAGTTAAAAAGTTAAAAAATAATAATAATTTATTAACTGATCATTGATTAATCACTGAGGCCAGTGGTTCCCAGCTGTGGGTATTTGAACCCCTGGCAGTACTTTCACAGATGCTAGGGGCTTTGTGGAAAGATTTAGGAGAACCTCAGCAGATTTGACAGTAGTTGCAATTATGATTTGTGTTGTGAGTAGGAAAATAAACTCACAAACATGATTGCAAATTGGTTTAAAGCTGATCTTTTGTATATATTAGTTGTTGCAATAGTTACAAATTACCAGCTACAATAAACCAATGAAACAAAGAGTTTTTGAAATCAATAATTGATATTATAAACATTAATGGATAAATGGTTGCATCTGCCAGTGATAGTAGTAAAAATTATTCAAACCAACTTATTTGGAATATGACAGCAGTGTTGATAAAGGAGAACTTGTACAATTTAAATTGAGTAGGTCAGACAGAAAAGGTTGGGAACTACTGTTTTAGGTTAGAAAATAGTAAAAGAAGTCTCCATGACAAGTTTCCAGAGAGCAAAGAGACACCTTCAAATTGCTTGTTTTGACCATCCAACAATCCAAAACCCAAAAATATTCTATTTGAAATTATATAAAACAGAGAAAAGAAGGAAATCCTCATCTTTTAGAAGTCGGATCCAGCTGATGTTTGCCTGATTAATCAAAATATATTGTTGCAGATTTATTTTCTGTCAATGCTATAATCGACTTTTCATGTCAGCACTATGCAGGCTAAAACAAGCTATGACCAGAGTGTTACTTTAAAATGAAAACATTTAAGATCATGTATTTAAAATATTTAATATATTGTGGTGTGGCTGTGCCTCATGAGGCAGAGTGGGTGGTTCAGTATTGCAGGATTGGTGGTTTGATCGCCGGTGTCTCCTGTCCACCTGTCAAAGTGTCCTTGAGCAAGACAGTAAACCCTGAATTGTTCCTGATGGTCAGGCCGGCACCTTGCTTGACAACTCTGTGCCACATCTGTGTGTGTACATTGCTGAATCAAAGCGCTATGGGTGAATAAGATAAATATGTATAACTCCCATCCATTTACTTGTGATTTAGAATATATACAGTATTTTGGATGGATATGCGTATTTGAGATACCTTTATGATTGTTACAGCATGGAGAGGTGTAGAGTGTGAGGAGAAAAAACAATAGGGTGGTGTAAAGATACTGCTACGCTAAATGACAGTTACATGAGTTAACGGAAAAACACTAAAACTTACAAAAGTTGCAGATTTACAATATAATCTTCAATCTGTACACCACAGCTGACTTTGGTTCTTTTCATCCCACTTTTTTCAAATACTAAATTCTGCACAGACAGACAGACTTTATCACACCATGTCCAATGTGACTTACAGGGTGCCACCGCATATACTATGCACCACCTCAGACAGAAAACAGTAATATATATAGGAGAGGTTTGACAGAAACTACTGTGCAAACTGAGCCATTGCTGTCAGCATGTTTTTACCGTTAAAGTGACATTCTAGACAGGCCAGGAAAACATGTTCCCACATAACTTCCATGTAATCACAAATCAAAACACTCCAAAAGACATTAAAGCTACTGTTGTTCCTGCTTTTGTGCGTGTGAGTGATTAAATGTTATGTTTGAGCAACAGGATTTGTCAAACTCACAACCTTTGGCATTTTTTTTCTTCTACGTTGTGTGATTTTAGAGATTCAGATTCATTATTGTGTGCATTGGAAGAAAATATGGAGCAGGTCTTCGTCAGCCCATCATTTATTCATTGACATAGATTTTTCAAACAGTGGCTCACCTCTCACTGAGCAGATGTTGAGTACCATCTCAAGCACCATCTCAAGCTGTATGGTTCTTAAGAGACACTGTACCTGATGCTGCCTATTTGACAAATAAATTCTCTATTCACGTTGACCCTGTGCTGTGAGTTACTGGCTTGAGGGGCATTTAATTAAATCAAAAAGTATCACTCACATTTTAATTATGCTCCCATACACCCCAAGTTCACTTATGACTTAGTGCCATCTAGAGACCAAGGTGGGTACAACTACAAACAGAAAGCAATATTAGTCTTCATTATGTACAATACAGCTTATTATGATTGTTTGAATGCACTACTCTGCTACTGCAGAAGTCCCCATCCACTTAAAAATGTGTTTTGCTTATTGCTTCATTTGGAAGGTTTTAATGTTCTGCACTTTGTTCACTTGTTGTTTTTTTTTTGCATATTTTACAGTTTTATTCTATTCTCATTTAAAAATGAATATATGTTTATACATTTTCTGTGTGTGTAGCATGGAGGGGACTACAACTGCATGTAATTGTGCAATTCTGTATTGTATAATGACAATAAAGTGGCATTTTGAACCTTGAATCTTGAATGATATATGCGATAAAGAAGGCTTTAGAAGGCTGTTTTCACGCCCATCTACCGAAGGGAGAAAGTTTAAAGTCTGAGTTTAACACATGTACATACAAGCATAATTTTGAGACATCACAACTGGTTTGGAAGCCAATCATAGTCCAACATTCCACTTAAACTACTGCGATGTGGAAACTTAAACTTTCGTGCACACTGACTTCACAATGAAACAGGAGATATCTTCTGTTCAACTTTAGGAAAAAAAGTGCATTCATTGGTTCTGGATTTTTCAGTTAGGTAGAAGGAGTAGATGCAATTTTAATAATTTTTAAAGTTTTTTGTCATAGAACCTTATCAGTCATATATTATTGTCAAGCAGATTATTTTTATACGTCTTAAAACATGTCAGGAGGGGATCTTAAAGTAAAAGTAGTAAAACAGTGTAAAAATACTCCAGAATAAGTCCCACATTCAAATTCTTACTTAAGTAAAAAATTAAGTAGAATTATAATCAGCAAAATACATTTAAAAGTATCTGGTCAATATGAAACAAATTTTAAGTTTTAACTGTACATACTATCGGGTAGTAATCTATAGCAAGGAACATCTGCTTTATATAAAATATCCTGCAAAGTAACCATAGATTTCAGGTGTCACATAACATAAAATGGAAGCACTCGAGTAAAGTACCTGAGTAAAAAGGTACATTCCACCACAGATCTGTACAATAATATGTTTAAGGTTTCTGCTGTATTAATGCATGATGAGGATATTCTTTATTGTTGTATAAAGGGCTAATGCAGGATAAACACATGAATCAGACTTCATCAAAACTCAGGATCCTCCATGATCCTGTCTATGAACTGTTACTGTCTGATCCCATTTCTAGTTTGTTATTTTAGATCCTCAGTTAAAAAAACAGCCTCAGCTATGAGAACAGGGAGTCAGGAAGCCGAGAGGCGGTTCCTGGGTTTTGGGTGACTTACTCTCACGCAACACATGTGGCGGCTGGTCCTCGGGAGGCAGAGGGGTTCCTCCCCTGTAGGTCAGGTTACCCAGAGCAGCCAAGGGCTAACCACTACCATCTGGCCTCACCTTCCACGTTCACTGCCGCTCCAGGTCTCAATGGCTTCCACATGGCGCCCCACCATCTCAGACATTACCTCTTCAACACAGAAATACACATTCATTAAACTGATGCACACACAAAGTACACACATTTATATCAATGCAAGCACTGTGCAAAATAAATACATGTGCACACATATATATGCACATAGGATAAGAAATAAAAAGTAAAGTTAATTTATATAGCACTATTTAAAACTGTACTTACAAGGTGCTTTACAGAAGGGACAGAGAAAGAAGAAAATAGACGAGACCACTGATAAAAACATGTAAAAATGACAAAACCAAAAATTGTAAGATTAAGAAAAAGACAAATCTACATACATAAATCCAAAATATGCACATTGCACACAAGCAAGTATGCACATGCATATACACAGACACAATGTACATCACACACCAACATGTAGCGTAGGTTGCGGCGCTTTAATCAGGAAAGTCACCTCCAGGGGTTTCATGTAAGTAGGACTGGACGCTGCTCTTCTCCTGGCTTCACACAATGAATCACTGAGACAGCCTGTGCTTAAAAGCCTCAATCCACTGTCAATAAAACTAATGCCATCACAGGTTCTCTGTGTGCAATGTAATCTTTTATATGGTTTTATGTCCAGCACATAAAAACCCAACACTTTTGAGATGAAAACTATAATCACTAATTATATGGAATCAACATAAATGTCGGTTAGGAGTTTTAAAGAGGCGCTGTGTTGGCGCACATATTTTTATATGTTTATTTTGATGCAGCTTTTATTTTTAGAATCTAGAAGTAAATAATAAAAAATACAGAGCATACTCAGGGGAGAGGATGATGTGGAGGAGGTCATGAGCTGGTTTGATCTCAAATTAGCACCAGTTTCCCATTATTTCATACTGAACTTGATGGTTTACAGACAACAAAACCCTGTTAAAGTGATAAGCACAGAGCCCCTGTAGGCCAATACGCCTGTATGTGTAGGTTTTATTTTTCAGACAACTCTGAAGCCAATCGCTCACCTCTGTTTTACTGCGTTTTTCATAAATCTGCGAAGTGACTTCACTTTGTCTGGATTTTCTGTCAATAAACTAGAACCTCTGTAAATGGGTTTTTTCTTGTCATTACTAATGCTATAACTGCCCAGGTCCAATAGTAGTAGTCAAATTAATTATAAAGCTAGAAGCATAGTATTGTGCCATTAGAGGCAAATTCAGAGAACTCCAACTGTTCTCTAGCCACTGAACAGAAACACTGCTCCTCACTTTATTTAATATAATTATGGGTGGAATATCAAAATTAAAACATTAAAGACACTCCTGACAGGCTTAATTAAAAATGGGTAAAAGGAAAGACTAGGAGCCAGTTTCACTCGTTATATTACCATATACACTTCAGCATAGTCTAACGGTAAATATCAGAAAAAGCACTAAAGGAAGGGTGTACTATATCAGCTTTGGATGATTCATCTCATTACAACTGATTTTTTATTTATCTGACCTTAATTTAACCAGGATGATTAAATGGATGGATGGATCTTTTTTCAAGAAATAGGAATCAGCCAAATAGGAATCATAAATCTTAAAGGTGACAACATAAAATGTGATCATCTGACTGAGGTGAGGAACGGGACAACGTACTGTATATGTACTGTCAGTTACACATACAGTATGTATTTAGCCAAAAAAACAGTTAGGGCTGCTACTGGAAATGCAAAGCGTGGCACTTCCTGTATGCAGGTAAGACATAACAGACATGTTAAAGCTTTCATCAATTATAAGTTAATTTATTGTTGTGATGTAGCCAATTTGGAAGTAAATTTGGAAATAATGCAATTGCTTGACCTGGACTACTTTATGGTAATTGTGGATTTACCCCGAGGATTGGAACCAGGGATCTGCAGTTCACAATCAGTTTCAAGAATATTTACCATGTCATGATATGCATCATTAATTAAGTGTATTGTGATAGAACACCTAGTTTCACTGTCACTCTATATTGTTCTGTTGACCTCATGTGACTCTGTTGTTGACTCCTTGTTTAACAGTGTGAACGAGACAACAGACATTCTTAAATCACATCAGTCATCCTGTATTTACATACTCACTTTCAGACTACAGATGAGATGTGAAAAACGTACTGCTGCAGCTTAAAAGAAGAGCACCACGGATAAATTCTCTTTAGCACACCGCTGCACCTGTGACATACAAATAATTTGCTTCTCACAGATTCTCATTGTACAAAACAATAGCATCTGTGGCACTGGGTGACAACTTATCTGCCCCAGCTGAAACAGGAACAACATGCTCTGTCTCAGCGGTAATCTTTGATCAGCTGAAACGCTTTCTGTGATAAACATTGACTCGATCCCCATGGGCAATCACTCTATAGTGCTGGCATCGTGGGAGGTAATGTATGCATAAATGTGTTGAATTCGCTTCAGGCCCTCACACACACATGCAAACACACACACACACACACACAGGGCATATACACAGCGAGATGAATTGCTATGCCACCTAGAATAAATACATATCAGCTACAGTGAGCTGGGGCGCTTTGCTCTTTCCTATTAATCCTCAGCATGGTGATTTATTGCAGTGTGCTTGTCAACAGCCATATAGTCCCCAGGAACTGTGGCCAGCCGAGAGAAATAGTGGAGTTTAAGACTAAGGCCCAGCAGCTGCCCCGTAGTCTATTTATGTGCATTCTGGACCATGCTGAAGGTGAATATATGGGTTGGTTGAACAACAACATTTTGTGCAAAGAGGAATGGGGTTTTAAACTAATCTATTCATCATAATCCAACTTTTAAATTGATGTCTTCCCACATGTCGCCACTGTAGAGATTTGCATTTACCAAGGTGAAAGGCCTGGATGCTCAGCAATCAGTTCAGTGCAGGAGAGTGATGCTAAAGGGCCCTTCTGTAAGTTATTTTTACACATTGTATGCATGGCAGTGCATATTGAGATTAATATGGATTCCACTGAAAAACAGACCAGCAGAGGAACTTTTATTAGAGAGCACCATCTAGTGTTTGCTTATATACAACATCATAAGACTAAATCCAACAATTAATGTATAATTTTCAAAAGTTATGTCTGTCACGTCTGATATATCTTGTTCCTCTGTGCCACAGAGCTCCACTGTTTCACTGGGTGACATGTTCCTTCATTACGATGAATGAGTCAATCCCAAATACACTGCCCTACTGATTGAAATACTCACTAGCCCACTAAATATGTATTATTCTGCACTTGAAAAACGATGCGACTGTCACGTAGTATTGTGGCATGTTTTTATGAAATGCCCACTTTAAAATGTTTTTACAACTGTAGATCATTTTATTGAGCATCTCACCTCAAGGTCAATTTAATGTGATGATCCAAACAGCTACTAAAATGGACTTTGAAGTGAGTTTTATTTTTTGTCAGTTGCTGGTTCCAAGCTTAATAATGAATGTTGAACTTCACTTTTTCAATCAATATGGATGAAAAATCTTTTTATAGGTCCTCAGAAAAAAAAAAAATTGAAAATAACATTTCTACAACTGAGAAATCTGACAAAACCAGGGCTGTGTATGAAATCCCATGTTCACTCACTCACTATTCTCTATCTGCCAGACACTCAATAGATTATTCTTTAGAGGCCAGTAAGTAAAGATTTGACACAGTATGAAACATTACCATTCTGCCATTACTTTAAGTGAAGCACAAGTGTCATCTTTTGTATCTATTAAAATGTGTTGTGGGATTGTTTTCAAAAAGTGGTGTACATGTCTTGGAAACGACTTGTTTTTAAGGGCACTATATTGTGCAGAAATTTAACACTCAGAATTTGGACTCTTATAAAAGTATACAAGTATATATCCTATATAGTGCTCTTTATAGGATATACGAAGTGATTTCAAACATGTGTAATAACTGAAAGCTACAAAACAGCTACTAACTGTACCTTGGGGTGAGAATCTTTTGTCAACTGTTGTTTTCAAGGTCAAGAATGAACTTTGAATGTCAAATCGACCCTTTATGTTGACTCATTTTATTGTGAATTTGACACAGTACAAGACCCACAACAGAAACAGAGCACCTTTTTCATATCGCGGACACCAAGGACACTTTGACTTGATAGCTCCAAACACAAAATAAGGCCACTCCACTTTAAACTGCATTTTGTCCGTTTGCGAGGCGACAGCGGCTTTCTTCGACATTGAAGTTTTGAGACAGTACAAACTAAAAAGTCTACAAATCTCACATGTCACACTGGACTGACAATGTTTGTTAAATTTCACAGATGGTAAAGAAAGGTACTGTTGCTAGTGTAGGTATGATGTTTTGGATATATATTTTGGAGGAAGGGGAGTCTTTAGAAAAGAAAAATATGGTGAATTACAGAAAAAACAATACATCTTTTTTATTTTAAGCCATTTCTACATTATAATTATTGTAATAACAATGCTATGACACAGAATTACAATGTATTGTATGTCAAATGATATGTATCTTAATCAGTGACCTCTTCCGCACAGTCCTGACCAAAAAAGAGCAATATAAACATTTTGATATGAAATGAGTCTCATTTAACACACTTCACTTATCTCTGAAAGAACAGTTTGAACAAATCGTCTAAATTATTGTGCACGAGTGGAGAGTGCGCCTTATAGAGTTTGTCCATTATTAGCCAATAGTGTATTATTATTACTGGAGACTTGACATAGTCTGACTGACTTTTTTTCAATTAAGAGAATGTACAGCTAGATGGTGCTGTGAGGCTGCATTTGCAATGAAAGTCCACGGCCCCCCACACCCCAGCCCTCTAAAACAAACCCATCTAGCCATCTCTTCTCCACCTCCTTATTTTATTTAGTTGCTCTCTGTCACTATCTCTCTTTTTCACCTCTACATCCTCCAACCCTCTTCATCACTTCTATCTCCCCAACTCTCCTTCCCCATTTCCTCCTCCCCTCTCTCCACCAGTCTATCTTTGTGTCTCTCCATCTCCTCATCTCTGCTTCCATCCATCTCTCCCCTCTCCCAACCCCCATCAACACCTCGACAGCTCCACTCAATCCTCTACTGTGCAGCCACAGCTTGGGTTTCACCAGCGGAGGTCAGTAGCTGCATGAGACTTCCTGAAGCTGGCCGGTTTACCCCTGTGGTCCACTCGAAGAACAATCTGGAGTAAAACACAGAAATGGAAGCAATATTTGTGAAGCAGTCAAAACCCTCACATGTTCATTTGTTTAATACTCTGTAGTATTACAATACCTTATATCCCAAGAGAGGTACCGTGTCTAAGACCATTACAGCAAATTTCTACATTCATCTTTGCAGCACCTTCTCATACAAATACATCACATACTACTACTACTATCATTGTGCAGTAATATTCACAATATATTTTCCATTTACAGGTGGTCCTGGTGGCCTCGTGGTTTTGATGTATGCCACATAAATCCCATATAGTTATGTTATCCCCATTTAAATTCCAGCCAGGGATCTTTGTTGCACGTTAAATCCAAATACTCACCCAATAGAGACAGACTACCATAAAAATAACAAATTATATACAGCATTTTTTATTTTTTTAAACCTGCCAGCCAATCAGAAACAAGTAACTTCCGTTGCCATGGTATAGAAGGAAGGTAACCAACTGTGTAATTTACTAAGTACCGAAGGTTGGCACTGAATTCTGGGTCAGATTTTTATTCCTGTTTACATATTTGAGATATTTGCTCAATTCAATCAATTTTGTCAATTTTACATTGTATTTTATTCTTCATTTAGGCTATGTTCTTGTACAGCTGCACATTTTAGACGCTGTGTAGTTTAGCTTCCTTTGGTAAATAAAAAAATTGGTTTGTAAAGGAAAAAATTATATTTCAAACAGTAAGGTAATGCAAAAAATATTTATTTGGTGTCAATACCAATAATCGGGTATTGTATCAGCACTAATACTAAACATTTATTAATCATAGCTAGCTGTGGGCAGCACTAGGATCTTACTAAAAAAAGTGATTTAACATCCTAGAGTACAAATGGCACATTTACAGTCCGGGTCCTACATGAATGCTGAATAATGAACTTGACAAACTGCATTTCCAAGTAGTAATGATGATGTGTAACTTACAATCGGGCACAGGTTTTATGAATGAAGTTTGTCATTTGAAAGCCAGAGAGAGGATAGGGAAAAGTGACAATATAGCCCTGAGCGCCACCTCTCTTTATTTCCCACCATGCAGATTATGTCTATTTCTGTCCTCAGACCTTCATCTGTTTCCTTAGGTATTATCAAACGGGATCAAATCCCATCTAATCCATCTACCGGTTTCCAATGTACTAATTAGTTGAGTAAATACTTTTTTTTTTTTTTTTAATTTTTTATATATATATATATATATATATATATATATATATATATATAATATATATATATATATTATATATATATAATATATATATATTATATATATAATATATATATATATATATATATATATATATATATATATATATATATATATATATATATATATATATATATATATATATATACACACACTTTAAATCATATTATCTTCTCCTACTGAAGTTGAATTGTTGAGGTTTTAGAACTGTTAAATAAAATATGTTATCAATCTTTACTTACTTTTTGCAGGTTGCATTAGTCAAGTAAGATCAAGTAAATTGTTTATAAAGTAGTATATGATTAAATCTTTGATTTATGGCGTGTGGGTTCCATAATTGAGAGAATAAATGTCATACTACAAAGACAGAAAATTGGATGAGTTACAGTGATGAGCTAGCAAGAACAAAAACACCACATACACACACCTGTGTCATCAATCACACTGCACTACCAGACAAGTGTAGATCTGTTTTGCCATCTTGTGGTAAAATGTTCCATTTAGAATCTATTCCATCTTGGTTTTGTTTTAAAAAAAAAATTTGTAAATATGACATCAGACAAGTACCTGGGTATATTTACACCACACATAGGAGACCCATTTCACTTCTGGAAGGACGGATTACTAATAATTGAATGTAATGTAATATACGTGGGTAATATGTGTTTTACAGAAGAAAAAAAAAATACTCTTTATACTTTAAGATTATTGTTTAAAATAGCTATTGGTAATGCACTCTGAATTCTGTGCTCATTTGTCAGTGTATTCTCACATTCTTGTGCTCAACTGTCATGTCAGGTTATTTCCAGTAACTTTAATGTTGTCTGATAGCTGAAAATGTTTCTGTGATCTTAAGCATCAAAAGGTAAATCTGATGTTTAGGGTGTCTGACCCTCAAAATCAAAGAGCTGTTTGGACCGACACCAAACAATCAGAGAGAAATGTATCTTCAACAGGACATCATGTAAATTAGACACATGAGGACATGTTTCTATGTCAGCAGGGGGCCAGTCGTGATCAAAGACATGTAGAAGATGGGAGTTTTACACCACCTGAACAATGCATGTGCTTGTGAGGTACTAGCACAGAGAACAAAAAGACACATACCATTATGTCATCAGAGTCACTTGAGCATAACTCAATTTATTTTAATTCCCTGTTTCTGGGCATAGACAAGACAGTCGTGCCCTGTGTTCAACGTGCAAAAATGCTGGAACATTTGGAATATTTTTTGGCCAAATGTGTATATTGTGATTTATTTATTTAAGTCAAGTCTTACATTGACCATAATAAGACCTGTGTAGAGGCATTTTGGGAGACAAAGGAGGTCAATAGAAAACTAGTGGATGGCTACATGTGGCAGGTTAAGGGTGGAATTATCCTTAATGCAAAGCAAAAACAAAACAAAACATTGTAATACAAAGATCTGTGAAAGTCATTGAGTGGTGTTTTTATGATGTGTTCTAAAATATAATAATATTTACAGAGCTCTCTACAGCCTGTAAATGAGACTATGAATCATTATTCGCATAAGCACTCACTCTGCAATGTACTCCAGCGGCGTCCAGGAACCGAAGTCTGCGTCAGGCATGAACTTCCTGTTCATTGGCGTATCCAAGGTAACCCTATCAAATTAAGCAAGATGACAATCAGGGTGAGTATCACCGTCTGAGTGGCGGGGGGGCGGGGGGTTGGGGGGGGCGCCTAGCAGACTGCAGCATCTCCACACATGCAGAGAGCATACAGGGTTTGTGTGGAATTGAAAAAAAAGAAGTCATTTGCATCTTGTTTCTGTTTTATTATCATATTCATGACTTCAAATATCACTGTGTTGAATTGCACAGCATAATTTCATTTTCATGTCACCTTTACAACAAGCATACCGATATACTAATAATAATTTATTATGTCCGTGTATAATAGCTTATAAACAAAATATCCTGACCTAGGAGTACTGTAGTATTTTTTTGGGGGGGCAGGGGGTCATCATGCTGTATAAGCTTTACACACATACATTTAACTACAAGAGGACTTTTTTCATAAAGTACTATGAAACTGTAGAAAGAGTGAAGGGGGCATTAACACAATTGCTTATTGCTTTCTTACTGTACATGCTTTAAATCTTTTTATTTTTTATTATTTCATTATTCGACCACCTGGCCTTCACATTAATACACTCTATATTGTGAATTCCCACAAATGCTATGGAGCTATACAGTGTTAGTATATGATAGTACAGCACAAGGGGGTTGGGGTACACAGGCTGTAACAGAAATGCAAGTCACGGGGCTAATGCTGAACAGATGTGACAGCATGCTGGTTAGGCAGGCTCAGCCCAGCCTCATGTTGGTGGAGAATATAACCAAAGAGAGAGCAGGAGCAAAATACACCCCTGAAAATCCATTTCCAGCTTCTCACCATGACACTGCAAAAACACTGGTTTTAAATTCAATAAGCAAACAGAGCAGGCGATGATGCATAGGGAACTGTGTGCGTCACTCACACCAACTCAAAACAGATCCTGTGCACTATAAGAGATCTGCTGGGTGAAATTGGCGACCTTCTCCATCTTTTATTCCTGTAGCTTATCTTCCCCTAGCATTTATCCATCCACCCTAATTTTAAAGCACAGCTTTCATCCTCACTCCTTTTACTGGCTGCCTGCATTGTTAAAGCTACACCGTGTAAGACGTTTATGTTAAATACACACCACTTTTTCAACCTAAAGCACAAAACATTGCTGTAACAGAAAAGAGAATCCTATGCACATTTACTGAGACCTGTATATTTGTCTTGTTTCTTTAATAAACTCATGTTGCTGGATATGGAGTCTAGCAAGAAATCTGTTTTCTGCCAACAATAACTAATAAATCTAGCAAAAAAGCCCAATAACATCCAACTAGACGTCAGTGAGCCCTCCGTCCAGGGGAGAAAGAAATGAAAACATCTGTGGTCCCTTTTTCATAAAGCATCGTAGAACATCCACATTGGTAAACATGAATATGCTGTGTGTAGTTTACTAGCATCATGTTACAATATCTCAGTCTATTGCAGTTCAAGGAAATCTAAAAAGCTTCCCCTTTTCTTGTTTTATCCCTTTACCGTCCAAAACCACTAACTCAAAATAAGACAGACAGACGTTACATTAGTTTTTGTTAGAAAACTAATACCGTAGAAGATGAAATGTGGTGGACTGTTAATTTAAAAAGACCCTACCTGTGAGTGCAGTACATCTCTCCATTGCCGCATCATGGGAATGCAGTTCAGCACATTAGGACTAAATGTGCATCTTGACCAAGTGTATACACAACATTTCACAGCACTACTCACGGTAGTATAGCCACAGCAGCAGCTCCTGATGGCATCCCGCTGTTTTTTGCTGCAAGACTCTGACACAGCTGGTGGACTGCAGCTTTGGCCATGCCATAGCCTACCATGCCTGGGGAGCACAGAATATGTCTTTTAGTGTTCTGGAGGAAATTTCAGTTTGCAAAGGCAACATAGACCACATCAAATGCATCATGCGCTGTGCCCACGAGTGGATGACATTGATTTAGCAGAGAGTGGTCAAGTGGAAAAACACTGGAAATATCTATGGAAGGAAGATTTTGAGGTTTTTCAAACTGAAGTAGTAACCAGGTATTTACTGACTACATATAAAATATTCCTAAGTTATTGTTCGGTTTTCTCTACTTGCACAATATTTCTCCATGAACCAGGCCTCGACTAACTCATAGGGATGTTTTGTAACTTCAGCATCTGGAAACATTAAGTGCCCCCCCGAACATCTTAAAGAGCTTTGCAAAAAATGCTAAGCATCTACCCACCCCAATAAACCAATCTTATGACAGGCTTACAAAGAACTGACCAATAGGAACAAGGGGTGGTGATATGGCTTTATCACAGGGTTGTTGTTTTTTTTACTCAAAGAGCAAAATCAAGGGAAACACGAGTTAGGGATGCCAGTCATGCAATAGAGCTCAAGGATAGTGAAATTAACACTGCTTCCATTTGCTGCATAGCTAACAGGTTGGTGAAACAGACTAAAGGACTCTACTTAGTAAATATATAACAAGGCTAAGTTTAAACTTATGAACAACTGGTGCAACAAGCTCCAGAGAGTAGGATGCAATGGGACACTGGATCAGAGGAAGACACATTCAAACGAAGGACTTCATTAAGCCAACTGGAGTGAAAATCTGTGACTCTACAGTATCATTCGTAAACACGTGATACTGTAGAGTCACAGATTGCCAGTGCAGTCAATGGACAAGTATCTATCCATGACTATTGAATAAAAAGATGCACTACTGATATTTCACAGGCTAATCTTTTTTACTTAATGTACAAATGAGAACTGGACCGGGGTTCTGTATGGAAGTTAAGTTGCTTGAATAGAGGAAACAACATTCTTTGCTGTGCATAGACCCTAACGCACATTAATTAACATAATCCACTCTACTCTGCTTCTGATTGGCTAGTAGTCCTTAACTATGGGTACTGTGCATGTGCAACTCCCAACAAAGATCTTTTAGAAGTTAGATGCATCACTCCATAGCTAAAATGGAGCGTTCAACACACAGGGAGAAAAGAGGAGCTGAAGCAATGTGCACTATGACAATAAATATGGTGTTTTGAAAATGAAACCAAAACCTGTTCTGGTACAACCACTAAATAAAATGACCCTGAAAATGAACATAATATGACCACTTTAAGTTTGCTTTGGAATTTCAAGTAAAAGGTAATCTATTATGTGGATGGACACAATTGTACACAAAGATAATTGAGTGAGGACAAGAAACATTTTTCTTTACTACTTTACAAAATATCTTGTGAATCCCCAAATGATCGTGCTTTTTCACTACTTTCCATGCTGACATGATATTTTGAAAAGAAACTTTCAGATTTTGGTTGGTTATCCCCCACATCATCCCAACCCAAAGATGCTTCCAACATTTCACTTGGCATTCATTCATAAAAAATAAAAAAAATGTTTACAATAACCTTCAAAGTTAATACTATTAGTTATCCTAACGTGCCTTCCTCATCAACACTCAGCACACAGAAGATAGGATGAACATACCTCTCAACAGTGAATCACATTTAATTAGGCCACACAGATATGGGTTTATGAGAATATAAGATGTAACTTTTACATTTCATGTTTAAAATGCATAGGGGCAGGTTCCTACATAAATACAAGCTAAGTCAAAAGAGAAAAATAGACATTAGGAACTCCAAACTGTATCAGTGCAGTTAACACACGCCGTCAGCGTGGAAAATGTAAATGAAGCCAGAACTGCTGAGTCATTCTCTTTCTAGCCAACCAGCCAATGATCTTGTCGGCTTTGTGCCGACTGCTGAGCCAGTGCTTCATATTGTATTGTAGAGCTGGATCTCAGCCCATCACATGGTTGGCTTGGATATACGGGGAGGCTGAATGTCACATGGGACCACAAAGCCTTTCTGGATGCCTGAGAGGCTGACATGAGGTGCACTGTTGCCACATTAACAACTGTCAACTATAGGTAGAACGTAATCTACCAGCACACCATCCAAAATTATGAAGATAAGGTTTGTTATTTAAGCCTCTGTTCATTTTAATTTATATATATATATATAGAGAGAGAAAATATTTAGTTGACCATCATATATGGCATAAATGATGATTAACCCTTAAAACATAAATACAGAATAAACAAAATTAAAGCGGCACTACACCGAACATGAAGTTCAGTGTTACTTGAGTGGAAACAGTCATATAGTATTCTGTGGCTCTCGGGATCAGATTTCACATAAACCAGTCCTCTTCTGTTCATGTTATTTATTGCCTTGTATAGTCATTAGCTGATTTAATGAACCCCAATCAGTTACATTTGAACTATTTACCTGGTCTTGTATCGAAAAGGTCAAAAATTAGTGAGCATGTCCGAGTTCAGTCAATTACTCAAGGGCAGAGCATAAGGTTGCTGATGGATAAACAGGCTGACCTATTGTTTAAGAAACAAACACTAACCACCGCAGCCCCATGGCTTCCAAATGAGATCATTAGCTATTCTATCTTTTTTTCCCTTCTTGTTTTGTCCTGGATCCATTTTATCGACAACTTTTCCACGGAACTGTTGTGAGTGGCGTGAGATCCCTCATGTCTCTGATCAGTGTATCAATTCCCTGATCAAATCCCTGCAGTGTTTTCTATTACCTACATTATTTGAATTGGCAGGTTGGACAACAAAGACATATGCAATAAATAAAATCTCGAATATATCAAAGTCTGCCGGCAACAGTGAGGTGACACGCGGCCAAATCAGGTCATCATGATGAGAATAGTAAACGCAAGTGTGTGTCTCTTACCTCCAGTGCCTGACAGGGCTGCTTTGGCCCCAGCCAAAGTCAACAGCCCACCTGGTTTTAGGTGCAGAGTGGCGAGGTGGCTGGAGATAGTGGAGGTCCACACACTCTGTTTCCACATAAGATCTGCGTTTTTGTATAAATCTAAGAGAGACAAAAACATTTTTAAAAGTCTAATTTTAATTCACTGACTGAATTTTATAATTCGCCCAACATGCATCTATGGATCACCTTATTAAGTGCTGGAACATTTTAGGTAATACGCTCATTTGCTTTCTGCTTACATAAGAAGATCAATACCACTCTCCGTCCGTCTGTTAAATATAAAACCTATAGCCAGCAGCCGTTTAGCCAAGCTTAGCAGACTAGACTGCTTAAACTCTACAAAAAACTAATTTTAAAAATGACAAATCGTTTTACAGGGATTTATGTACGCAATCATTTTTTTAGCTGGAACCATAAACTTCCCAGCGTCTCCACTGTTTGCCTGGCAACAACTCAGATGCAATTAATAGTTACAACCTGTTGAAAAAGGGCTAATCTTTATATTGTAGGTCTTGAATTGATTAAACAAACAAGTGTTAATCAGTGAGTCTTAGAGCTGCACAGTGGATATCTAGTCTGGTCCTAAGTACTGAGAATTGCTGATTTCCTTTTACTGCCAGGTAGTTTTTCATGCAAGTTGTGAGATAAATGCAATAAACTAACTGGCAGAATAAAACCTTCTCTGGACACAAACAACCAGGGTGAGCTGGAGGCTTCAAACTATTTATTTAGGCTGAGTTTAAATCTAAGCATGAATTGCTGAAGGAAATTATTGGCTGATGATTAATGTTACAGCAAACAAAAGGTTGAACTCTGACCTTTGGAACTACAGCTTCCTCCCGCCCATCCTCCTGCTACACACAAGATGGCATCCACTTTCTGCTCCCCTAGCAACTGGGCCACATCTGTCGTCACCTGCACAAAACAAGAGATAACTACAAACACCTTTTCATAAAGCCACAGGGCAAATGGCTTTTCAATGATGACTACATTTCAGCTCACACGCCAGCTGCAAGCTTTGAATACATGTTCTATGCCAATTTCTCCAAGATATTTGGAGAAATCACTGACACCAACCTCCAAATGATGAATACAGAGATTTTCTTAATAACCTTTATTGCAAAAAAAATAAAAACAAAAAACTGTGCATTCATGAGGTATGCTACAGAATTTAAGTAAAGTAATGTTACTTGGCTAAATAAAGACAAAGACAACATAACAATGTGTTAATGTACGGTCTCATCAGAAGAAAATTACATCAGCTTTAGTATTTTACATTTTTACCTGTCTGGGTTGTACCCCAACTGTTGCACAGCATTAACTGGATGGTAAGAGCATGGTAAATTGGTTGATGGTCACAAGGCTGCAAATATATAATTATTTTGTTTCATATAATTAAAAAAAATAAATACAATTTTGGATTGTGAATGATTCACAATCTTGCACGAGCTTACCAAAATGCCATAGTGAAAAACCTGAAATAAAATGTTGCATTCACAAAGCAACTTAGCAGCTCTGCTTGTAAAAAGCGTCCAGTTGTTCCTACTTTTCCAATTTGACTTGAACGCCGCATTAGTGTACACATTTTTTAGCAAAGTCAGACTGATCGATGCAAAATAAGAACAACAAGCAAATCATATTTACAATCTATTGGATTCACACCACGATTAACACTTTAGCTGCTGGTCGCAGCGGCTTTACTGTTGGCTGTTCGCTCTTCGGGTTGACATTTATGAGACAGAAACAGCAACCACGCCATTCATATAAATGTCATCTGCAGCTCACCTGTCCTGCTTGCTCGGTGAAAGATTCACTCAACTTCACAACCACGTTTTCGTTTGCCTCGTCGTTTGCAGCCATGTCGATGCTAGCAACCCACTATTCATTTCATAAAGAGAAAATACAGTTAACGTTAGCTTAGCATTTAGCAGCGTGTTAGCATATTTACGGTTTACCGTTATCACTCACCCATCCTTTAGATTTGAAATGTTGGACACATTTTGAGCCCAGAGCGCCTCTTCCGCCGTACACGATCACCCTGTTAGCAGCCATGTCTCTGCTCTGCTTAACAAGTGAGATATTGACCGACCCGTGGCCGAGATTAAAAAAAAATACAGAGAGAGACAGAGAGGGAGGAGGGGGCGTTTCTGTGGTGGTGCAACAAGTTGGCGGAGCTGATGCTGCTTTCACAGACAGTCGGAAACACAATGATTACAGGGTGAACCATGCAGCCCATGCGGGGAACTCATTATCCACAGTGGTGAAAGATCTTTAACTTGAGTAAACGTACACTTTAAAAGCATTCTGTTACAAGGAAAAGACCAGCATTGAAAATGTTACTTTTGAAAAGTATAATCAGGACAATGTACATAAGTAAAAGTACCTAAAGCAGGAAAACAGCCACTGTGACTCTTATACTATTATACTTTATATTATATAATTAGATTATTACTACTCGTGCCTCACTGTAAAAGCAGGAGTTTACCGTTGTAGTTGGTTGAGGTGGAGCAATTGGACAATTCTGAAAATAGTGATAAATGCCTCACAATTATTAAGAGCCCAAAGTGACACCTTCACAACGCTTGTTGTGTCCAACTAATTGGACACAATTCTAAATTCTTAACTATAATAAATATAAAATAAGACAAATTTTGACCAACTGATAAATGCAGTGTAGTACAAAATACACTATTTCCCTCTGAAATGAAAGAGACAGCAGTATGCACAGTACGCAAAAAGAGGTTAACAAATGTATATTGTCTCAAGTAATAAATATAGTCCATTTCTTAAACTGATTACAGGCGAACACAGACGCCTTGGTCAACTGCTCCCACTGTTCTCTGGTTTTGTTTTTATGTGGGACAGTCTGGAAAAGTAGGTAGTTTGTGGAGATGTAGAGCAGTACTGCAGTTGCAGCTGTCTGCACTGGCTTCTTGGGCAACATTTAACAAAAATGTAACAAAGTTAGACTCATATATTAGTTTTGAATGCTTGTACAACTTGGCACTTGGATAACTCTAAAGGAGCACCACTATCTTTTTAAAGATATAATGCACCTCAGTGTAGCTTCAGGATTGGGTCTAAATGTAATAACGTAATAAAACGAATTACTGTGGAGGTTGTTTCCAGGCAGACACGGTAGTGTTAGAGGCCATTGCTTATTGGCATTGTTAGGTAGAAAGTTTAGCTAATTTGTCTATCATTTGTTGAAGTTCACAGTGGTGAAATAAGTAACAGCCTTTTACATTACATTACAGCCATTGTAATTATATATGTCTTAATGTAATAAAAATGTACATTTTACATGTTTTCAGAACTGTGGAATTACAATAAATACAACAATGACCAAGGATGCATATTGTTCTTTGCCATGTAATTTTATTTAAAGTGAATTAAGTACAGAAAGGGACAGATTATTTTCAGTTTTGCAAGAACCTTATGTATGTGTGGCTGTATTTATCCCAACTATTTAATGTTCATTCAGTGAGCACTAGGTGCTGCTGCAAGACTGCGATGCTGATGACACAGCAGTGAACTACAGCTTCCCATTATTTTGCTGCTGTGCTATCTGTGCTGTGCCAAAGCAGCATGCCAACGAGACATCCCCGGCTCTCATGAATAATACAAACAAGATGGCCTTGGCTCCCCTGTCAATGTAGTGAAGCCCCCGATCTGTCACACTCACCTGGATGTGACACACACTTCTGCTACAGGGAATAAATGCTTGGTTTGTCTAGTCTAACATCCACAAACACACCCACATCCACACACACACACTCAGAAAGGGAGTGTGAGAGAGAGAAATACACACTTTCGGGTTTCCCAGTATTGTAAACAAAAGTATTATGCCATCCCTTCCTGCCTGCCTTCCTATTTCCTGGATAAAAGGTATGAAACACACATGCACATTTGTCACACACACACACATTTCTTTTAGCGTGTAAGATGAGGAGGAGCAGTACGGGTGATGGGAGTTGGTGAGACTGACCGAGCTCATATCTCCTCGAGAGCAAGGTGACGTACCAAGGAACACACAATAATTATGTCCTGCTGTCTGGTTCAGACATCCTGCGGATTTCTGACTGTCGACAAACACAAAGTTACAAGTACTCTGCAACAATCTGTGCAAGGTTGAGGATCTGTCAGCAGCTCAGCATCTCATAGCCTCAAGCAGACACAGTAAAAACTACAGCAGCAGCGGCTGTTGTGGAAGTAATAGTTTGAGTGGAGATGGTTGCTCAGAAATGTGACGATATGATGATATGAAAGGTCACTGTTGTGAAAAGAAACTGGGAAAATCTGGGGGCAAGGGAAAGTAAATTAGGGACCAGTGCTCCCAAGTTGGTTACCATGGCAACTTGCCAAATTCCTCCCATTAGCTTAAGGGGCTCAGCGGCAGATTCCTGTCTTGGTGGTTGCATTTTAACCTTTTCCTTGGTCTACTTTTTAAAGTGAGTTTCATGGGGAAACACTAGAAAAAAGCATCACTAACCAGCACTGACTTTTTAGGAATTCTTCTAGGGATCTCTCTTAGCCACCACTTTGATTGAGACTGAAATATTTCAACAACTTCTTGATATATCGCCATGATATTTGGTCCAGACATCCATTTCCCCCTCAGGACAAAGTTTAGTCTCTTTGTTTATCCATCAAGACCAGCAGGTCAAAATTTCCATTCACCTATCTACTACTAAATATGTTTGTGAAAACAAATCTCCCTCCAGGACAGTACATCTAAATCTAATGTAAATATTTTGTATGATATCTAAGTATGGTTGGTAGAGAAGGAAAAAGTGATGATTTTCACAATGATAATGTATCTGAGTGAGACCTTTGAGTGATGGAGAAGAGGATATGAGAGTCCAACCACTGTCTGGATTTTCTTTTTATCTTGGTTTGAAAATGTGACAGCAGTAGTAAGTACCTTTCCCACCTTCTTTTATCCTCAAGCTTCTCAACTTGACTGTGATTTTAGATGTGAGGTGTAAAATATCTGGACTACAGTTGTCAGTATTATGACCCAGGTCAAATATTGTTATATATATATATATATATATATATATATATATATATATATATACACACACACATCCAGCAGACTTGGAGAAACATTAGCATTAACTTGGAGTTGTGTTTGTGTCCACCTGGGCAATGCAATTCCAAGATTCACTACCTTTACTCTGTTTTTGGTCGCTATCAACTCCTGAGGGAAATATCTGGCTCTTTAGCTGCTACGTGCTTCACTATGTTAGCAGCTAGTTGCTAACTTTGTCTGTATACTGTTTTATGCTGGGCAACAACTGCTGCCTTCAATGACTGAAGACAACTCTATGAGAGAGGTAAGATTGAACCAAAACAGTTCATTTATAAGCCATAAAACCAAAACATTGAGCTAAAAGATGCAATGAATCTCTGTATAGCTAAGGGAAATAGCAGAGTCAGGTGATAAATCTCTGTGGCTTCATCACTAAAGATGACAACTTTCACATACAAGAAGTCATGTAATCCATTTAAATGCCACAAGTCATCCCGTCTGATTAGAGATGTTGGTAGTAAGAGTCAAATTAAATCTATTCTTAAAGTCATAATTTTTTTCTGATGTTCCTGAAGGTTGTTTCAGATTGTTCCAACTCCTCAGTGAATTGTGGTTGCAGAAAGCCTTGCAAATTTTTTGGTGTGCACATGGCATTTCTATCATCTGACCAAGTAAAGAATAATAGAAACAGTAAAGTCCACAAGCACTTAACTGTTCCTGAGCTGCATGTTTCCACTACAGGTTTGGTCCTCGTTGTATGTCTGACTCCTCTTAGCATTTCATTGCCATCCTGAGATCCCACAACAGGAGCCTTCCAGGAAGTATATCCAGTAAAAACCTTCAGTAACTTCTCCTTAATGTGCCAATCTTAACCTTTAGAAAATGGTGTCAAAAAAGCTCAGGCTTTTAAAGAATTTCCAGACTCATTTTACATATTTACATAATTTCATTTTCAGTTATGTGACCTTGCTGGCTTGTTTTAACCTTTCTCACCTTACCCACAACCATGATGAGTGTTCTTTTAACCTAACACTTTGTCATTACTGTGTTGCCCTTTTATTTTGTTGAATAATAATTTTCATAATGTGCATTTATCTTTGTTGTGCAGCAGTTTATTTGTTTTGGAAATGACCCATGAAAATACATAGTCACAGTTGTGTTTGTAAGTGGTTGAGCACTGTTATATTTTATAAAGGTAATCTCTGCATGTTTGAGCACACTGCTGCCTTCAGATTTATACTGTGTAAATTTTGTAGCTCACTTCATAATACCATCACTCATACACTTAATGCATGCATTACTTGCTGACCTATGTTGCACTTTGACTCCATCCACCTCAAGTACTGCGGCGTCTGTAAAAATCAGATCGATCCCCTTCAAACTGTTTTCCAAGCTCGAAAAAAGGTCAGGTTATCATTTGATTGAATGATACCATAGTTCTTTTTATAATACAGAAATTTAGCTCCAATAAACTTGAATTGAATACAGTGCTTATGCAGGTTAAATGTTGGATGGATGGATTACAAATAGATGTAAAGATAGGGGATTTTTACATGCTGCTAGTAAATAAACTCAGCTGTAGTACATGTGTACTCGCTGTTCATTTGGTTTAAGAAGATTCGATACCTAGCTACAATAACAAGAAACTCTGAGCAGAATAGTCCAAGCACTGGGTGGAGTTTCAAAATGTGATTTCCCACAAGCACAAAGAGAATTTACACAAAAAAGTCCAACAGGATGCTCTTTTAATTTAGTGGCTAGCTCTGGTAAGATAGGTGTCTTTAGAGTTACCTTACAGATTATCTTCTAAAATGTGAAGTTCCAGCTTTGAAAAAAAATGGTATCCTCTCTCGGTGATGGCACCCAGTCAAAACAGTTACTGAAATTTAACATTAAGTCTAGTCATCATCATCATCGATGCTTTGTTAGGGACACAAAAAACACAATAAAAAAACAATACAAAATGAAAGAAAAACAGACAATCCACAATTAGTGGAGTCCCCAGAATAGTGGTTTCACACACTGGATCCTATATCTTTTGGGGGGCTGACCTTCAGTAAAGAAATTCTTCCTGGAAGATTTAGATTACAAAATGGATAACAAACAAAAAGAAAAGTGTCATGGTGTGAAATCTCGCCACAAGAACAGCTTCAGTAGTCCTTGGCACAGATTGTACAAGTGTGTGCAACTCTACAAGAGGGATTACCATTCTTCCAAAACATATTCCCTCATTTGGTGTTCAGATTGTGGAGGAGAGCACAGACACTTTGATCCAAAATCTCATGGGCTTTAGGTGGGCTGAGACGTGGTGACTCTGAAAGTTCATAGTATATGGTTTAAACAGCCAACAGCAGCAGCATTCTGGGCCGCTTCACTCTAAAAACTAATTCAGGGGACCTTTATTATTTATTTTATTATTTAAATATATATATTGTTGTGAAATAAAAAATCAAGTTCTGAAATACTCTTAGACTTTTTACTTGTAATTGTTATTTTATTGAGCTTGGATGACACACAAATTATGCCTATTGATTCAATATACTATCATGACAGAGTTTAACATTTTCAGTTAATCAAAAAACAATTTAATTTTAAGTTCTGTTAACGTAAAATACAATTTGTTGACGTTTAAACGGCCCACAGTTTCCCTCTCTTGCATGTGCGGGCATGTGAATGAAGTGATTCAAGGATGTGCTGAGACGGTGAAAGGGAGTTACATTATTCTAAACGGGATTAAAAAAAAGCATGATTTATCATCTACATGTCAGCTTGAGACACCCTTGTGGATAAGTTCTTTGTCATCCTGAAAGAGGCCACTCCTGTCAGGATAAATGTTCAATTATTGCACAAACGTGATGACTCAATAACTAATTTGCCCCTACCCCTCCCTCTGAGCAGAAAAGTGGATACAAACTATACCACAATAAGCACCCCAAAAGTATGAAAGCTTGTGCATGTTAGTTTCTCTATTCCTTTATTCAGACGTTTCCTTTGGTTTGTTACCTGTCTGTTTACATTTCCTTTTAAATTCAAAATCCTTCTTTCTCTTCACAGCATATGCTATATTTTATCTCATATATTTGAGAGACTCATTTCTTCACATTGTCACATATTTGAGAAAGACACGTTTCTTTTTACTGAAAAGCACTTTCTTGCAATGCATTGAGAACACGGTGAGCTAACATCTCCTCCTACTCTGAAATAATGTTTTGTTGTGCCATGCACTATTTCCTGTGTCAGACTACAGCAGATTCAAGTTGTATACACTTTCGATATGCATTCATTGCATTTGCTTTCTGTGATTTCCTGTAGATGTGTGTAAAACCAGTTAGCTGCAGTCCTCGCCTTTACCACTGACAAATGTTTGCCGGTTGTTTTGGTCTCCGGCTGTGGCAACCAACGCCATCTAGCAAAATTGTTTGTACTTGTTCCCTCAATCTTGACAGAGGACATAGCTCCATACCCTCCCCAGGGTCTCTCTCATGGACTTTGATGCTTTTGAGACATAAATCCTCGGCAGCTTTTCCATTCATCCCCAAGCTGTGTCAAGCACCACTTTGTTGCCATTTGAATTCTCTGTTCCATTGTAGCAGTCTCCAAATGGGCGCTTGGAGAGTTTCAGCCTTGTGTGAGTTTGTTGATTGCAATGCTTTATGACTTGTAAATGTGTTGGGTAGCTGAGCGGCTTGGAGTGGTTGCTTAATGGAATTAATCAAAGCAGGAGGAAGCAGGGAGCAATAAGGGAGGAAAGAGACAGATAACAGGAGCAATATACAGAGGGAGCTCAGTGGTTCTACTACTGAGATTTAGACTCAGTTGCCAGTTTGTTTGGTACATCTAGCTAAATGCAGTCTAATAAAACAGTTCTGCCCAAAATACCTGTTAATATAAATAACTGTTTTAGCGAGGCATTAATTCAACTCATTATGGAGGCTACAGCTTGTGGTGCTAAACTGTATTGAAATTATACTGAGAGATGTTACTATTATTTTGTCCACCCCATTTATATTAGTGAGGGTGAACTAAGTAACATAAACACCTCTGTATAACTCAATACAATTCAAAAGCACCACAAACTACAAATAATCACATAAAGGACAGCAGAGAACAAAATATATTTTATTTTCCTCCTCATTCATTTTCAACTACACCTGTATCTTCCAGTTTCAATACATTGTAGCAACACACCACTTTATCTATAACTGTTTATTTAATTTCTCACATAAACAACAAATTCTTAATTTTGGCTCATTTCAGGTAATTATGTAAGTGAACCAGTGCGGTCCAGACAATAAAATTTCCTCTTCAGCTTGCCTGAAATGTCTGTTTCTTTTGGATGAGGATTTAGCACATTCACATTAATTGGTTGGAAAGGAGAGTGTCTAATCTTCATGCAGGGAAAATAATGAAAACGCTTCCATTTCCTTTCCTCAGTCAACACTAGATGTCCCCATGAGCCTTTGATAAAACAGCTCAAGCTCCTGGCGTTTGACTCAGCCTGTAGAAAGAGCATTGTCTAGATGATCAAAAATGTATTTCATCATGCCTTTTTCATTCAAGAGCATATCACGTAAATGTAAATCAAGAGATTACACAGGTATTATAGAGAAGCAAGTGTGCAGACATTGGTAATGGGAAATAAAATACTATACACTATCTAAATGCATGGCGTTACAGTGTGGTTGTACATCCCAGTGGCCTGCAGACAAAGTATGAGCTCTGAAAACAAAACCCTGTGTATTGTGGGCCAGGTGATCTAAACAGAGAGGATTAGATGATAAAGCTTGAGGGGTGTAATGTTTTAGATCTCACAGAAGCTCGCCCTAAAGTGGATTATGAAACTGATATTGGTGTCAGATGTTTACTAGGGGGCAAAAGAATGGCGGAAAAGAGGGGCTGTGGTAATCTGTTGGTAGACAGAGGAAGAGACATCGGTGGCTGATGTAGGATAAAAGTATAGCTTGCCTGGAGTAAGACTTAAGATCAGCGTAGAGAAGAAATAAAGTGATACTGTAACTGTAGTGGCTGGTGGGAGGGAGCACTGGAAGAGAGGTTTCACAGGAGGGTGAAGCTGTGATTAGAGAGATTGGAGGTAAAATCCCAGGGAACCACCGGCGTCTGTGCAGGTGCTTATTGAAGTCTTACTTTCACGGGTGTGAGGAAACAATCAAAATGGACTTGGGAAAGAATCAAGAGTGGGATTGATACATCTGTGCCAGGGACTTTGGGCTTAAAGATGGAAAACGACGGGGAAGTAGAGAGTACTGTAAAAGTGCCAGCAGCGGTTCCCTTATGTCTACGCTGTAGGTATGATAATTAAGCCAAAAAAATCACATCACTGTCTATTGTTCTGCTCACCTGATTAACTTGTTTTAGGAAGTAAAACACAGCAGATCGCAGCAGTTCAAGTTTCACAAGGGAAAACCAGTTTCATATTCTCATTATCTGTTTTTGTTTTTCATTTACCATGCTGTATCTTAGTTGATGAGGCTCATTTAATTTGTAATGATAAGGTGATGAAAAAAAGTTAACTTGAATTAAAGTTTGTTCATAGACAAACTTGCCTAAAATGTTTAAGTGGAATGATTTTACACATCACTGGTAAAGGAGGCACTGAGACGTAAAACGGATGAATGCATATTTTCTAAAATGTTCAGAGATACAATTTCTAAAAATGTGACAATAAAAGCAATGTTTTCTGAGGCATAGTTCAGTCATGCAGAGATGATTCTTTTGAGAAACACAGAAAACAAGAAATACCACCATATTTCTACAGCCTTTTTACTTCCATCTTTGGAAAGCAAAAGTGTAACATTTTTGTGTGTTCTCTTTTCAAGCCCAAGTTCATAAAGCATTTAAAGGGTATTTCTAATTTCTACAGTGAAAGCCTTGTCTGTGTTGAATACATGCATTGCAACAATAAAATAAACAGTGGTATGAACTTCACCAAATGAAAGATAGAAAGGAACTGATCTTGCAAAAGATTTTCTGACAAGATTTTCTATTTATTTTTTATGTTTTGTTCAGAGTCAGAAACAGGAAAAGATAACACAGAGTTTGACATTTACAGCCAAATATCACCAGAAATCAACTTTGATATTCAAGGTGTATCACATACTGCAATTTCAGACTTATTTTACAAACATTCAGAGATGCTACAGTAATGTAGAATTACAGTTTAGATGCAGAGCAAGTAGTGTCATCTATAAACACAGAAAGAAGCGCTTGATTTAAAGCTGCAGTAATCAATATTTTTATACAAATATGGGCTAAAAGAGTATTGCACTGATTTAGCATTGCACTCTTACAACACTGTCAGACACATGGTCAAGTTTTTAAAAAAGGATCAAAATTGATGCAGCAGAGATACTGTCTTATTTTATTGCACACAGTCTTCTTTGTCAAAACATGGTTCCTACATTGCCCACAATGCAACTTGACATGATTTACTCAACTATACATATTGGGGTGTATTATTCTAGTAGCTGCTAATTTAGCCTTGTCAAGTGACTTCACATGAGTCAGTTTATCAGTGTTGCAGTTAATTCAAAAGGGGACCAAACACAACTTTAGAGGCAAGTGAAGTTTAATAGATTTATTGAATAATTATCGTAGTTGGAGTTGGGCTGAAACAGGATGTATGGTACCATATATGGTAGAGGAAAAATGGAGAATAGCAAGGCAGTGTGGCTGAGGGGAGTAGCAGGGAAGCATTGGTTAGCAAGCAGGCAGGAGTGCTTGGCAAATAAGGAGGCAGACATGAGACAAGAGGTTATCCTGAGGCACAAGGGAAAGGCAAATAGCAATAGTCTAGGAATCAAAATGAATAATAATCACACAAAAAAATTGAGTACACAGAAAGACTGAGCTAGACTACTGCTGAGCTGAGGCAATAATCAGGCAACAAGTGGGAGTTGAGCCAGAGTAGATGTACTGCTGAGGTGATGAGCTGATGGACATTAGGTGTGCAGGGGGACCTGAGGCGGGAGCCAGGAGGCGGGACCAGGCCCACACACACAATAAAGTACACATAGACAGACAGAGGAGCACTGGGAACGGGGGGAATTGCGGGGATGCCATCACCCTTGTTAACCTGCCATGCCCCTTCTCCATCTAGTAGCAGTGAGTGCAGGGGCACAGGGGTTAAGTTTAATATGTTTGTCTAGTCTGCCTTACTCATTGATCCTTTATCTGAGGTTGGAGCAAGTTAGAATCTATGGCCTCGACCATAGTTTTGAAATATCAGTAGCCTAACTGTGCTGTACATTGATTTATCCACGCCGCTGGCCATGGTGCTGAAGAAGCAGATGGATGTGTAATTGCGCCTTTTTTCCCCCTCAGTCCTGCCCCTCTGTCAGTTTTGTCTGGGATTTATAATTTTCTCTAAACTATACACAATAAACTCAGTTACATACTACATTGTAGCCTATATACTCTATAGAGTAGTGTCACCTTCATGATCAAAGTGACAAGTAGTGGGGCCTCTAATTGGCCCATCCCTCTTGTTAAAAATGTATAAATCACCAACTGATTTTACAGCCGCTATACTGTTTAGTTCAATGTGTGTAGTGTTGTTCTAAGCCACAACGGGTGGCTGTTTTAGTAAAAAAGGCTCTAATAAACCCACTGCACACTACCTGTACAACACCAAATGGCAGACAGACAAAGTTAGCAACTAACTGGTGGTGAACATAACATTTAGCGGGTAGGGAGTCAGATATTTCCCTCAGGAGTTGGTGGAAACCTAAAATAGAACTAAAAGAAGTGAATATTGGATTTATGTTACCCAGGTGGCCAAATCATGATTGTTGCTTTGTGTCTGCTGATTAAGGCAATGGGGGGCTGTTTACTAACACATCAACCTTCATTACAAAACATTACAACTTCATACATTGATAATTAGTTTTATGTTTATAGTTTGTTCAGCTGCCCAAAACTGCTGGCTGTGGGTCAACTCAGACAACAGTAACGATTTATGAGAAAGATGATGCCAGATGGGTGCAGCCATAACTAATGTAACAGCTTCTCTTAAAACCTGACATTAATTTGCAAAGCTTTGCCATACTTGCTGTGAAAAGTGATGATGAAACCAAAGGATGAAACAGATGGGCAGCACCAATCAGCACCAGTAAGAACTTTACTCCTTCTGTGTCAAATGAACTAATATGGATTATAGCATCAATATTAGGCTATTTAATAACTTAAACTGTCAGATCACATTCATTCACATCACTCGCGACTTTAAATGACATATTTGTTCATTACAAGACTACTGTCTGTCTGTGTACTGTATAAACATGCCTGTCTTCTGTTAATTAACACATGAGGTTTTCCTTTTCTTTTCACGCTTCCTTTGGACATGTTTGTCAAATTAATTGCGTAGAAGTTTCACTAGGCTGCTTTACTGCTCAATATGTTCGTCATTTAATTAGATTTTTCTAATTAAATTATTTCAAAGATGACCCTACTTGGAGTCATGAAAATGAAGCACACATAACATGACAGGAAGGAAACTCATGGACAAAGAAAAACAGCATGGAGTTTTGAGGGTTAAAAAAAAGCTTTTATACTTAAGACATTAAAACAATATTGATTTGTCAGTGTGAAAGTTGATGTGAATGTAAAACTGTCAGTTATTTTTGTTATTAGATCAGTTGCTTGAAAAGCAAGTAGGTATCTGTCATTTTTTAAATTTTTGCCCTTTTTTATTTTGGTAGCTGTTACGTTCCTCTGGATGGTAAGTCCAGGGGGAGGAGGAGCAACAATATTTGAAATAAAACCGGGTCAAAAGAGGACAGGAAGTCAGGGTTATGTGCAAACTAAAGTGTATTTATTGCAATATTGACAAAGGAAAACCAACTCAAAACAACTCTCTCCAAAGGAGACAGCGAGCCAACAAGGCAACAATAAACACAGGTTAAGTAACTGAGGGAGCAAGGTTCAACACTAAATGAACAGCTGAAAAGTCCTCTCTCCACTGAGGAGGTTAAAACCAGACACTGTTCTGGACTCACGGAAGATCTAAGCTGGTGTTCAACCCACTGGTTGAATGGGCTGCCTCTGTCCACTGGGCTGACTGGCTGGCAGTGGTCTGCTCACGGGAATATGAATTTTAATATTAATCCATAAATCTCTCGTTTTGCGGGGCACCACCGGAGTTTTAATTAACCTAGTCTCCAGACCTCTGGGTAGCGTTTTAATAATTATACAATTATTCACTAGTGATCAGTTAGCTAATAATCGCTCAATTATCTTAAATCAGTCAGTCAATCTCATATCGAAGGGGTAAATTCTCTTGGCAGGGACTAGGAGACAGGCAATACACACACAATTCCTTGATTACAGTGAATTTATTAACTAACTAAGGTGATATAAAAATGCGGCTGAATACATCGAAGAAATAAACAATGGCTAAACAATGAGAAGGGGTTCTATTGTGGAGAGGATTTTACTCATACGGCAACTAATGAACGCAATTAGATGATACTAACTCGATTAAATTTGTCTAGGAGTTTAAGGACTAAATATACTGGACTAACTATTGGACATCACTGACCACAGAATGCAGGGTTTTGGTCTTACTCCTTGTGTTCCTCCCCGCCGGATTGCTGGTAAAACGGCCTCACACTGGCGGAGATCCATGCGTTCTCGGTTAGGACAGCATAAAGCCGTCGGCTAGTCGCTTTCTCTGCCAGGGAATTGCTCCCGAGGTCCGTCTTTTGTCGGCTTATTGGAGAGACTTGCAGTGGGGGGCCGACCCTGGCTCGGGTTAGCAGTTTGGTCGTCCTTTGGTACTGCTGGCGGGACCACGTGTGAGAAGAACTTGGTCGTTCTTGAATTAAAACTAGTGTAACTTAACGGACCGCTAACTCTTAACAAAACAAAAGCAAAGAAACTAAAACGCACAGTTGCTGGAAACGAGGGAAAGCTGAGGTCGCGGCACTTCAATGTGTAGCTTGAAACAAACAAAGGACATTCGTTGCGCCGGGCCAAACTCTTTGTCTTTTCGCCGGGCACGCTGGGCTGGGCGCGTGCCGAAACGCAGTTGGAGAACCAGGAACAAACAAGACTCTTCTTTAGACATATTAAAGTTAATCAAAAAAATCTATTGCCGCATATTGTAATCAAATATCTTCCCACAATCAAACCTCAATTTTCAAACGGTTGTACCGTTCTTAGTTTTAAGTACTTGATAAAAAGGAAAACAATTGTCAGTAGTTTAACTTTGAGGCTAGCATTTCAGAATGAATCATCAGAGGAGAAGAACTTAACTAACTTTCTGGATATATTGGCTGTTACACGTTCTTAGAGAATATAATCAAGATACACGAATGGCATTAGATTATGGACAGGTAAATAAAGTGACATTTATACATTAAATGGCATTTCAGGCGATGGCATGTAATACTTATTTTGTCCACTTGGGGGAGCTTGGGTTACATGACGATAGCTTGGATTAACCCCAAAACAATCTTTGCTCAGGAGCTTTAATTATTTTTAACCTTAAATTTGAGCTGGAAAATTAATCGAGTATAGGAGGACATTTCTTTATCATCATTTCTAAAGGAAGTGTCAGAAAGTATTGTGAACACAGCATTGGTTACCAAAAAAATTTATAAAGTCAGGTGACCTTGCTGAAAATTGAAACACTGCAAAATTAACTTATTTAGATTATTTTCAACAACAAATACACCAACATGGTAACATAACTACTCAAATGGAGGCAAACATAATCAAGTAACTAGAAGATTATTTAATTAAACAAGGTAATGCTTATGAGAATGCACTGAGTCTTGAGGACACAGTGCTCTGTTTACACAAAGGAATTTAGGCTGTCCCTGGGTGTCCTGGAGTTCCTCACACCTGGGCGTGAAGAGAATATCCTTTGATGTGAGGTAATTAAACAAAGAGCAAGGTCAGTTGCCATGGTTATGTGTGTGGGGGGGCAGTTTAGGGTTTCCTGCACTCTCTAGTAAAAAAAACACAGAAAACGGAACAACCTGCAAATACTGTAGAGGGGGTGGAAGTTAGGGTTAATAAGGGCTGTGCAGTTCATGTTTTCCCATGGGCACCCGATTTGCCAGACGTAAGTGTTATCCAAAGAGCTTGTCTCCATTTTTGAAAGAGCACAGACAGAAATTGTGATTAAAGTTTCATTACTCAGTGAGTGGAGGAAGATGTACTTTACTGAAGGAATATACGCCAATGTAAAAATCCTCCTTTACAGGTATAGGTCCTGAATTTAACAACCTACTTAAATAAAAGTACAAATGTAATACAAAGACAAAAATACTTGCTATGCAGAAAAACAGTCCCTGTGAGCAATGTATTTTTAAATATTATTGATGCGTCATAAATAATGATGCATTAAGGTTTAAGCAGCAAAAGCTAATTTAACTGCTTTCTCTACTGTTGGTTATTTATTAATTTATCTGCAGCAACGCATCATATTTTAATATTTTAAGACATAAAGTGATGCTGTCACTGAAACTAGAAATAGAATCATTATGGCTTTAAAGCTAGAGTAGGCAATGCTAGAGAACTAGCAGAGACAGCTACATTGAAAGTATCCAACCTGTCACAGTGGGTTATGCAGGAAAACGGGGGATTGGAGCCAAACACAGACAAAATGGTGCAGTTCAATGATTTATTGTGCATAAATTAGCTTACAGGCATACAACAAACAGAAAACAGGCGGGCAGGCAGGTAAAGCAAAAGCAAAAACCAACTGGTGTAAATGGTGAGGGCTGATGTGGGAATGAGTTGCAGGAAAGGAGTGGGCGGTCTAGAACAGGGGTACATTCTCAAAACATTTTGCACCTGTTTGCTACAGTTTTCCAGTTTAAACAAGATATTTCCTCAAAACCGTGTGCATAATTAAAAATGTCATCATACAGAACAAATCTGAACATCTAGTGTTTACATTTCTCAACTTGCAGTATTGATGTAGTGCCCTCCTGGGTGTGTCAGTACATCACAACATCACTGTCAACATAGATGAAAGTGTAAAGGTGTGATTGGATTGTTAATTGGCCACATAGTAAATCCAGATATATTGCACTCCATGATAAAATCAGGTTTTATGGTCATGAGGGTAATGTTATGTCAAATACATAGATATTCACAAACTAATTACATAAACTCAGATTTTAAATAAATAATCTAAAATGGTAATGCTGATCTGGTTACAACTGAAGATAATATGGCCTCTGTCCTTGCTGAAAAATTTAATGAAAAAACAATAACAGAGCGTCTAAGGCATGTATACCTACTGTTAAACAAAGTAACTTCATTAAGAAATACCTTTTCTCTTTCCTTTATTAAATTTAACAGCATGCTATGTTTCCCCATTTTCAGCCATTCTGACATTTGCTTTGTGACCGTTGTGTAATAATCTGGACAGACTGTCACCTGTTTGTTTAGCATACAGTAATTTTGCATCCATGTTTGTTTTCATTTATTTTGCTGTATATGTTGATTTTAAAGACTTGCTGCATTTACATTTTTTGTTAATGTGCCCTAATGTCGTACTGTATTAGGACCTCTCTTTGAGTTTCTTTGGATGATATCTTGGGCTCATTTACTTGTCTATTTTATGGGTTTATATTCTTTACATACAGTCTGCAGTCTATAATTATGCCAGAGGTTAAAGGGATTTATGAGATGCATTATATCCTTGTAGCCTGAAAATGTCTTTAAATGTATGTGTCTCCTGCAATTGTATATATAGATATATTTAATTCTGTGACATATTGTGTTATAGACAATGCTTGTCCATTTCAAATGCAAGTCTTACCACTTCCACAAATGATTTTGAAGATCTAATTTCAGTAAAAATCATGTTGACAGAGGATAAAACAGCACTGACATGTTGTAATCAAAGATTGTCCAGGTTTTCTTGAAGTTTTGAGTTTTTCTTCCTGCCAATGATCTCATTCAAAGACCTGCTTTAAATCAGGATCATGTCTCGTTATGCCAAAGAAGTGTTTCATGTTTTTCTTCATGAGTCAGATTTCCTTCCACATCCTTTGTGAACAGTAATAAACACTACAAAAAGGCTCTGACACCCAGTTGTAGCATCTACAAAAAGTTTTGATCATTGGTGATCCACTTTTTGGTCTGCATCCTTTGGGAAAATGTTTGGCAGTAGTGGGTGCTGATATGTTTAGGAACCACGTTCAAATGTTTCTGCAATCATAAGGATGTCCAAAAGTAATAAAATGTGCCACAAAAATCATCTTAATTAGTAAGTGTCATGCAAACTGTCTGCTTCTTTCCTGTTATAGTACTTCCTAATTAGAATAAATATTCAATCCGTTGTGCACAGATTCATGTTTCCATGAATTCTGGACTGACGCCTTTGGCGGAATGCAATAATTTGAGTGTAGCAAACACTGGCCACTAGTAAGGTCTATTTGGGGTTCTAGCTTCTGACATTAAAGAGATGATTGGACTCTGACCTCTGAGCCAGAGACAAAAGCACAAAAGCGCTGTGACTTCTGCATTATGAATGTACCAGCAAAGTGTTCCATCAGGACTGACTCAGCAAGTATTCCACTCATTTTCAAAGCATCACTTAAATGGCTCAAACAAAACAGTCCTGAGCGAGGCCTGCTGAAAGCATTCAGGAGCACTGAAATACACCAGCTGCCAGATACACAACATAGAAAGCTGAATGTACATAAGAGAATCATCTTAACACTCTTTAGAGTCATCTTCTACTGTTACTCTGCAAGTCTCTTTATTTTACTATGTATGGCCAGGTGTACTGGTATTAATCATATACATGTACTATTACAATTTGATATTGACCAGACATGGCTGTATGCCACTACTCATATAATTTGTATTCAGCTAAAATGGATTGTAGAATCAGATTGAAATACAGGTCTTTGTGGGGGGGAAATATACACATCAAATGTACCAGTTAAAAGATACATTAAATAATCATTAAGATACGTTAATCGTTTAAATTCTCCATTAGTTATTCAGACAGAAAAAAATTGTTTAAAAAATGTTAGGGGTTGAGTTAGTGGGAGCATGTTGCAGCTAGAAGTGAAAAAATGAAATGATGGCTCCTCAGATGCAACATTGCACAGTGGTTTAGCTATTACAGCTGAAAGTTATCACAGCAACAGTCATTTTATCCTCCGTCTGACAATGGCGGGGTAAACTGTGGGATGACACACTCCATTTTAAGTATTCTACCAGGGCCATGCAAAGTCAGGATCCTCATTGAGTTAATGTAGTGTCACAGAAAGGAATGAGAATGCAGCCTTAATTTGACAAAGTACTAAAGTTAGTCTGAACACGGACTCAGTAATGTCAGGACAAGACAAGATGCCCAGAACATTTTTTTCAGTTTACAATTACATAAAGATTGAGAAGCTGAAACCAGCAAAGGTATTACCTGGCATGTTTGCTTGATAAATGACTTAGTATAATAGTTGTTGATTCACTTTCTGTCAATGGACCAATATGTTAATTGATTAGTCAGCACTCATTTATTCAGTATTTTCCATCAACATCTTCCCTTACTGAAGGATCTGCTTTCCAGAAGTCACTGACTTAAGAAATCCACTCTTCATTACTTTGTTATTTGTTTGGAACTACCATCTCACCAGCCATCTCTTTTTTGGAAATCATTCATTTTACCAACAGAGCTCTTGTCTTTTTTTTTTAGCTCTCAGAGAGTGCATGCAGTAGTGATTCTTCAGCACAACTGCTGCATTATTTCACAGAGGTCAAATGGAAAACCTCAGCTCAGGAAGATACATCCAAACTAATGTCACTCTGTTCGAGCAGAGGTCCAGAGAGGAGAGTGGGAGCCATATGCTTAGTCCTAATGCAGCAGTCGCAGTGAATGTACATCGGGTTGACATTGCAATCTGGAGCCACGCACGACACAGCGCAGTTTAACAAATAATGGGATGCGAAACTGGCCATATATCACATCTGTGTGAGCGCGCTTCTGCTGATGCTCCCCATACTATGTGTCACAATCTATTACGGTCTCCACCACACACAGACACACACACACACTGATTATGCTCACTGTCATTCTTTTGTGTAAATGTGCACACACACACATACACAAAAGGCCTGCTCACACACACACCATTACATGCAAATAACTGAAATCACACGCACACACACACACACACACAGAGAAGTGGACTTTCTACAACTCTGCTGTGTGCATATAGACAATTTCAAAACCAATGAACACACCACACACCCACAAACTATTGTACTTCCAACACAACAGCCTCAGAAACTCTCACACACATGCAAACAAAATGAACTCCCAGCATGAGTAAGGCTTGAATAAAGCTTGAATAACAGACTGCAAAGCTATGGAGACAATTCCTTCCCTCTCTTCTTTATTTAACATGCAAAGCATTAATTGTCCGCATGATAAATTACAGCCATCTCAGCTGTACCCATGTGACATATACACACGGGTTGTTTATAAGCACAGATGTGGCAACATAATTCGCAGGGAGAATGTCAAGGGAGAGCTCCTTCTCATTTGCCATAATGAATCATGCTATAACTTAATTTCGCAGAAGCAACAACACATTTGGCACATGTGTTGAATGAGCGTCATCACATACATCATGTTTGATTATGGTGATGTGACTCTGGCAATATATTTACACGTGAGGCATGAAACTTAAGACTTGTTTACAGGATTTACATGGCAATGTGTTAGATATTTAAGTAGGAAATCTCCAAGGATTTAGTTTTTATTTCATTTTGGCAACATCCCTTGCGCTTTCAATTTTCAATATTGTGGTGTCTCTGTATTGCCCATTCCAGCTATTAAACTTCTTTCAGTCTTTGACTTCCTGTGTGAGGTAGAAAGGGTTAAGAAGTATGTCGTTAATAGAATTACTGTAATGATATAAAGGTGGATGTAGGAACTGGGAGTCATAAGTCATCAAAGTTGCCTTCCTCATCTGCCTGAGTCATTGGAGAAAGAGACAGTGGGATTTGCCTCAGGTCAGATCAGGTCAGCCTCAGGTTGTATCACCCAAGAAGACTGTCCTCCCCAAAATACAACAGCATCAGTTGTTTGTTCAAATGCTTAATGTCATCTGTGTTTACATCTTCCTGACAAGTGACCTCTTGTGGTAAATAGGGACTGTCCTCTCCCACAAGCAAGAGAGAAGGGCCAGTGTCATTGTGATAGCATTGCAAAAAATCTTAGGAAGGAGTTATTGAGAATACAATGTGACTGACATTAACAGTGCAGAACATGGTTCGAATCCCATCTCCTCCTACTGGCAATGCTACCCCCAACTAAGGACTTTTCTACCACCTCTTATTTGAGCATTTTTTGGTGTCTGAAGGCACTGACAAACAATCTATTTTTGTTATATTTAGGTATGAGGACTTGCTGCACTCAAGCTTACCTGGAGTTCCTAGAGTATCTAAAGAGTACCTAGAGAAAAACTTCCAGTGCATCTATAAGTTGACAGCTGATTAGGGGCACATTTGAAGGGAAGTCTTGCTCCAGAATCTAAATTAAAGGGGTTATATGTAGTTTTTAAATGAAATCACTTACCAGTGCAGGAAGCAATTAACTTAACTTTATGCCTGACGACAACTTTATGCCGTAGTTGCTATGTGCAGATATTGTAAAAAGAGTGGGGTTTTGTATAATGGCCCATTGGTGTTCTTGTCTTGCGGAGTTGGAGTTGTGTGTAGTGGTGGAAGAAACCATTTTGTTTATGTGCTGTTGTGCATGTGGGCAGCTGTCATTAGAATGAATGGATGATCAAATTTGGACACCTCATCTAATTTCAAACCCGTCTTTAGTTCTGTGGGGAGTCACTTGGGAGTCAGTGGTAACTGACTCACTGTAGACTTGTACACTGATGAGTCACCACGCAATAATGATCTAATAATGGCACAAATACATCAGAAATATTTGCTTGCCTGAAAAGATGCAGTCAGGTGCGTTGAAGAGAAGACAATTAAACGTCTGCACACCTCCACTACTTAGTAGTATGTCTTACAACATAGTCATTACAGCATTTTGGAAAAAGCTGCAGTGCATTTTGTGTACTGAAAAAACTAGTGGTTAACACGCACAAGCCAGAAATGCATATATAAATAGTGTAGTTGCATACTTTCTTAACAGAATTATAATACAAAGAGTAGCCTGCAGTACAGTGCATAATGCATGAAAGTCTGATGTCTTGAAGTGTAAATGGAGAAAAGGGAAATTGATGTGAATATAAACAATAGGCTAAACTGAAATAAATACATGAATAAGTAATGATAAATGAATAAATTACTGCATTTGCACATAGGACAACACAACTTTTGATGCACTGTCAATGTAGCACACATTCATGCATCATAAGTTGTATTGGCCTGATACAAGTTATTTAAAAAGGCAAACTTAAGGGTATAACAACTACTTGTCAAAGTCAAAGATCTCTGTGAGCACAATTACTGTATTACTGTGGGGCGGCTGTGGCTCAGGAGGTAGAGCGGGTTGGCTGTTAATCGGAGGTCGGCGGTTCAATCCCTGGCTCCCCTTGGTTGCATGTCGAAGTGTCCTTGGGCAAGATACTGAACCCCGAATTGCCCCTGGCGGCAGTGTGAATCTTAGTTTCCGTTTGAGCACTTAGTACAGTGTATGAATGTGTGTGACTGGTGAATGCAGATGTAGTGTAAAAGTGCTTTGAGTGGTCGAAAAGACTAGAAAGGCGCTATACAAGTAAGGAGCATTTACATTTATTAAAAAACACAATCAGTAGATAAAAGGGTGGGTTTAATGGTCTCCCTGCAGAGGAAATACAATGTTTGTTATGTTATTCATGTTAGACTGAAGACAAAATCAATGAGTTAACAGCTACTCTTTTTAGAGATGCCCTTCATTTCTACTGGTTAAATTTTTATAAAATACTTGAGTTGTGTTTTAGGTAAAGAAACTTTTGTGTCAGATTTTATTTGTAGAGCTGTGGGAGAGTAGGCAATAGTCTTTATTTGCAATGTACTCTAATATTTTAATATTGAAGATGTAATATTGTTTTCAGTACTTGTATTTCCATTTTATGCTATTTTATTTTTCTACTCCACTACATTCTAGGGGGAACTATTGTACTTTGACTGACAGCTTTTGTTACTTGTCATTTACAGATTCATATTTTACATACAAAATGTATGTGAAACATATAAGATATAAGTTGCAAATGTTACAGATTGTTAGTTGAAATTAGCTCCACTTCGATCAGATCAGTTTCACCATAATGTAAAAATACTTGGTTAGAAGTAAAAGTCCTGCATTCTAAATTCTTCTTAGCTATAGCTATATTTAGCAAATATTATCAGCACACGTTTAAGTTCTCTACAAGAAGACTGGCCCCTTTCAGAGTGTAAAATTGTCATATATATATATATATATATATATATATATATATATATATACTAGAAGTATCAAGTAACATTAAATGGAATTATTCAAGCAAAATGTGACTTACCTTCAGGATTTGTACTTGCTTTCACTGATTTCTACTAATACTAATAATAACACTAAAAAATTATGAAAACACTTTTCATGAAAACGTAATTGATTACTGAATTGATTACTCTTGTTATTAGAGGCTGATTTCCCTTGATGTGAGGACCACAATGGTCTTTAAAGGAAACAAATAAATACAATATACTTTACACACCAAATATTGGTTTTAGAGGTCATTCTCCCTTGGTGATGATACACCTGGGGGTCATGCAGTAACAGTACAGTGATGTAGTACTGTATAAAACGGTGGATTGTGTGTGTGTGTGTGTGGGGCAGCCATAAAGAAACCCAACTCTATCCCCCTCTCTTTCCTTTTCCTCCTTGTTTTGTCAAGGACAGTTTCTCTTGGCATTCCGTCTTTCAGTCTGTGTGTCTGTCTGTTCTCGTTTTGTTGCTTATACTGCCTACTACGGGATATTTCTGATTGGTCCATCCCTCCCTCTCCTCCCTCCCTCCCGCGTGATTGTATGTAAATCCGGTCGGGAGTGAGACTGGTGAGGTTGGGGCTGGTGGCTCCTACCTCGGTGGCGCACACGAGACCCGAGAGCGGCCGAGGTGAGATCGCTGCGCTGTCGGAGCTGTCCACTGTGCCGTGGTGCTGAACTCGACATCCCGATCCTCTTCTTCGTCCTGCTCTGTTGACTCTGCTGTGCATTGGTAATATTTTGGGAAAGGAGTAACAACCTGGCTGCTGGCTGCTTAAAGGTGCAAACTTCTCTAGAGGACCTCTCTTTATACACATCGGAAATTACATTGTGCGCCAGCCGTGGATTTGACCGGAGCTAGAGATTATCTTTAATAATAGTTTGTTGAGAAGTCTTGCTTCCTTCCGTTCACCACTAATCTCGATTGGATTATCTCCCTGGATGGTTTACGTCTGGACACACAGGTAAAAAAATGTGATTGTGGTGTTGTTTTAGTGTGTGGACTGATTGTTGAAGCCTATCCGAGATGAGCTCCATCTATGAAAAGTCCCCCTCTCTGTCTGACTCGCTATCAGACAGCGAGCTTAACCCTCATCATCTGCGAGGCGCCACAACTCTTGTCTAATGATCCGCCAGGTCACTCTCCTTGACTCAGAAAATATCTCCCAATCTACTGCCTCAAGCTTTCACCATTTCAATTTACTTGTCGCCAGAGGCTCAAATCAACTGATATCAGGATATCTGAAGTTGCGATTATAGTTGCTGTCCGTCGGGGCGCTCACACTGAAGCACAAAGACTTCCAATTGTAACACAATCAATATTTTTGAAACGTTTTGAAGCACGTTGCTCAGAGCTTTTTAATACATCCGCATAGTACTTAGTGTGTTTTTTTTCCTTGGCACGCTAATCCTTGAGTGACACCGTTAGCAGCAGATGGATTATACTTTTGTTTTTCATCCTCAGCTTTGCGCCTGACTCATTTTGGCTGTGTGTTACAGGCTCGTGCGCCGGGCATGGTCATTAGTTGTGTTGTTTGCGAATTAAATTTTGGGGTCATTGTTTTCATCGCCGCGATGGGGCGGCAGATGGAGTCAGAGCTAACCTAAAACCAGATTAAATTCTGCCATCGACGCAACTCAGATTTACAGCCCGAAATCCTTTGAGAGGTTTTTTGTTGTTTATTGCAGAAGCCTCATGTGTAGTGCAGGAAAAAAATATTACCTATGTAACAATGACAATGACAATAAATACAACAAAATTGGTCAAATTTAACAATGACAATTTGCTTACTATTAACAATAAATAGGCTATCAGAAGCATCATACTATCTGTAAGTAGTGGTGGAGTGTAACTTAGTCAAGTATTGTACTTAAGCACACATTTGTGGTACTTAAACTTCCCAACAGTAGGCTATATAACATAGTTCAAATTAGTTGACAACTAAATGCGAATTCAACTGCATTTCATTAGCTCATACTCTGCATAATGACAAGATAATTACATATTAATGGATGAATAATATTAACACTAACAGGGGCTGTTATTCTGCATTTAGTACTTATACGCAAGAACATTTTATTAATACTTTTACTTGAGTAACATTTTTACTTGTTTTGTCTTACTTGCATTTTTACAGTGTGGTACTTTTACTTAAGTAAGTAATGTACTTCCTCCACCAGTGACTGTAAGAATATTATGGTGATTATAACTTAGGGGTTGTTGAAAATCACTCATAACTGGTTGATTAAGGTGTTATTGCCAGATTACTGGTTCAACTGGTGACACTATTAATTAACAGATATGGGTATATGGAACAAGACAAACAATGTGTTTGTTGATGTATACAAATCGGTATATTGTATTTCCTGCACAATTTTGACATTGTTATTCATAAAGCACACAGACAGTAATTGAAATTATTGTACAGCAAGTGTGAATGCTACAGAAACCATGCCGTTTGAGCGTTCAGCCATCTGTAGGCATTTACAATCCTTCACAACTTCAATCCCTTTATTCCCTTAATGCATGCATTTTATCTGTGAAGCTCTTTGAAACCACAAGATAGAATCTGTTTCCAGTGGCACATTAGATGAATGAGTGGATCTGTTTTTCAAGTCTGCACTCACTAATTGATTCTCCAGTTGGATATGAACCAGTGACCAAGTAATATATCATTTATATGGGTTATGTTTATATATAAATATATAACATACTTTTTCAGAGCGGTTATACTTTATATAATAAAAGTGCTAGTCTTAATAAATAACAGACTCAGTTGTAGAGTGATATGGAAAGACATTGCTTATTTTCAGAATAAGGCTTTCTGCACTGAAATGAGACACTTAGTTCACAGTTATGTTCAACTCACAAGGAAACAAAGCCAAACAGCAGTGTTCAGAATATTCTTTTACAGAAAACATTTTGTTCCATCACACCAAGACCAGAAAAAGTCTTTCCACGCAATGCAGTTTTTTCAGCTCAGATCCAATTAAGCCATTTAACCACAGGTAGGCGATGGTGCAAGCAGAGCAGGTACTGGTGTTAATGGAGCTGCTCTGCTTTTCATTACAATGACTTTCTTCGAGCACAGTGGGGAGGCAGAGGCTTTTGAGTCAATATTGCTTTTCACTAGAATGAAGAAAAAATGCTGGGAGACTGATCAAAGCATTTCAGATTTGAGAGGAAAAAGCACTTTATGTGAAGGTGTGGGCACCCAGTAATGGCAGCTAGTAGCGGGGGGCAGATTTGGATGATATGACAATAAAGCTGTGGTGAATGTTGGGGCAGGAAAATTGCACTGGTACTGGAAATGGCACCGTTTTAGGGTATCCTGGTGTTGCAGCAGGTTATAAAATCACTCTCTGATATGTCTTTATAGGTCTGTTTATAGAGCAAACTGGTTTTAGGAAGCATATTTTGTCTGTGTTACTTTTGTAGCTTTCTGTACAAATGTCAGCTGCATCCACAAATTTTGCAGCTCACCTTTTAATGCTAGGTCAGGTTTGTATGGGTTTTCCATTACACCAGTAATATTATGATCTTGAACTTGCCCTTTTATGGCTACTGTACTGTCTATTCTAAGCTACCAGTGGTTTCTTCTTGGGCAATGGAAAATAACTATACTGCAGCCCTGCCAACTTTCTTTCAGACCCATGGGAATCTAAGGTATGAAATGCATTATGTTTAGGTGCCTTTTCAACATATACCATTACTGAACAAAAAAAAAACTGAGAAAAATGTAATGGAAAAAGGTGCCATACTGTGCAAGTATACAGTATATTGTATGTGGAAGTGTTGTTGCATTTATTCAGTGAAAGACATATTCCTTCCTTGCAAATGGAAATTTAAAAACTGCCACACTGGAAAACCCTCTGAATTAATCATATCATACTGTTTGACATATTTTCAAAGCTGCATTTGAAATTTAAAGAATCAATTCACTCAAATTACCCCCCCAAAAAGAACATTTTCTCACTTGGTATCCTGCCATGCAGATGGTTTTGGTTTCATTTGCACAGGTTATACAGTGGATGTATATACACTGTTACAGTTATTAGGGACTATTTCTTCTGTAGAAGCACTTCCAATGAAAACCATGAATGAAAAACAGTAAATCCTGTAGATTATCCAGAGTAATATGCACATTATTTCCTGGAAAGACACATTTTATTGGTAAGTTTTCAATGCTTTGGAGCATTAAAAATGAAATTCCATTCACCTCCTTCGTATTTTGGTGGTGACAGAAATTTCAGGTATGGATATCTCAAATCTTATATCAAAGCAAAGCTATATGCATGGTTAGATATCACTGCAGCTGACTGAGAAAATATTTTCTTTTGTAATTAAAGGAATAGTTAAACTTTTTGGAAAATGCACTTATTTGTCCCTCTAAAGCTCACTAATAAAAATATTGTATCTTATTTGTTTAAGTCCATTCACAGAGAAAAATCTAAAAATGAGAATTTGTTGTTTTAGAGGAAGTTATGTAATGAGCAGCATTTTGTCTGTCCTGTGCAGCGTGTCCACTGTTTGGCTGGCAACCTCATAGTAATGACAAGGATCCAAGAGGTTACTGCACCCAGCTGTTGTTCGCCAACAAACTGTTATAGAAATCAACTTGCACAAAGACATAAAAACAGCACAAATTTTGTGTCATTTTTACAGCAGTTAAGGATGGAAACTGAATCCAAACAATCCTTTGTTTAAATTCTGTCTTCACATTGGTTTGTGGCTTACTTTTTTGTAGCCTCTAGCTTGGCGTTTTGGCCGTTGCCATCTTGTTTTTTTTTGGAACCAGAAGTGACCATATTTGGACAAGATGGGTGGAGCTACCTAACTTGGTTAGTAAGGTGCATTGTGATACATGTTTACTGTGATATCAATTGGCTGGCGACAAACAAGCTTAAAACAAAATGTACAGGGATTTTTTGTACAATTGAAAGCTAAGCAAGAATTTTTAGGCGACCAAAATCATTTTTCATGAACTGAAAACACACTGTGAAAGGGTCAAAGTTCTTAGACGAAATCACCAACTGCACTCAAAAAAAGCTCACAGGTAGTTAAATGCAGCAGCGTTAAATACACTTTGTCACCTGTGCTAGTTAACAGGGCTATATGTAGTTTTTCCACTAAAATTGATCCTTTTTTTATTGCCTGTGTGTGAAGGGGTTGTAATCTGACATTAAAATGATCCACTTGCCGGGTTTGGCTATTAACTCTGAAGGCAAGTATTCCTGTTCCTATTTGAAGGCTCCGGGTCGGATTTTCCGCGAAATCCAGTGACTGACACCTGCACGCGCGCTCCCGAGCCTCTCGCTTTGTCTACTGACTTTGCACTCAGCAGCGACGACACTGCAACTTACGACATGGAGTCTGCTAACACTAAGAAACGACCTGCTCCCAGCACAACACAGACTCCAACACAAACTCCACATAAGGATAAAAAAAAAAAATAAAAAGTTTTATCTGCTGAAGCTCGTCAAGCCAAATGTGAATCGGATCGACTTCGGACGAAAACACGGATCAACATTGGCAGGGCTATAGAATAATGGAGAAACCTCCGCTTTGTTTTGGATATAAAAACAGACCCAGAGTTGGCTTTCATCCTATTGGACAGATAAGCTAACATCACTACAAAGCATGTAAAATATATTTTGATTTTGTGCTTCAGTTGGCTCAAGTTAGATAGCGTTAGCTCGCTGGCTAACGCCGAGCAGTTGCTAATGTTGTCCGGTGCAAAGTTATATCGCTTTCACATTACTTCACCAACTAATGCAACCCATGTTACTTTCCTCTGTAACACTGTTATGTCAAAGTGTCAAAGCCTGCAAGAAATTATGTAATGGTAAAAAGCTAATGTGGAGCAATTTGTTTACTAGCCTATTGTAATGCAGCCACGAGCAGCCAACGCTACAGTAGCTCGGACCTGCCGCTGTTAGCTTCGTAACATTCAATATAGATTTATTGCCTTTTACCGATACTCAGGTACACAGCTTCTCCACCTCTCAGTCGTAATATACAACCCAGAGGAAGAGCCATCCACTAACACTAAAGTAAATTTACTTACTGCGGTCTAACTGCTATAAAGTGTGACACAATCTCGTTATAATATTCAGTCCAGCTCACTAACGTTAACAGTTTCATTATCATCCAAAACATGTAGCTGTGCTGAAATTGCTGAGCCTCCGGTGACAGATTCACAGATAGTAAAGACAGTTACTGAAAGCAGCAGGCGAGCTAACGATGTAGCATGTCGGCTAAATGCAGTGTAACTTTATCATGTATCGAGCATGGATTAGTTCAACATCAAGCTAATAAAAATATTACTGTAACGTTGTAGTGGGAGTTTACCTGAGTTTCCAGCATGTTGTGTGAAGCTGGCTCCCTACCTGTCTATAACCGCTCTCACTTTGCCTTTTTTCGGGAGTACCGATATGCTGGTGTCTCGCTGCTCTGAATGAAAGGTACGGCGCCGCCTCTGAGATGGTAACGTTGAAGTAACAGAGCCTGAACTTGTCTGAGTGAAAAGCCACAGCCTGCATGCTGGTGTTCCTGCGTTTAGTGCCAGATTTCTGTATGAAAGAGGTTGTGTTTCGGATTCTACTTGCTCATGAGTTCAAGCGAGCACGTATACAAGCACACGCCTGGTTGCAATCTTAAAACCACACCGCTAGTGGCCGCTGGAAACTACATAATGCCTCTTTAAATGTATTCAATGCAGATTCACTACTATCCTGACTGACAGGTCGACGTGGTAGCAACTTGTCAATCACAGGGTAGCCATGCCCTGAAGCATACCCTGGTTTATCGTCTTTTTTACTTTAAATGGGACCATCATTTACAAAATAAACATTATGCCATATTGAAGAAGACTTGAAACTAGCTATTGAGACTATAAACCCATTAGGAAAGTTTTTAATCAAGTGAGAAGAAGTTTTTTGTCATTGGCTACACTGCAATTGGACTTCTTTTTGCAGCCACTGGAGTTGCCCCCTGCTGGCCATTAGAAAGAATGCAGGTTTAAGGCACCTAAACGTTGGTTTCACTCTTCAGACTTGGAGATTGCTTCTCGTCTTCGTTTGATTCTAGTGATGCCTGGTTACGCATTCACCTTTCACACGGAGTTGCCCATTACAGCCACAGCGACTCTACTAGAGCAATACAGAGAGTAAAGCATTTTTATAATGGGCCCATCAGTACTATCTGTATGGTATTTACTTCTTGAATCCTCCCTGAAGAAATGACCAGCAACTCTTTGTATGGATGGTGATTGTCTTTCTGTAATCGTAAGGCCATCCCCCTTTGCAATGCAGGGAGCCACATAAGCCAACAGATCAAATAATATTATATTTAACATTTGTGCATGTAAAGTATATCAACATAATCAAAAATCTGCCGATGAAAAGTGGATTTCTGTCTGTGATAATCTAAATTTCACTTGTTTTGATACACCAACTCTTAAGGTTACATGTTTCATCTCTCAGAAGCTCAGCCCCAACCCACCTCAACAATAATACTTCTAACATTGCTTTCCCCTTTTCCATCTCCCCTCTTCCCACTCGGAGCTAAGCTGTAACCGCTGCCAACTCCCATCTGTGTCTCTGTTTCTGTCTTTGTTGTTCCCCTCTCCAATATGTGGAATCTTTATTGTGCAGTAGACCCACACACAGTGATATGTTATCCTGCTGCCATGTTGAAGAGCCACTACCTCCTGATACTCTTATGTCTCCTGAAAGGCAGGGGGCTTGTCTGATGACACATTGCATTTCTCTTTCATGTGGGTCCACTGTTTCGGAAAGCATGCAAACAAACAGAAAACCTCACATGTAGCAGTTACAGATGAGAACAGTTATAATGTAATTTAGATTATAACCACATGAGTGTGAATGTCTTCTCTGTGTGCAGTGAAGTCAAACTGGTAACATTTCCACTGGATCATATTTCTTTTTTTTTTTACTCTGAAGATCAATCAAAGGCAACAGAATGAGGCTCTGTCTCCTGACTTTTCAAACAAGCACTAAATTTCTGAAGCATGACCTCCTTCACTCCATGTCTTGATTGAACTCCAAGTGGACTGTTAAATTGTTATTGTCATAACCCATTTCATACAGTACAACAGAACAAAGCAATTTTTAAAGCAGAGGCTGGGTGAAATATTGAGACAGCTCTTTCTATGTCTCAGTGCTCTTTGGCAGATGGTCAGACCATATTAGAAGTTGCACAAACCTTAAGGGTGAGGGTCAACAGGCTCTAGGTTTATGCACTAATCGTGTCAGTGTGCTGCAAGCAGGCTGATGGCAAGTGTGGCTGGAGGCATTGTAAAATATGTTTCAATGGTTGGGGGTGTTGGCAGGAGATGTCACAGTCTGTCTCTGAAATAATAGCTGTTTATTGTTTGTTGGAAGTGTATCAAACTGAAGGTGGGGGGTGTTGGGGTGGTCTGGCCATGCGTTGCATTTTAATGGTATCACAGGTCACAGTTCACTGTCCACTGACAAGGTGGCCAAGTGTGACGGCATTGTTCCAGGCACAGTACAGTATATCAGATCATTATGTAATGATTGTTAACAATGCGAGAGCCAGCATGCCTCTGCCGGGCTTTTTCCTGCTGAGCTGTAGAGACAGCCTGTACCTCACGACATTTGAAATGGTCTATAAATTAAATGGCTATAAAAGAAAAGTCAAGGTCTTTCCTGCCACTGCCTCGTATGTGGTGACTCCTACAATCATAAATGATTGTAATGTTGACCATATAATGCCCAAGTCCCCGCTGTCAAACCTTTGTCATACAGAACTTATGGTTTCACTCTGCAGTTGCTGCACAAAAAGGTCCTGAAACCTCTGCCTCTGGTGTTGGGGTGCTTACTCATTCTCTTAATTGTTAATAACTGTGGATTTCGGATGAATCCAAGAGTACAATTGCAGTTGATAGTACACAGTAGAATGTTTATAATGATGTTGTGCCAAACTAGAAAGAAATCCTGCGCATGACAAAAGATATATTAGAATCACTTAATTTTCTTACTGGGAGGTTATTCAGAGCTGTAATGAATAATGTGCTCGCTCTCTGAGGATGAATTAGTTAAGATTTTCATACAGTAGAAACTGGCAGCCGGGGACTGGTCACAGTGCGCTTTCTGGCATTTCGTAGAGGACTGCCTGGGTGGATCAAAGATAAATTATATACTCAGAGAAGACCTAGAGCCTCTTTACAAGTGCTAACAGTGGTTAGAAGTCAAAAATACAGTCCCACAATTTTCCTGCAAGTTTAAATAGATTCTAGTGTTAGGTAAAGTTATTCACTGTAACTTAGTTTTTGTTTACCGTAATCTGTTGATTTGAAAAGTATTTTTTCAGCATTTTTTAAACAAATGAAACATGCCACTGCAAGTGTGTTGCTGATTACTTTGTCTTTTTAAAGACATTTGGATTCAAATTTTCAACGCCAAAGAAAGACTATGAAAACTAACAAGGTTATTGGCAAAACAATCTCACCAAGTGCACTTGGTAGCTGTTGTGGGGCTTTCAATTGTATCACACAATCTTAGCAGATCCAGTTTGCCACGCTGTCGTGTAATTGTAGATGCTCAGTTAAAATATTGTATGAGCACTTTAAAGGATTAGTTTGACATTTTGAAAAACACACTTTTGTTTTCTTGCCAAAAGTTAGATGAGAAGATCAGTACCACTCCCACGTCTCTATGGTAAATGTAAAGCCACTACTAACAGCAGGGAGCTTGCCTGGCTTTGCAATAAGTGGATTTTGTTACCTTAGTTTGGACAGAGCCAGGCAGTCGACAGTGTTAATCTCATCAAAATTGAGATTGAACGTTAATGCTCGACAATGCCATGATTTAAAAAAGAAATAATTTCAATAAAATTCTAAAATCATTCATGTCCAGTGATGTTGCATAGTGGGTGTGTCATAAGCAAATACACATTTTTATCTAAATTTAAACATGTTTATGTTTTAAAATAGACAAAAGACAAAATATGATACATCCTGTTGTAAGTAAAAAAAAAAAAAAATGTCTGAGTCGCTGCAGGATCCCTCAGCCAGTCTTAGTGATCACTGAAAGCTAACAGTCCATAACACAACACATCTATAGCCCTGCTGAGAACAAAGCAGGCTTCTAAGTTAGAAACACATCAGAGGCTCATTAACGTTCCAGTGATTGACCAGCTGAACTCTGGTTAACTTCACTACTTTATTATAATTTTCACTGCTTTAAATCCCCCTTTCTCTTCCCAATGTATTCACCAGTCTCACACAGTTGACATCACTGTGATTCCAACAGTGCTTTTATATCCCGTATCCAGTGTAACAGTCATGCAAGACTTAAATGAGATGCTGACATTCTCAAGAAGAAAATACTTGCCTGGTTTTGTTTCAGTCACTGTTGTTGAATTCTGGTGAAGCACCTACTTTCTCAGTGCGAGGATCATTGAAATTCTGCATTTGATTTCAAAAGTTTCTCCGCCTAGATTTGGACTGCCAGGATTTATAGCAGATTAACTTTGAAAGTGATTTAGCCCTCGGGTTCTGCAGTCGCTACCAGGGCAGAAAAATAACTTTTTCTCATCCCGTCCGTACTGGCTCAAATATTCTTGCATTCACTTAATAATCCAAACATACAATATACAAAATATGTTTGTGTGACCCTAATAGTAGCAACTGAGTATATCAGAACTTAATTAGAGGTCTGGGTGTAAAAGAGATGATTGACAATCATCATGTATCATAAATACATGAATGTAGGCATAAATATAGAGGAAACAGCTCTATACTGTATAGTCATACACATATGCACACAGACACACTACACACGCCCAGGAAGCATTTGTGATGCTTCTCCTTCAGTGGTAAAATGTGCGCAGAGGATTTAGTGGGGAGACGCAATATGCTAGCATGAGTTCAAAGCTTAGTGTAATCACATTTTATGCATTTGTGTGTGTGTATATGTGTATATGTGTGTGTGTGTGTATATATATATATATATATATATATATATATATATATATGAAACATATAAATCATAAAAAAGGAAGGGAGATACTGAATTATCATAACATGCGTCCAACAAATGTACAAAAGGGCCTATCTCCTTTTATCAGTTATCTGGTGGCACGGGGATGCACTGCTGTAATCCACTTGGCATTTGGAGCAATGCATCCTGTCTAATGAGTCGGGGATATCGGAGTGGCAGTATCCTAAAGGGGTTCAGAAACAGCGTTGTAGACAGCAAATTGTTTCTTTGAAGTCCACTGAAAGTGAAGGTTCACAAATTCTAAGAAGTCTGAACTAATTTTTTGCATGGCTTGAATGTAGGGACTGAGATGTGATTGACTGGGTTTGAAATGATGAGAATAGTTTTCTGGTTATAAGTAAGTTAAAATAAATAATTAGGTCAACCACAACAGCTCTTACTTAATTAGAAAAAAACACCTCATCACCACATAGGTACAAATAAATTAATTAACTACCAAACAAGAAACTAAACAAGTCAAATCAATAGAAAAAGAAAACATTTAGCACCTAATAAATGGACAGATAAATAATGAGTCTCACACACTACATGTATTGAGTGACTGGTGTTTGTGGTCATTGATCGCTACATGTTTGTCAGTTTGACATTTTATGAAAAATATACATTTATTTTTTCAAAAAGTGTGGTGACTTTACCATAGCCTCAGTTTGAAAGTTATTGTGCGCTTGTTTAATATCCATTCCCGGCCATGGTTGATAAGGTGATGCAAAATGACGCGCTTTGGATCACTGTGTAAAACCTATAAGGGACTGTTGGATGGCACCTAAACTTTAAATATAGATATAGCTCACAGCTGCTTGAGAAGAACCCATAGTAGTTTCTACTGAACAGAAGAACATTTAACAAGTTACATTGCCGCTAGTCGCTACCCACTTGCAAATACTTGTGCTATGTGCAATGTGAAGCCAGGCCAAACCAGAGGGATTGTTGCTGTGGTTGATTTCTCCCCTAAATATTTTTATAATTTAATATTTTGAATTTGATAATTTGTTCACCAACGAAGGTTAAAATGAAGGGCAACTGGACTTGGTCTGAAGTCCAGTTGCCCTTCATTTTAACCTTCGTTGGATAACTATGACCTGGATGACTGAGAATCTTCATAGACATCTCGATAATTTGTTCACTATGAAGTTTTTTAGGTCATTAGAATACTTGTTAATGCAGGCTAGGTTCATTGAGCACCATTTTCAGCAGCACCATGCTTCACAAAACACAGTCACACCTGAGAGCTGCCCTGAACAACCACAGTTTTCATCTACTAGCCCCTGAGCAGCCCCACGGGAGCAATTGGGGGTTAAGTGCACTTTAACAGCAGGTAATGAGGTAGCAGCAAGTCACTCTACCAATCACATTCAGATGTATCCTTTGTTGTTGTATAGGAGTTCTTGATTTTGGCAGATTCTTTAATCCAACTAGGTCTCATGTTACAGCCTCCCTTCAAACACTTTAACATATTAACTTGGTAGAGTTGTCAGGGAATGTCTAGGAAACGTATCCTTATTTAAATTAATGATTATTTTACGAAAATATTATTGAACAAAGAACTACAGAAAGAAAATGTGCCAAGAAATTAAAATGTAATTCATATCCGTAATTATAAAAGAAAAATATATGTCTGGAACCATTAGTATGTCACAGAAATAAGATTTAACAAGAAAAAAAAGTCAGTGAACATATGCAATCCACCTCTCTTAAACCTGCAATAACAGATTTTTTTGGCCACTTGGGTGTAGCAGAACCAAGTTATAAACTCAATATTGACATGCCATCACCCGTTACAAAGCAATCAGTTGCTTATTTACACATCCAGCAGTTACAGAGCAACATGATCATTCATTTCATCTGATGATTTTTGGTCTGATTTTTGGTATCTACCAACTCCTGAAGGAAATATCTGGCTCTTTAGCTGCTAAATGCTCCACTTTGTTCACCAGCTAGTCACTAACTGTGTCTGTCTGCTGATTCTGAACAGGTAGTGTACAGTGGGCTTTTAGCTTCCTGTTGCAGCTGAATTCGATGCTATAGTGCGAGAGCAGTCAGAATGAACTGTAAACATGAGGACGGAGAGCTGAACAATGACCTAAACTTGTTGTAAATCTCTGTAGGCCAAGGGGAGCTGCAGATTTGTTTGATAATTCTCTGTAGGTTCATTACTATGATGTCACCTTTCATTATTTTCAAATTGTCATTTGATACATTGTCGTTTTAAAAATATAAATTATATCCACTTTTGAAAAGATTTTATTTTCAGCTGTTGTCTCACAGTTTTGTATTTTAGTTTGTTTGTTTAAAAGCTTCATGAAGGATGCATTAGTCCAAAAATTAAAGATGAACTTAAGACCCATCATTTTAAAGTTAAGTGTATATTTTCTGCTACAGATTTGAATATACTATTGTGTGAATTGCATCTGAATGTACTAAAAAATCATAACCCCTTGATAATACAAGCAAACATGTTTATACCATGTCCATATCATTGCTGTTTTATTGATCTATGAGTTACTTTTGAACCTTCTTTGTTGGAACACCTCATTGCATATATTTGCATATCCATGTAGGAATAAATTAATTTAACTCCTTATTGCCTTACAGTATTGCATTGATATTAACATCTACATGTTAGACAATATGATAACAATTATATTGACATAAAATATACACAAATGAATGCTAATTCATTAAACTAATTCATTAATTACCTTAGTGAATTAGTCTTTTAGCATAACTGGTCATATTTAATATATCATGGTGATTATAGAAGGGCACTGGGCAGCTCAAGTGCCTCTTATTTGGACGTGATCCAGAATATATGAAAGATGATTAAGGCTGTGCCAGGTTTTGGCCCAGCTTTATGAGGCCTATTCAGATTTGACTCAACAATTTGGACCCAATCTAAGCTACACAAAGCTACCCCCTTTCTGAATATTGCCCTTTAGATGAAAAGAAGAAAGCCATACTTTTTTTTTAAAAGAGCCCTTTTCAACTATTTTCTCATATATACTGTAGCTACTGTTGCTCATTATCTTGTGTGAATAGCACAAACCAGGAAACGTTAATGCAGTCTTCCACTTCCATAGTCATTTTACCCATTTGAATAGTAGGCTGCTTTGAAAGGTGAGCTTGAGTTGCTGTAGTTGATCATGAAAACACTGATCTCTTTCTTTTTTCAGTTTTAAGCAAAGCAACTCAAAATGACCTGATTATAACTTTTGAAGTGTCATTGACCGGGATGTTTCATTCTTTAAGCTATAGCCAGTCAAAGTAATCTCCCTATATCAGCAGGGACCTCTGATTGTTAAAAAGATGGGAGAATATGAGTTGGTCTGTATAGAAACATGAGCTAAATATGATGAGAGTAAATGTGTTTTTCAAACACGGAGCTCACAGGGAAATTAGAGGCTGCACACAAAGCAAAATCCATGCTAGCTGTCAGCAGATACAGCTGCCAGCACAGCTGGGCGTCTGCAGAGGAAGTGCTCTCATAGCAAAAAGACGCTGTACATCCTCTCAGCAAAACATCTGTCACCATGTCATTTTAGATGAATGGCCAGTGATTACACAATGATGGCTTTGTCAGGAGGTGACACCTAATTCTGTGTAGATGACAAGTCTGTTCAAGTTGCCACATTCTTCCAAGAAAAAGAAGTGCTGATGAGATGCATCATGTCAGAATCTGAAATCAATAAAACCTCCGAATAAAAATTTAGCTCTGGTTCAACTCAGTTAAACTCATTATATGTGTTTAACAGCCCTTGGAGTAAAGGTGCCCCAAAAACTAAATTCAGAAACTAACTCAGGCTCTATTGTGGCACACTTATACTTATTTGCGCTTCCTCAAGAACAGTAAGGAGGCAAATAAAAAGAGCAAAGCCCTCGTCTGCAAAGGGAACATTTTTTTTATTATTATTTTTTTAATTATTAATTTGGAAAGTCAGCTGTATAACCTTAATTTACATTAACAACAACTAAATAAATTCACTGTACAAACAAACAGTGATGCAGTCTATAGAAATGCTGTACACAAGTTGTAGCAGCCTCCAGACATGTGCATGACCAGTCATTGACCTGTTGTACTAAAAATTTGAAAATACAACATTTGAAGCAGGAAAATTTATGGGGTGCAGGAACTATGATCCAGCAACCAAAAGGTTCCTGTGGTCGTGATTCAGGAAAAGCTTGAGTTTCTAATAATTTTCCTGGGTTCATGGAAAGGTCCCTGCTGAAAAGATAAAAATGTTTACTCAGTATGGCCAGCTGATATCACAGAATTGTGATTCAAAGAATATCCCATTCATGACAGCTTTCACACTTCAGGTTCTAAGCACCTTGTTTATAGGAACGTTTTTTTTATAGGAAAAATCCTCTGGTACAAAGGAAGTAATGTGTATTATTCAGCTGCTGCAACAGCTTGTGATAAATAGAAGGACTGGACAGTTATTATGTGCAGCAACAGTGACCATGTTAGAATACGCACAACCTACAGAAACTCATACTTTATCAACAAAACCTCAAAGAAAAAAGATGTGATGGTATTGGCCAGAACATTTAGTAGACAAGTGATCTCTGGCAGTGCAGTGACTAAAGAATTTGTGGTTCCTAAGTTGTTGCCAAAAAACAAAGATGGCAGATCAGCACTGTGCTTATGCTTTACTGCAAAGTGATAAAATGTGGTGATAAAAGACAATGGATTCAAACCGGAAAATAGCTGAACAAAACACATCATTTTAAATCCTTTACCTTGTCACTCCAAAAAGTGATTTTAAGAAAAATCTTTTTTCCTCCCATCAAAGTTTATTCGTGACCTTGGAAACAATAGTTAAACAAAACTATTGTTTGACCCTAACAAACAATTGGAAATTAGAATGAATCCTCTGCATGAAACAAAATGAAAGAAATGATTGTTAGGATGTGACTGTGTACTGATTAATAGAGTTTTGGACCCTGTGGAGTGGAGACTGCTCCAACATGCATTAGGCAAAAAACAAGCACACTGAACAGGTTGTCATTTGTTCTGGAAATCAACTATAAACAATCAAGCATGTATCCCGCCTTGTATTGTGAATGAATTACCAGCACAGGTCTGTTATCACTGTTGTAATTAAGAACTTTGCATGGTCTGGAAGGGAATTAAAGCGTTTTGGGATCATTGCTTTGAGTGAGCTGAGATGGGCTTTTGATAATGGCTTCATTCTTAAAAGGGGAATAAAAATAAAAACTTTATAGCCAATATACGGTTCAATTTTAATTTATTATTTATAGCCTACATACTGTACCTGCACAGTTTATAGCGCAAGGTTATGAAGCCTGTGTTTGGAAATATGAGATCTGTAAAATATAAAAAACTATCTCCCTATAACGTACAGTATATGTCAAATATCAGATTATCGTCTTTTCTGAAACTATAGAGGGAACACTCACACTTTTGCCTATGCTGTTGACCAGCTTGTAGTTTCATAGTAGATATCTGGGGTTGATTGTTTTCCCCAGGGGGAATCTCAGCAGTGTTTCCTGAAGGAAGAGATTTTTGTCCCTTCATTTTACACACCCAGTTCCTCCGAGTTTATATGGGCTTCATATAAACTTACGACCTTACATTCACCAGCCAGCTTCTCTAACCTCTAGGCAAGTGCTTCCCCCTTTTTATGAACCGACTTTGCCATTTATTAACTGACTCACTGATTGCAAGTCTTGCAGAAAGAAATGTAGTGTGGTCTGTTTGCGTTATTTGAGTTTTTTTACTCCTCCAGAACCTCCAAAAATCAGTAGTGAAATGCTTTTTTCGCCACATGCAAAACATTCTCAGTATGCTCGATCCTTTTCAAACTAGTGTTTCATTTCCACGCACATCATAAACGCGTGGACTACAAAGGCAGCTGACGTTTCCTTGATGTACCAAAATAATAGCAAAGCAGTTGTAAGATGTAAGAAATTCTTGAAAACGATTCATACAGACACCATGCAAGGACATAACATGAATGCTGTATTATGAGATCCTCATTAAGGCATGTATGACATTCAAAGTCATCTCTCTGTTCCTTTATTGTAAGGAACTGCTCCATCTGAGAGATTGGCACAACGTTTTCTGCATAAGGGAAGAACAAGGACCAAATGGAAGCACTACCCTAGGGGGAAGTGTGTCGCTTGTGGTTTTGGACGTGCTTTGAACTTGAAGGAGTCCTTTATCAGTATACAGTGCTGCTGGGGATGTGAGTATGAGAAGTGCCATGATAACTCTGCCAAATAAGACATGCTGTGGCAGGGTGCTTGGGCAGCAAACACACAGCAGATGCTCCAGTGTTCTCCAGATATCTCTGAGACAAACTGTGGTACTCCAACCAAATTGATCTGTACATAGAAATACCGCTGAGCGTGCTTAAAGAGATCTGCCTACAGGAGGTCAGAGATGTGTCAGCTGAAGCATATGTGAGAGTGGGGGTGGGGTGGCAGAGCAGTTTATCTGCTGACTTCAAGTTCCCCTCCAGTGACCTCGCTGACAATTTGAATAATTTCAAACAAGCCTCCCTAGGAAATCACTGGTTTACAGAGCAAACTGGGAGCACCAGTGCATCCTTGCTAGTTGAAACAGGCCCTTGTGCCACTATCTTTTCAGCTGCTTAATTTTGACTGCAACTGGTGATGATACAAAATTTTCCTGTAGGGAACAACCAGAGGAGCTTCGAAACTGTACTGATTCAGAACTTCTGTACTTCTGAAAACCTGAATCATCAGGCATCATGAGCAAATTTCATTTAATCAACAATAAAATTAAATGTTAGCTGTCTGACTAACTTTATCTTGAACAATCTTGGTGTAGGTATAAAGATACACTTGTAAGTGAATTTGAGTAGTTGTTTGTGTTTACATGTCACTAAACATTTGGTACAGAATTTAAGGCATTAAACAAGACCAGGCCCTTTCCTTGTTGATAACAATGCAGATATAAAAAACAAATGGTTTAAAGGTTATCCTTTCAAGTACTCCAGCATTAAAAACAAAACAAACAGAAACTTTCTACTTTGCAGGCAGTCGTACTTACAGGCAACTGGTGAATGCACAATTTAATGTAATATTAATTAAATAGTATTAATTAAAAATTTATAGAGTGGAAGGAATGTCTGAGGATAATGACTAGAAATGTGAGAATATTGCAAAAAACTAAAAATAGGCGTACTGATGGGGCAGACCTCGTATGCTATAACTATGTCAATGAAGTGTTTGCTGTGAATTAGCCTTTACTTTTGGTGACAAATATTCTGTATTCTTTACATAGACACTGTTATCCAAATCAAAAGAAATGAGTTTTATAGACAATAGAGAAGAATTTTCTAAAATGGTTTGGAGAAATGCAAAGCTAGTATGCACCGGCTAAAATATGAATTATTGTATCATTATATAGTTGTCACCACATTTCACCTGACACTTTATTCAGTATCTATAACTATGGTAGGCTAACATAATATATATTAAGTATATATTAGCAGTGTATTTTACACTGTAGATATACACTCACCTAAAGGATTATTAGGAACACCACACTAATACTGTGTTTGACCCCCTTTCGCCTTCAGAACTGCCTTAATTCTACGTGGCATTGATTCAACAAGGTGCTGAAAGCATTCTTTAGAAATGTTGGCCCATATTGACAGGATAGCATCTTGCAGTTGATGGAGATTTGTGGGATGCACATCCAGGGCACGAAGCTCCCCTTCCACCACATCCCAAAGATGCTCTATTGGGTTGAGATCTGGTGACTGTGGGGGCCATTTTAGTACAGTGAACTCATTGTCATGTTCAAGAAACCAATTTGAAATGATTCGAGCTTTGTGACATGGTGCATTATCCTGCTGGAAGTAGCCATCAGAGGATGGGTACATGGTGGCCATAAAGGGATGGACATGGTCAGAAACAATGCTCAGGTAGGCCGTGGCATTTAAACGATGCCCAATTGGCACTAAGGGGCCTAAAGTGTGCCAAGAAAACATCCCCCACACCATTACATCACCACCACCAGCCTGCACAGTGGTAACAAGGCATGATGGATCCATGTTCTCATTCTGTTTAAATTCTGACTCTACCATCTGAATGAAAGTAACTGAGCAGATTGTGAAATACTCAGACCGGCCCGTCTGGCACCAACAACCATGCCACGCTCAAAATTGCTTAAATCATCTTTCTTTCCCATTCTGACATTCAGTTTGGAGTTCAGGAGAATGTCTTGACCAGGACCACACCCCTAAATGCATTGAAGCAACTGCCATGTGATTGGTTGATTAGATAATTGCATTAATGAGAAATTGAACAGGTGTTCCTAATAATCCTTTAGGTGAGTGTACTCTATGCTATCTGGACACCAGTGGCAGCTCTGAGCGTCACTCCAGCGCCATCTTGGATTTCCTCGGGGTGGTGTTGAGTTTAAGTGAGAGTTTACCTGCACCTGTGAAGTGTTGGTTACTTTACACTCCACAAACATCGACATGACCCTCCTGAGTTGCTGTTCAGACTTCACCTACCTTCCCTTGGCTCTGTATCGTTAACATCCTTCCAAAGACCAACTTTATTATCACGAGTGGCTGAAATTGGTGCCTCAGTAACGTCGTTAGGTGAGTCTCCGTTAACGTCTCCATTAAGCTAACTAGCTTTGTCCAGTGTAAATGCTAACGTTTAAACATACAGTAAAGTTATGATTAGTAACGAGGAGATTAGCAGTATATCTAATCACCACTGAGAAATCAGACATTATTGTTGCCCTGCATTAAAAGTTATTTGAAAGTGCACTTTTGTTGGTAACATTAACTTAACCACATGATTGTGGTATGCTGTAACATCATACCTTTATCAGTGGTGGAAAATAACTAAGAACATTTAGCATATTCAAGTGCTGTACAAATTTAAAGGTACTTGTGTGGTTATTTTACTTGAGGATATCCATTTTCTGCTTATCTATCTATCTATATCTATCTAACGTTTTGCTCCATTACTGTTAACTTACTTGATCATTATATTTACTAATTACTCTCCGGATTCAGATTAATACTGCAACATATAATCATATATAAAATGTATATATCCCACATGTACCAGCTGCAGTATTACAGTGATGTGCATGATCAGTCACAATCTAATATTAATATACAATATTCTGAAATGAGCTATTCTGCAAACTCTTTGGTACTGGTAGAACTGTAATTCTATATAAGTGAAATTTAGAATGAAGGACATGTATTTGTAAATGAGTATTTCTAAACTGTGGCATTGAAACTTTTACATAAGGAAAAGATCTGAGTACTTCCTCCGCCACTGTAGATAATAGCTGACAGAAAAAGTGCTCTCACTAGCAGAAAATTTTGCCACACTTATCAAAACAATTGTTATACTATTTACATCTATATTTCAATGGGCTGTGCTTCATTTGTGTTTTTAAATAGAGAGAGTGCTCAGCTTAAATTATACCAATTGACAATAGAGGAGACTTGTACGTATTGAAGAGGGATGTTGCACTCTGATCAGACTCTGTTACCATCTAGACTTTGAAAGTACACAGAATAGCCAAATCAAGGTAGAGCTATAAGTAATGCGCTTGCTTGTATTTCTCTTTTCTTCAGAAGTCATACTACTGTAGAATGTAGAATGAATTAAAGACAAGGGAAAAAAACAAACTCAAATGGTCGAGGCAAGTTAACACGTCTTCCATCATATTACAGTGGAACTGTTGTGCAAGGCACTTGAAGGTGTGGTATGCGATTCAAATCCAATAGAAGTCTTTTTGTCAAATTCAATGACTCTCTCCTTATAGTCTGCAAGCTGTCCGTTCGGTGTGTGCATTGACTAACAAAACACGGTGTTTGTACACAACACTGGCTCATAGAGAAACAAACAAAGTTGTTGAGGCTGAGACACACAACACTATTCCAGCCAGTCAGTTAACATTAAATTACTTGTCCATGGTCATTCAGCTTACTTTGTTGCTGTTTTTTGACGTTAACTATAGCAGCAGGAGATTTGTGAGTATCGCCATCTGGACCTGTTGTGCTGGCTCTGGGAAACCATCTCGTCCTCTCTGCATGTTAACTTCACAGCAGCAACTGTAGTGAAAGTTTGCTAACCCGCAACTTAGCTAATGCTAGTTTCATTACTTGCTGTGTTGTTTGCTCTATATCATGATATTTGGATTTCTCCAGAATCGCAAACCCCAACTTTAAGCTTTTGTAAGCAGCTCAGCTGTACAACACTGATTGTACTGGACTTTTCCCCGGTGTAAATATGCTACACTAGCTTTTTTTGAAGAAGGGCAGAAAACCGCATTCATGCTCAGCAAAGTGGATAAATAACAGTGAACAACTGAAAAAAGTTGTTATTTTTACTCCTTGGACACTGCATTTTTATACTAAAAGAACAAAATTGAATAAACCAAAGTGCTGAAAAGTTGCTGCCAGAGGAAAATGATGAATGAAGCTTGAAATGTCATTTCAACACTTGACAGGTTTCAAACACAGTTCGTAAAAATTGCATTTAAAGAATCTATTCAGGATAATGTTGATATAAAGAAAATTGTATATCTTGCAGAACAGGCATTTATTTTTAAATTGTCTGCGAATGAAGCTCATAGCATTTTCTGCTGTGTCTTTTTCGTCTGTCATCAGTTTGCTTTGTGGCAGCATAAGAATGAAACTAAGATAAGCTAATGTGGCAGGAATGTGACCTTGTGTATTTCATTAACTGGATTTCTAGCGCTTGAAAGATGCAACACCCACAGACAATAATTGATATTAATTGTTTGGTTAAAGGTAGTGAATGAAAAGCTTCCAAAATATGTCGTGTTTGAAATATATACTTTAACACAACTGATTAGTTCTTGTAATTTAATTGTCAGATGCTTGGCAAAATAGTTTTATCTTGTGTTGAAAGGTGGTCTGGTTCACTGTCCATGTAATGTGAATATTTCAAACAGTACAGTGAGCTTGAGAGAGTTTTAGTGGTTGTTTGGCCATTGTCAGTTGACCGAGTATTTTTTATTTTCCAGCACTGCCCTGTTTTTAATTCATAGATGTTTACCCCGCTCACATTGAGAGCTATGCTCTGTCTGATGTCTGAATCAGTGTCACTCCAGAAGAACAAGGAAGAAGGGCCAACAGCCTGCTGTTTATGAACAACTCACTGGGAATTTTAGGTCGTTGAAAGGTGGAGAACATGGTAGCTTTAAATGTCTTTAGCTTTTTATAGCAGTAGGAAGTAGATAAAATATTTTAACTTAAACAGCCATAAATCATGTAATCATGCTGCGAGGACAGGACAGTGGTTCCCTACCTCAGAGCTCTGAAAAGTTCTCAAAATAAAGCAAGGGGTAGTTAAACGAAATTACTCCTTCATTTAAACTAGCCACTGATATAGGAGATAATTTGAATTCCACTCTTAATTTGTTGTGCATAAAGGTCAGGATACCAGAAAGCAGAATCATATGTGTGGAAAAACAGGGTCACTTTATTGGGCCTCTTTTTGTGTGGATTGGAAGGTTTTCTCTTTTGCTATACCACACTGATTTTAGGCTTACCAGGATAATAGTAATGTTTTGTTCAGCTGCATCTAAATACACATTGCCAGCTGAAGAGTGAGTTTGTCCTTACTAGTTTGGAGATTTTAACCTATAACGTCTACAGAATTTCATGATATTGAGATCATAAAATTACACTTCTAGGTCTGCTTTTTTTTCTGTTTTAAATATTTAGTTGTTGTGAAACAGATGCTTGAGGGAAGCGTTGACTGAGGCATATATATATATATTTTTTTTTAACACTCTGTTAGAGGGTTCGGTGCCCTTTTGCACAAAGTTGAAATATCTTGTGCCATATGTTGTTTGGATCGTTGAAACTGTATATTCTTGTTTATAAATCTTGAGCTATACTGTAGCTCATACTGGAAAAACAAAAGAAACTCAGTGTTAGTGGTGGTAAGTGCACCATCAGTCAAACTCAGAATTCCTCATTTCTCACAGGCTTTGTTTAATTATGTCTACTATATTATTTGGAGACAAGCTGACTGTAATTAGAAAGCTGTAAAAAGGAGTTATTAGCAATAAGTCTAAGCTGACTAGTAGTCATGGGGAGAAGAGGGGAGAGTCCCAGAGTTAAGACCTTTTGAGGTGGAAATTATGCATAATGTCAAGAACATGTATGGCATGTTTAATTGATGTATTCATATTTTCCAGATTTATGACTTACCAAACATCCATGACAGCTGATAGTAAATTACAATATGTGCATTATTCAAATCCAGCTAATGCCCTATATGTTGCAGTCAGGTAATACATAAAGGTATTATCTGTAAGAGGGGCTGCATGGACATTTCTGTTAGGCTTGCCCGGTGCATTGAATGGCAAAAATCTGCTGAATGAGACAGATGGGAGGGGGTTAGAGGAGAGCGGCTGTGAGCTTGTCAAGACATGATGCATTGTGTACATAGTGGGAAATAGGTAGTCTTCATTTGAAAGTCAATGCCAAAGCTTAGACATGCTCCGGGGAGTTTAAAGCCACGAGGCAAAGTTATGATGGCACTCCCTGAGGGAATCTAGGGAAAACTTCTGGAGTATTTCTGTTTCATGTGCTTTTAAGACTTTTTACCATGTGAATGTACTGAAATCAGACTCAAGGACTTTTCTATACAGTTATATATGACATGCTCACACCAGTTGATGTCAGTTAAATTAAGGCTCATATATCTGTATTTTAGGTTGTATGACATCATGTGCACTAGTTTTCTTTATATGAGAGCATTTTGCATATCATGCCTGGATTGGAGTGTTTTGCCTGACTAATTTTGTTGCTCGGATTTTGTTTATGGGTCATATTTACTTTTTTTTTGTGCTTCAACCATGGGTAAGTAGGCTACGTAGTTAAATGCTTTCCCTTTTTCATTGTGTTTTAATTGTGTCTAATTGTTGCTATATGATCGGGAGTCTGATCAGGATTCACTGGATTTGCTATGCCTGTTTATGTGTCTGACTTTCTGCCTGGTTCAATCTGCTCTGTGCAGCTTGAAATTAGGGTTAGGCAGATAGACGATGCCATCCATAGTCTATCAGCAGCATGTTTTATAAAGTCGCCTAAAAGACTGAGAACTCGTCTTTTTCCGTATATTTCCACCCGCGATCCATTATCACGGCAGCAGGTGAGCCGCACGTTGGCTTATTAATGAAGGAGCCTATCAAACAACTGAAACCAACATCCATCTGCACCCTGTGTTCAGTGCTGCTTTACCTGGTCTGTAAAAAATCCACCACGACTTGTAATATAAGTTAATAGTTTATGAATTTTTTTTACCAAGTGAAGTCTGTGCGAGAACACATGCACATAAGATGACTGATGCCGCCGCCCCCCCCCCCCCCCCCCCCCCCCCCCCCCGCGTGCAGGCACCCTCGCGATAACGTCCATCCCAATTGTAGACATCGTCCGATGGAGGTTTTGTAGACATCGCCCAATCCTACTTGAAATGCGTGTTTTCCACAGAGTAGAGGGCCGCTTTTGAAATGCTTGGTGGAATCACTAGCATGTCTCTGGAATCCACGGGTCAGGCTGTTAATGCCAAATCTTTATTGACACATTCTGAATAGATGGAATCGATGGAAGCTTCAGTTTGGGTGAACATGTTAAAAAATAAAAAAACTGGAAACTGAAGGTATTAGGTACATGTAGCTAAAACTAATGCAGTGTAATATAATGGCTCTGCAATAAATCCTACATTCACAAAGTTATACTGTAAATTTTTAGAGACAAGCTGATTTAACTTTGTCATTTTTGAAGCTTTATTTGGCGGGGCTGTTGAATTGTTTTGTGTTCTACTTAGAGATGTTTATATTATTTATTTTACTCATTGATATAAATCGGATGGACAAAATATAAGATGTCTGTAATGAAATTTAAAAGCACTATTAATTTAGTGTTTGCTATTAGTGACATTTGCAATGACAGTTTTACTTTTGTGCAAGTTTTTCCTTTAATTTTGCTTCCTTTCCTTTGTGTTGTTTGTCATTGTGCCACAGCTCTATTAATAATAATGGTGCATAAGATGAAAAGAAAGTAGACTCAATGACAAGAAAATTAACTCACCAAAGGCCAAAAAAACTCTTTGTGCAGTATAGTGTGGAACAGGAGCAATTTAAATGGGCATTGTTCAATCCACAGTAAGGATAGCTTTTGTTCTCTTAGGGACTTTGCTCTTTTAATAAAATAGACAGCATATTTGGCAGTGTGTGTTTGTAGCTCCCAGTAAGATTACTAATGATTCAGTAGTCTGTAGAAGTAGAACTTCAAAGTTATCTGTATACCGGTATGTTGCAGTTGTTTACATTTACATTTCTTCATTTAGTTGACGTTTTTATCCAGCGACCTACAATTGCTATATATCTCAGAGGTCTCTGGAGCAAATAGGGGTTAAGTGTCTTGCTCAGGGACGCATTGGTGGATGGTAACAGTGGGGGATTGAACTCGGGTCTCTCACACCCGCACTTATCTTATCCATTGCGCCATCACCACCTGTTGTGACTGATAATAATGACTTAAATGCGAGGAACTATGCATAAAACTGCATTAAAACTGTGCATATGTCTCTGTCTTTGACACAGCATGCTGCAAAAGTTAGTCCATTAATAACCCATTTAACACTGGGATGCCGCAAAGAAGTTGATTGATTGTGCTAGCAGATATGGTAATCCACCTAGTCTGGCTAAAATACTGTGTTGGCAGAGAAGTGGAGCACCAGCAGCTGCAGGCAGGGTTCCTACCTGGACCTGGAGAGTTTAGAAATACATAGAGAATGAATATGATCACATTAAAGAGGCAGTAAGTAAGATTTTTAGTGCCTCATGGCATGAAACGACTGCACTATATCTGCAGGGGGTTGGTAAGGCTGTTGATCATTACCAGTGGTTTAACAATTACTTTGCCAGGTTCAGAAATCTTTTGAATTTCTGGACTCATACTGTGGAATAAAAGCTCTCTGCCGACTGGATAATCAAGACATTTTCAGTGCCCCCTACTTACTACACTGACAGTATGTTGCATGTAAGTTTCACTTTTTAAAAAACCCTCTTTTTCTTGTTTCTTTGTAGAAACAAGGTATTTCTTTTGAATATATGCTCTAATTAATTAGTTTGTTTCGGTTTAATATGTGTAGGAGGACATTCTATCAAGGCTTTCTCATAGATTTTCAAATGCCAACATCTCTAAAGGTCTAGCAATTGGGTTCTTGAATCTGGCAGATGATTATATCCTCACCCCAGCTGTTATCTGTTCTTTTATATGAATGTTTTTACTTCCATCAGCATGAATCATATCAGAGACGTTATATAGAATAGGGATGCAAGAACTAATCGACGCAGTCGACAAAAATAGATTATTAAATTGGCAACGAATTTAATCGGGCCGTAACGACACTGTCAGCTTAACGGAGTAAAGTGATGTAAACAACAGTAAAGTTACTAAAACAACATAACATCAGCGTTGGTAGTAACACCTTCACAACCTAAAATCTGCAGAGTGTGGGAGCACTCTGGCTTCACTCAGCCAAAAGGTTGTGAACTGCAGCATCTCAACAACGGAGCATCTGAAGAGGAGACATGTAACCTCTGTGGATGATGAAGACTTGTCTTGGTAAGCTAGTTAGCAAGCTAACGTTAGCTTCATGTTATGTTACTTTGCGTTATGAGCTGTACCGTTTTCTTTAAGGTTTCCCTTGGTCAATTTGTTAATGGTGTTGAGAGTGGAAAATAATTATGATACATAATGGTCCTGTCTAACATTGCAGGTGTGCTCTAACTTTACAATCATTAACAATGCATCGCTGATGGCGATGTTTACAGCTGGACAACGTGTTGCTGCCGAGGGCACAATATTGGACAACACTGGACATGTTTATAAGTTACTTTCTAAAGATAAAAAATAAATAAAACAGTTTTCCTGTCTATGAGTGAGGTGGCGGCTAATCCACCCCAGACTCTCTTAAAAGTTTTGTGAGTTACTGAGTTAGGGGAAACTAAATAAATGTTGTGAAACGCTGTCTACTACAAAATTGTTATTATTGGTCCCCTCTTGTAATTTCAGCAAATGTGTGCATGGTGTTATCCATTTCTTTGTATATTAAAATAGTGTCAGTTTGTCCTGGTGTGTTGCAGCTTCTCCATCACTAGGCAACAGATCAGCTGTTCTGATGAGTGCTGCACAGCGCTACACAGACACTTATTCCTTACTATATACCTGTCTGGTCCATGAAAGGACTTGATTTCAGCGGAACTTTCTGTTGCTGCAACAGAAACATTCATTAAAAGATATTTTTGAAAACAGTATTCATTTTATTGTCTAGACTGTTAATTAGCACATGTCTTAAACAACCTCAAGTTTAATTTAAAAGCTGATAGTTAAATGAGAGGCATTGTGTAATTTTGCAATTCATAGTTAGTTGCAGCCCTAATATAGAGGAGACACGCCACTTTACAAATCCTCAATACAACTCTATGGGGAAAGCCCGTAACGCCAAAGATGGCGGCAAAGCAGAATATACTGTCTGTAGGTGTCAGACAGCTCAGGAAGGGAGTGAAAGTCACTATGTCCTGAAAATAAAGTTTCAATGTTTCCTCTTTGTCCGGCATCACAGTGACATGCCGCTCTGCCGGCACAACCTCCTGACCTCCAGTGACTAGCATGTGGGCCCACAGAGCTGCCACAACCGTGCCATTGATGTCTGACACAGTGTCACTCCAGAAGAACAAGGAAGCAGGGTCACCATCCTGCTGTCAGTCATCTTCCTCTGCTGGAGGATGATGAGCAGGCAGTGAAGTGTTTGCCTGTGAAAATCAACAAGTCGAGTCAAATATATTTATAAAGTACTTCTAACACAGGGGATTTTTGCAGTGTGCTGCACGAAGAACCAGGGTATAAATGCAGATAAAGACGAGGGATAAAAATAAGAAGGAACAAACGCATTGAAGATTTTAACATGATGCTTATAGAATGTGTTTGTGTGTGTGTGTGGTAAACTTGTGGCAGTATGAGAGCAATGGCTAAAACATATCCTCTGTGTATTTCTTGCATTTTTCTTCCTTGAACACTGCTGTTTCTGGGACACAGACATTTTCACAGGGCATGTTTTTTTTTCTCCCCCACAAACACTGTTTTGTTTAATTCATGTCATGCAAAGGTCAAACTCGTTTTTATACAGCGCAATGAATTATTGAAAATGCTGTTATGTTGGAGGTGAAAAGTGAATATTCTCACTCCGTTAGATAAATATATTTGGGCTGCATCTCTATGAGGATGTAAGGAAACTGTTTAAGATTTAATCTCCCCGCCACATTACAGTTGCTTGACTTAGACACTCAGCCTAATTAATCCAAAGCCCTCACTTTAATCGCCTTAATATATTGGCTCTTTGTCTTCTTTATCTTGATTTTCTCATGATGTCTATTTCCCCTTAATTGATTCAAATGGAGATCTAATCTCCTTGTGTAAGGCATGTATTGATAGCTTTGGTTTAAACCAGCAACAGTTTTGCGGTTCCCATTGTCTACACTAATTACGGCGGACTTGATGTATTGTCTTGAGCAACCGGTATTGAATCTCCCGTGTTGGAGAAGAGCCCTCACTATTCTTGTTTGGTTTTTGACAGGAAAAGACCAATGAAGACAGCCAGATGGTGGTCAGTGGCAATTTTACTGTTGGGGCTCGCTGTGCTCGGTGCCGATGGGAGACCCAACAAGGAGGGATTCAGGCCGCCACCCTATCGACCAGTCGTGAGATTCCGACACAAGGTATTGATTGCCTTCTTTTTTCATTTGCTGTCTGTAACAAGGAGGACTATGTGCTTTTGCCAAGTATGAAACTAATTACAGTAGCACTTTTTTCCCTGCATCAGATGACTCTCCGGTGGTTGTTGTTGTTTTTCTGCCTACTGAAAAATACTTGATGAATCATTATCCCTCCCTTTGTGCCAGGGGACTGTCTTTTCAAAGACAACATCAAATTAATACGAGGCACAGCTGAGCAAAGAAGACGACGATCTCTGAATGAAGTGAGGATGTTTGCATGTCAATTCAGTTGAACGTTTAAAGTGAAAAGATACCTTTTAATGTTTATTGACCCAGCAGTACAGGGCATGCCCACAAGCAGAATCTGCTGCTTTTATTAATCCCTCTTGCTGCGTGTCAAGGAATAACTTAATTTTTCCCCCTCTGAACTAGCAGCATACTTTGTTTTTTCTCTAATTCGAATCCAAAACACCAGAGTACCAGAGATGTATCAATTAGAACCAGACTGTGAAAGAAATTTACTGTTTTGGCAGACAAGGACTTAGGGAAAGGACAGTGTTTTGTCAAAAAGCATTAGTTGGATTGTGGTCCTTCAGTACACATTTCCTGTAAGCCCCCTTTCCAATTCTGTTTACTAGTAAACACTTCCCAATCCAAGATAAAAATTTGTAGTGACAATAAAGACAAAATGGTTGTATGTTTGCTTTTACTTCAAGGCAATCTGTCATCTTCAGACAGACAATGACAGAGTGCGTTTTAAAGTTTGTTTCAGTTTGCTTTAGTCATGTCTGTATGGGAGTAAATGGCAAAGACAGTGGTACTTAAGGGTGTGTGGGGTGAGAGATGGTTAGAGAAAGAAGGAGATACAGAGGGAACAGATGGTGGGAACGTCATTGGACAGAATCAGAGCTGAGCGAGGCGCCGGGAGCGTTGCAAAGCTGTTCAGTCGACAAACGCATTTTGACCTTTTGAACAAGATTTATTCAGAGAGAAGCTTTCGTAACACGTGGACTGCAGATGTCAACAATACAAGAGTTCTGCTAGAGTTCTAGCCACAGCTACACTGGAAATGAAATTTTGTGTGTTAAGGAAGTAAAGAGATTTAAACATCAATACCCAAAAATACTGTAATATGATCTCAGTAAACTGCAGAGATGGCACTTCTGCTGGGCTGGGAGGCTGGGAGGAAGAGAGGCAAACAATCCAATATCCACCTCTGCTTGGACAAGGTTGGATTTTAGTCGTAAAGGACTAGGGGCCTCATTTATAAACTTTGTGAATGAACAAAAGAAGTTATACTCCACTTTCTTAGTAAACTTGGTAACTCTGAACTGTGGTCAGTTTGAAATGGATACCACTGTAAAATAAATCGAAATCTTACCTGTGAGTATTATATAAAACTTCTGAGTTATCCAAGATGTTTGGGCCAACCCACCTACTGAGTTCCTTCAAAAACTATGTGCAAGTGTACTAAGAAGAACTGAACCAAATATTGATGTGACTTAGGTTTTTCTTCCGTTCACTTATATATTTTGTTTGATATAATCGATCTCGTGTTCTTACTTTACAGCATCATTTCCATGTCTGCCTAAAACATTTGCACAGTACTGTATCGTTTCATTGACTATAGGCACCTATGGGTGTTAAAAAGGTCGGACAAAAAGCTCGCTCACAATATTGTACATAGAGCAGTGTTTCCCCTATATGCGGCGGTTATGATTCAACAGTCATGACTGCCACTACTAAAATTTCCCACGATAATTAAACTATGCGCTACAAATGTTTTCACTCGCACACTGTGGGAGCACGGCAACACTCAATGCGGCTAGCTTCCTCCCCTCGTTCTGTACAAAACATCTACGTGACAGATGCTGTTATAACAGCGTAACTCCTGTAAGGAATCAGGAGGTGCGTAGCGAGTGTTTGATTGTTTGTTTGAGTGGCAGAAAGTGACGTGAAAGCGAGCAGAGGAAAATATTCTGGCAGTAAATGTACTGTGTCGGTTACAGCGTGTCGGCTTCTCAAGACCAAGAAAAGTCTGTTGTTTCCCCACCTGCTGGAAAAATGAAGCCTGTTGGCGCTAAGTTAGCTAACATCCCTCTTCCCCTTCAGACTGAGCTGAGCGGGAAAGCTTCAACATCCTCCCCAGTACACTGATTTTTTTGCTGTTGGTTATTTATTATCTGCTCTAACTTTCCCATCTTTCTGTTCAGACATATGGTAAAAATAATGGCCCAATGTGAAATTACATATTTGGCATTGGAAAATGTAAAATTGTCTTGGGAGGACCCCCAAAACCCCACCACTCTGACCATGACCACCAACACCAAAACATTCAGCTAAAGCTCACATTAAACTGGGAAAACACTGAAGTTTGAAACTATTCTGATGTGCATCGCATGCTCATGGACAAAAATTTTGCTTCAACTCCGCAGCTATAACCTATAACCATCCTAGGGGAAACACTGTAGAGATATGGTTAAAAAACAATAATGTGGCATTGTTTTGTCAATTCTTTGTACCACATTCCACTCATCCTGGATTTCAGATCACACAGTTCCATAAAGAAAGCTCTACCCATCACAAAACAAACTAACAAAAAATATCAAGTTATTTTTTAGGTCTCTGGGAGGTTTGTGAATTATGAGTGGCGTTACCTTGACCTTGTCTTTAGAAAGACCTATTGCTTTTAAGTTTCCAAATGTAATTTTTCAATCTTTTGAGCAGCAGAGACAACAATATGCTCATTGACTACTTTATTAGGTACACCTGTACAATCTAATGCAATAAAGCAACTCTGCCATAAATGTTACCTTTTTCAAAGTTTACAATATACAGCTTTAATTGTTACGTCCTATTAAGGCGGCATGCGGCGCACCTGCTGCCGTGATAACGGATCACGAGTGGAAAACTCCGGACAAAAGACGAGTTCTGTGTCTTTTGGGTGACTTTATTAAACATACTGCTGGTGGCGAAAGCAAGAGAAGCAGAGACGGAGAGAGGTGGGGCAAGCCGGTGTGTTTGCAGTGAGAGTCCAGAGGTGAAGTGTGTATTTAAAAATAATAAAAGGCTAATAATAAAAATGTCCGTGGAGATTAAACCTGCTTGTGGTAAAATTAAGTTTTCTTTCTTTCTGCACACAAGGAGCGCAGGGGTACAATCATGATGCCGGCTCAACATTGTGATAACTGTCAGCCATCGGCGATGGACGAGGGCATCGTACATTGGCAGTTCCCTGACCTCAGTGTTAAATTATACTTAATGGAATGATGGACTGATGAATTAATTATCATCATTAAAGTAGACTTTATGTACATAACAAAGTGAATTTACACCTGCCATTGAAATGCCTCTCGTATTAGGATTGTATCTGGATAAGATTTTAACCTGATAACGTTTACACCTGGTCTTAATGTGTTTCTATAATCCACATTGAGATCCGAATGCTCTGTCCCTCTCAAACAACCGAACATCACATCCTCCCCTAGTTTGTGAGTCCACAAAATGCTGTATAACTGTAGACTGTATAATAACTTTCTGAGCTCGCTATCCACAGTTTTCCTCCATGGATAATAAGTCCGTGTTTTTTTTTCTCTCTTCAGCAGTGCACTGATGCAATATCTCACCCGGAATGTGAAATTTAACCTGGGATAGTTTCCCTGTGCTACCTTTCTTCATAATGTGCACTCCTTTATATTTTAGTAGTTTATATTGAGTGCGTGAGTTCCCATTCATTAACGGATACATTAATTCACCGCTCACCTTTTATTAAGAAGATATTCAATTATCAGCGCTCTTTAAGCGACAACACTTTACGGACGCGTTGCCTGTGTGTGGCGTCAAACTTTTGATTTTGTTTGCGTAAGACTTACACCCACGTATATGTGGATTGTCAATGCATTTGCATTTACACCTGCGTTCAATGTGGCCACAAAGCATCTTAGACCACTTCCGGATGTGTTTGGTTGATCGGATCACAATCCATTCTCCGTATGTCTTTGGTGCACATTTTCACTTTCATGAGTTTAAGCAACATCCTATTGCAATCCGATCACCCATGATGCAATTTCATGCTAAGGGTAAATGGCCTAAAAAGTTGCCATTTAGTGTATAACTTCAATTATAACCAGTTTTTCTTCTCTCTTTGATTGAAGCTATGTTCTCGAAGTAGTTGAACAAACAGTACATTTTAAAGGTGGTTTAAATAGTGTTTTACCGTCTTTTGTATCAAACAGTATATTACTTATTTTTGAAACTAACTAGTTTTGACTTTCTCTCTTTTTATTGCCCTGGTTTGGAACCCGAGTGACTTAATAATTAAAGTAATGTATGTCCACATGTAGTGGGAATTTGACAAGAAGCTACAAAAATGATGTATGTGCTTTTCCACTCCAATGAAATTAATGTGCCAGGCGCTGTGATTACATTGCAGAGGAATGTCATTACAGCATCTGCATACCATTACAATTCATCCTGTGAGAGGACAGAGGTAAACTACGCTCATCTATCTGCTTGTCAAAAGAGGCTGTGAAAATATAGAACTCTTGGGTGAAAAATGGCCACATTGTAAGCCCTTTTTCAAAATATGTCAACAGCCTTTATGTTTCGTAGGGACTTTTCTCCGCTGTTGGCTGGATTGCAGAGGTTCAGGTCATCCACTTGTCAATAAAATTGAGTGAGCAGCGTTAAAGAACAGTTGTTTCAAAATGAGAGATCCACAGACATTTCAGAACATGTTTGACAGCTCAAAATTTGAATGTTTTGTTATTTTTAAAGGTTAGTAGGTAGTCAAGGTTCCTAGTTAAAAATGTTTTTTAAATCTAGGTTGTATCACATTTTTAATTAAATTCCTCTCGTGTTCAACATTAATGGAATGTGAGTACAAAAAAACTGATAATTTTCTGAACGGCATAATTGCTTAAAGTTCCCCCTCTGCACATTGAGGGAAATGAGTACTGAACATCCTTTGAGCTCACCATCAGAAGCTGTGATACACCAGTGGTCATGTTAATGCTATGCCTTTTCCTTTGCTTTGAAGGACAGCATTTGACAAGGGTAACCGGATCGAATACGACCTTTTATAAGCTTTCCTCACAAAGACTTCAATCACCAGGAGGCACTCCGCCATAAACAGCTAGTCACATGCTCTACCCATAATTCCCATGCTATTGTTTCAGACAGTCACTGTGAAATCCTACACATGGGGTCAGGTATAGGACACAGATTCTGGCCACCAGAATCCAGCTCTAATTACAATTGATTATAATTGGAAAACTGTTCAAAGCAACTGAGTTACTTGGCTGTTTTACTTCATACAGTCATCTCTTTCACAATGAATTTCACTGTAAGAGTGACGAGAGACACAATGTGTAATTCATGAAACATGTGGAATAGTGGCCAGGCTTGCTCGACACAAGGGACAAAAGCAATTTCTGAGCGTTTGTCGATCTGACATCAAGCTGTTATGTCATGATAAACAAAATGGAGGCAAGGACAACTGTGTGCAAAGCCCCATCCATCCAGCACTGGCTTGGCCACATGGCAAATCTAGATTAACAGGGGATAAGCGGAGACAGAGAGAGAAAGGGTGTGGTGGGCAAAAGAGATTCAGCTAAAGGGAATGGGGAAAATAGCAAGAATATATCATAAAATTCACAAGAAACAGCTTGATGTACAGTAGCTAAAGCCGCAAGTTAAAGCCGCAATAGGCAGTGTTTGGCTTAAATGTGACTGCTGTCAGTATTATTTCCACCCTCCTCCTCCTCCTCAGCTGGTCAGTTTTAGCCCCAGCCCTTGTCACTCATCTTGATGAGCTGTCTACTTTCAAATGGCAGCCAGCCTGAGGCTTAGGTAACCAGCTTCTGTGAAGCCTCCACAGGGGCTAAAGAAGCAGACGCTATATGGAGCCAATCTGCTATAACAATAACAAGATGTCAATGTCCATGCTGGTGTTATCCTGAAATTTTTTAATTGATGCAATATTTTTAACTCTACGGTCTGTCTGATGATGACTTTGAGTTTGAAGACTTGTCAGAATTTTTTAATGATTGCAAGGTAAACAGCAGAGTTACAGTATTCACATTACAAAGTAATCTGTGAGGATTACTAATTTTTTTGCCAGATTAGGTTGTATTGGCTGCAGCAAAAGTTAAGTCATGTTCAACACTATTCCAGACCCTGCTGCATCAGCACCTCTGCTGTCCCAAGGCAGTGGTCACGCTGAAGTAACTGAGCGAGCTGTGTTGTTTTTCACCCAGCACCTGCCATTGGTGTGAACTAGGGCTAAAAGATAGATAGATAGAGTGTGTTGTACTGTATATTTTACTCACTTGTCATATAGGTGTGATGCAGTTTGCAGTTATATGGTACAAGTTGAAGTGTTCTTGGAAGTTGATGGTGTGCAGAGTCAAGGATGTAAAATCTGAAGCAGGAGAGAGAGGAAAAGGAGGAGGGTGCTGTAAGTGGAGGGAGAGGGGCTGAGAGATAAAGCGCGCGAGAGAGAGATGTGGGCGGCCAGCCAACTAGCTGTGACAGGGGCAGATGAACCACGGGTTGTACAGCTGGGTGCTTCACCGTCCCCAGAGTCTCAGGGCAGCAGAGACAGGCCTGCCAGCGGCCCTGGGGAAGTCACTCTCTTTAAACAAATGAAGTGTGAACACTGTCTGCCATATGCAAATAAGCCCCATTTGATATCTTCCCTACCTGTAGTGTAATTTTAAATGTCACCTCATCCAGAGGGTGGGGGGAATATGAAGAATGTCAGAGAGCCACAGGTGTTTTCTGTGATTTGTACCTGCTGGGTCGTTGGTCAACAATGTTTTATAAAACATCAAGAAGATGTGCAGAGACAGCTTTTTACCAGATAATGATGTTTAAGTTATCCTTCAAATTTACAGTTTCATAGTGTCATCTGAACTTTATTTCAACTTCCTTTTAAATCAGAACAAAAAGAGTAAGTTGATAAGACAGCTCGGTAACTACCATGGTCCCTTTACACTTGAGGGAATATTTCCAGACAAATGCTATGTAGTTGTGACTGGACCTAAGTTTGATTCCAGTATACAACTATTAAAATTTTTTGTACTCATTGTAGCGCAGCAAGGACAGGGTATTAATTGATGAGCTGATTGACAGAAATCTAATTAAAAACAATTTACCACAATCTCTTAAAGTAAATTATTGTATTCTATATTTCAATATCTTTGCGTTTTGGACTGGTGATCAGAAATATTTGCAATTAAGACGTTACCTTTTTGCTCTTTTTTTGGTCTGATCAATCAATTATTCCAAGAGATATTGAGAAAGTAATCAATAAAATAATTGTTAGTTGTAGCTCTACAGTATTAACCAAAATGTGTTTTCTTGCCAGTTGTCTTTTTATGAGTTTAACTTGTTTGTGATGATTTTGTAAGAGGAAGTGTATAATTGACATGGTAGTATATTGTCACCTTTCAGCTGCAACAGTTGTATTTAACAGCTGCCGGGTTGACACAGGAAACCTCTACATTCAACTTGTTAAAAATATGGTATCGCTTATGTGGGTGTTATTTCCTCTGATAAGGGTCTCAACAGCAACAGCAGTTAATAATGTGAGTGTGCAGACTCGGTACAGTCTTAATTAAAGTAAAAGACTGACCTAATACAGAAAATGACACAGATAGTATAGTGCAATGATACAGAATGTAGTAACCAAAAAAGTAAAGTGAGCTGAATTATTCATGCGGTCAAAATTATTTTTTAACCAGTGAGATCTTTTGGATACAATTATCCATCCTCAGATCCTTGATTTATTGACTTAGAATCATATTTTAGCAAGAAAATATACAGTATACAGGTTTTCTGTGCAAAACCACGAACTGGGTATTCTTCTACTTTCAGTATGCAGTCAGGGACCTCTGTTCATTATGGACTGTGGACCTGTTGCATAAGGCATCTTCTCCATAACACCAGTGCTCGAGCTGGTAGAAAGAGTCTGAATATTTTGTACAAGAATGAGAAGGATGAGCTATGCAGATTTCACTGTAGAGAAATCAAATATTTATGCCTCTTTCTTTCGTATTCATGGTTTGTGGAGAGCTGCTACTCAGAATAGTAGTCCTGATAACAGCGTTTTCTACAACCACTATGCATGCTCTAAATGCAGCTGATTTTATAGTGTACCTACTCAAGGGGTCATAACTATTTATATTTCTCTACACTACAGTGAGGACACTTACATTTCTTTTTTGTCAGCTAAGTTATATTTTGGTTTGCTGTGAATCAGGAAAAGTTTGAACTTCTAATTTGTCAAGACAACTCAAAAGGCATATGGACATTTAATCAAAGAAAGAAAGATGGATGGAAAATGTATTTTATGCACAAAATTAAACTATAGGAGATGTGAGGATGGTAACCAGTTGAAAGGTATATCGTGCATGTAAGTGAGGCAAATCATCACTTAATGTAATGGCACATTAATGTCTGACATATCAATTATATCATTAATTGTCATTCAAACTGGCAGCACTACATTGTATCAGATGTGCCAGAGTGAAGAATCCTTGGACTTGAACGCCATGTCTTGACACATTATCTCAATTAAACGCAGAGCCGTTTGCAAAGAGAGTTGCTTAATGTATGAGGGGTCTTTAAAACTACATTTCTTTAGTACATCACCAAGGACTTTTGCTTTCTGTCAATTAAGTATTGGTTTATTGTAATTGTGATCTATTTTCCCTTTTGTTCTTGTTCCCTTAGGATGGGATTCCCGAGAGCTTGAGGATAAAGGGTGAGTTTCCATTTCTCATTCCTGCCTTCCCTGACATGCAATGTATACAACCAGGGCTGTACGTCATACATGTTGGGTATAAGACGGCCACAACATAGCTTAACCACATAGCTGTAGGATCTGTTGGACTACCCATGGTGTAAAGGATTCATGTATTTATTGTTTTCATAGAAAGCAACAGAAAACACCAGATAAAAAGAGCATCTTTAACAAAAAGCTGTACACTAGGAAACCCATTAGAGGTGCATCGATATTGAACAGCAGCTATGTTCAGCGTACTAACCTCAACAACCGAGCTGTATTCTAACATTAACATAGCTATACTTATTAGCTAGGCTCCTTACATGCTTGCTTATGACTTATTTCCGGCATTGACAGCGTTGTGTTAAGAAAATAGATAGAATAGACAGAAGTTAGTCTATCTTCTTCTTTAACTTGAATGCGTTTTTCTATAAACACACAGCTCTGTTTCCATTTGTGAGAGAGACAGCTGCGGGTAGCTCCGCAATGAATTCTGATTTTACTACTATTTAATAGTATATGGGGCGGTCAGTGTTGATATTGAGTATTGTCGTGTCGCCACAAATAAATCGGTGAATGGGGAAACACTACAGTGGGGTGCAGATTCTAGAATTTGCCTTAATATCGACGCATGAAAAACCAATCACTGATCATCCCTTCAATCATCGATAGCTGATTCAATTGCCAATTAGAACAAGCCTTGTGCAAACATTTATTTTTGTGGTCTCCTCTGGTCTCACTTAACCAGGTACTTCTTAAACACTGGGTGGTCAAGTCTCACTGTGGAATTCACCAGCCACAATGCCAAAATGTAGTTTGTAGAGATTGGAGATTGTTTCATGCCAGAGTAATGTGTTGTATTGTAACATGTGTGAGCCATGACCAAACTTGACGCCTAACACCTCAATATCATATAGATAAAAGGAGAATCCTCAATTATGTATTGACCTGGTCTTGTATGTGAAAAATAGTGTCTTCAACTTTAGTATGAGTAGTGGTGGTGTGGGTAATAAATAAGACCTCAACAATGGTTTTACCTGAAGCTTCAAAGGATATTCTATATGTACAGGTGCTGGTCATATAATTAGAATATCATCAAAAAGTTGATCCATTCAAAAAGTGAAACACACAGACTGATATATTTCAAGTGTTCATTCCTTTTAATTTTGATGATTATAACTGACAACTAATGAAAATCCTAAAATCAGTAGCTCAGAAAATTAGAATATTGACACCTGGTGCCACACTCTAATCAGCTAATTAACTCAAAACACCTGCAAAGGCCTTTAAATGGTCTCTCGGTCTCGTTCTGTAGGCTACACAATCATGGGGAAGACTGCTGACTTGACAGCTGTCCAAAAGATGACCATTGACACCTTGCACAAGGAGAGCAAGACACAAAAGGTCATTGCTAAAGAGGCTGGCTGTTCACAGAGCTCTGTGTCCAAGCACATTAATAGAGGTGAACGGAAGGAAAAGATGTGGTAGAAAAAAGTGTACAAGCAATAGGGATAAGTGCACCCTGGAGAGGATTGTGAAACAAAACCCATTAAAAAATGTGGGGGACATTCATAAAGAGTGGACTGTAGCTGGAGTCAGTGCTTCAAGAACCACCACGCACAGACGTATGCAAGACATGGGTTTCAGCTGTCGCATTCCTTGTGTCAAGCCACTCTTGAACAAGACACAGCGTCAGAAGCGTCTCACCTGGGCTAAAGACAAAAAGGACTGGACTGCTGCTGAGTGGTCCAAAGTTATGTTCTCTGATGAAAGTAAATTTTGCATTTCCTTTGGAAATCAAGGTCCCAGAGTCTGGAGGAAGAGAGGAGAGGCAGAGAATCCACGTTGCTTGAAGTCCAGTGTAAAGTTTCCACAGTCAGTGATGGTTTGGGGTGCCATGTCATCTGCTGGTGTTGGTCCACTGTGTTTTCTGAGGTCCAAGGTCAACGCAGCCGTCTACCAGGAAGTTTTAGAGCACTTCATGCTTCCTGCTGCTGACCAACTTTATGGAGATGCAGATTTCACTTTCCAACAGGACTTGGCACCTGCACACAGTGCCAAAGCTACCAGTACCTGGTTTAAGGACCATGGTATCCCTGTTCTTAATTGGCCAGCAAACTCGCCGGACCTTAACCCTATAGAAAATCTATGGGATATTGTGAAGAGGAAGATGCGATACGCCAGACCCAGAAGAGCTGAGGGCCACTATCAGAGCAACCTGGGCTCTCATAACACCCGAGCAGTGCCACAGACTGATCGACTCCATGCCACGCTGCATTGCTGCGGTAATTCAGGCAAAAGGAGACCCAACTAAGTATTGAGTGCTGTACATGCTCATACTTTTCATGTTCATACTTCAGTTGGCCAACATTTCTAAAAATCCTTTTTTTTGTATTGGTCTTAAGTAATATTCTAATTTTCATGGATACTGAATTTAGGATTATCATTAGTTGTCAGTTTTAATCACAATTAAATGAAATAAACATTTGAAATATATCAGTCTGTGTGGAATGAATGAATATAATATCCAAGTTTCACTTTTTGAATGGACTTACTGAAAAAAATCAACTTATTTATGATATTCTAATTATATGACCAGCACCTGTACACCTTGTCTTGTCAAAGCAAGTTCTGTATCAGTTCGTAACAGCTGCAGTGTAGTTGGAATAAATATGTTTCAGGTGATGATACAAGAGGTTTTGTGCTATATATATAGTCTGAAATATAGATTTGAGTGAAGGTTTTGTGCTTTTGAGCATCTTTGTTAATGTAAATGCCCTTTAACATCAGTAGTAGTAGGTACTTAATGTTCTGCTGTGATTTCATCTTACTTGCAGCCTGGTTTGATGAACTTTTGTGGAATGGACAAAATTCCTTTAGTTGCTCATGAGGTGCAACCACAAGCCTTGTGAAAGGTTTTTATGAAGCTTTGGATGATACATTTAGCTAATTACTATTTATTGAGCCCAGTTGAGTAGTGAACATGTGAACACATCAAATGCCAACACCAAAACTGAAGGATAACATCTTTTGGTCCCTTTTGTGTTTCTCTCTTATCCCTAGTGCCTGTAGGTTTCCCTATTAGGCCGCCTTTAGCTGGCCTTAACCTAAAACAACAAATCTATCAGATTTTTATTCTCCAATGCTACGTCATATTGGAATCTTTTATTATCGATGAGTTGTACCCTAATCTGTGGAGCCAGTAAGTTCTTTCATTCTTGTAAGACTCCACCTTGCCAGATTCCAGAGAACACTGATATCTAGCTGTTGTCTCTGTATCGAGGACCGTTAAATGTGAGAAATAACTAGAGCTGGCAGGTCAGTGAACACTTGACCTGTCTTAACTTTCCCTGTTACATCAACTAAGCCCACTAAGATATATCTGATCAACTGCTCCCAGATGTTCAAGGCAGCACATTTCTGCCTTATTTGTGTTATTGCTAGCAAACAAAATTCTACTTGCCTCTGAACTTGCAAAATAATTTTTATTGACAGTTGTCAATAACCAGAGTGGTCTGCAGGGGCCAACGGGTTTTGATTTTTTTTTTTTTTTACACTTACAGTGTGAGTGTGGCTTGACGATTTGTTGTCATTTTATAAACAACTGATTACTTTGGAAAGTAAATGATATATTCATTTATAATGAATACAACCATTAGTTGCAGCTGTAGTTGGCACCATCATTCTCAACCAGCTTCATCTACAGGTGTGGTACAGGGCAGTGCGGATGCATTGGTGCGCCTTGGTCTTCTTGCTGTTTGACAGATTTATCTCATCTGTCAACCTGTCACCTTTCTAATGTCTTCTCTGTCTCCTCTAAACAAGAGTCAATGTCAGGCAAAAGGTGATCCTGCTGCCTAACTTGTCTGCCACTAAGTGTTTGAAAGGGCCGCTAAATGGACATCTCCCCATTTTTCTTCACCAGGGAAGGTCGAAGCAGTAATTGTAGAGGGTGCATTACCATAAAGGGCGGCCCCAGCTGTCTGCTGTGATTCACTTTAATGCGCCATGTTCTGTAAGCTGAGAGGGGAGATCTCACTTTGGCTAGTTTTCAGCAAACTCATTTCCAGCCCCAATAACGAGAAGGCAAGCTAGCTGTAGAGAAAATCATAAATAATTCAACCATCACCCCGTACATTGGAGGCTTCTCATTATTACGCAACTGAGGTCAATTTAGTATTAAAACTTCAATTTTACAAGCTACGTCACCATCAACATTTTGAATGGACATCTAGCAATTTAAAATGAGAGGACACATGAGCAGTTGAACATAGTACAGTGATCCAGTTAATATTTGCAAAAGATGCCCCCTACACCCCCATCTTTCACCTAATGTGTGCTGCAACCCTGAAAAGGATGAGCAGTTTTGAAAATGGATGAAATTATATTCCAACATTTAGCGTGGAGGAGAAAACAAAAAAATTATTGTAGATCGAGAGATTGCAGCACCCTATAAACTAACTGAATGTCAGCATGGAAGACACAAAGACAGACAAATGCCAGCCGTTTTCCAGGATGCTCTGTAATTGGAATCCCAGAACAAGCCTGTGCCACACTAACCAAGCTTGTCATGCAGGCTGCAGCAAGACCTTGGGCTGCCGGTGAAATGTAATTTCGAAATAAATACTGATATAGCCATATGAAATATCTGATGGAACTTTTTGAGATAATCTTACCTTCCTCATTGCATGTGTCAGCAGTGGCAACAGTGCTATAAAGGATTACTTGTGCTGGTACGGTGTACAAACGAGAGTCTCCAACTTTAAGTATTATGTTTACAGACCACGTTCAATGCAGCATAAACTAATTAACATAAACAAATGACAAGTTAGTTTATGTTCTGCTGATATTGGGTTAAGATTCTTGTCCAGAATTCAAGAAAACATTGTTTTAATCTAGGTTTCTTATATACAGGGTTGTTACAGACATTTTAAAATATAATACAAATACATTACTTCATTCTTAACCAATAATAATAATCTTTATTTGTAGAGCACTTTTCAAAAACAAGTTACAAAATGCTTTAACAAGTGTAAAGACAATAATACCCAAAAGACAATACAAAAACAATACAAGATAAAAGTAAGAAAACATTGAAAAGACTAAAATACACGTTTAAGATAAATATAAAATAAGTAAAATAGAATAAAATAAAAAGGATAAAATATAGTCAAATAAGATCGGGAAAGGCTCTCCTATGAAAGTATGTTTTAAGAAGGGACTTAAAAGAGTTCACTGACTCAGCCGACCTGATTTCCTCGGGCAGGCTGTTCCAGAGCCTCGGGGCCCTGACAGCAAACGCTCTGTCCCCTTTAGTTTTCAGTTGAGACTCTGGAACAGACAGCAGACCTCTGCCCGAGGATCTCAAGGTACGTGCTGGTGTGTATGGGACTAAAAGGTCAGAAATATAACAAGGCGAGAGGCCCTGAAGAGCTTTAAAAGTGACGAATACATTTTTAAAGTCAATTCTAAAACATACTGGGAGGCAGTGTAATGAAGCTAAAATAGGGGCGATGTGGTAATATTTCTTTGTTCTGGTTAAAAGCCTGGCAGCTGAGTTCTGGACAGTCTGGAGTCAATCAGGAGATTTTTGGGTTAAACAAGTGAAAAGGCTGTTGCAATAATCCAGACGTGATGAGATGAAGGCGTGTAAAATGGTCTGTGTCCTTAAAAGTTAACATAGATCGAATTTTTGCTATATTTCTAAGTTGATAAAAACATGATTGAACAAGCTTTGTGGTGTGCTGCTCGAAATTTAAATTACTATCAAACCAAACACCAAGGTTCTTTGCCACAGACTTAAGGTGATTTACTAGGGAACCAGCAGATGGCAGTATTTGTTTTGCCATCTGCTGGGACCCGATGACCAGGATTTCAGTTTTGTCGGAGTTCAGCTGGAGGAAATTATTTGACATCCATTTTTTAACTTCACAAAGGCAGTCGGTAAGTGAACTCAGCATTCCAGGGTCTGACTGGCAATACAACATGCAATTAAAGCTGCAAGCAGCTTTGGGCGGGCCCTCCCACGTGTAGCATGTCGGGGCGTGAGGTGGCCGTGTTGCATATTCTGGAGCTCTGCCGGTGCGGCTGTGAATTTTCTACGCACTTCGGACGCTGCACGAAGGTGTTATACATGACTTCCTGTGTCCCCTTTGTGGCGCTACATAGTACTTGGCGCTATGAATATAAATGAATTTTGGCGTGTAGATGTGTTAGGGGCGGGACAGTTATCATGCATGTAAATGTTTGTGCAGATGTGAGCATGTACACTGAAGTTACAACAACTTCCTGTGTCATGGCGAAGAGTTGATCTTTGACGCCACGCCACGGACACGCCCATTGACGAAAACTCACAGATAGCACAACTTTTCATCATCAATGCCTTTAGAAGGCACAGCAAAACGAGGGGCTAATTTTTTCCAATTTTCTAGGTGGTGCTAGCGAGTCAATTTGCCACGGCCATGCGCGAAACCCATAAAATACGAAATTTTTTACCACTTCTGACATGTGTGCAAAGTTTGGTGAGTTTTCGAGTATGTTTAGGCCCCCAAAATTGAGCTTACTTTGCAGAAAAAAGGAAAAAAAAAAAAAAAACTCCTTACAGTTTCAATAGGGACCTCGCACAGTTCGTGCTCGGACCCTAATAATAATAATCTCTTCAGTTTCAATAGGAACCTCACATGGTTCATGGTCGGGCCCTAAATAGAATATGCAGTATAAATTTAAAGCTCAAATAAAATGTGTTTTAATAAGTATCAAGGTAATTTATAATAAAATAAACTAAATAGTTAATAGCGAGTCAAGTAGGTAGTAAATGTACAGTGTAGGTCACAGTGTGTCCGTTAATAAAAGTCAGTTTGTTTCCCGAATTGCTGGAAAGCGCGGCTAGCGCTAACTAACATCTCCCCGGGCTTCAGACTCCGGTCAGGGAGCTGAGCAGGACTGGATGGGGTGGAGTCACTTGAGTAGACACGCGGTAGTATGTTGTTGTTTTTTTTTTTTTAGCGGAAAGTACCACCGCTGTGGGTTCGGGCATGCTCAAAGGTGTAACACGGACACTGGGCTTCTTGTCATCACAGAAACAGATCGTCAGATTGTGAAGTTTATTGCAGCTTCAGTAATATCGGCTGCCTTCCCTTTGGCTCACAGCTCCGCTGTTCACTGGAGCAAATATCTTGTGAGTGTTGATAGGATATTATTCGCGACTTGTAACCAATCACACACTGCCGTGGGCGGGCAAGTCTCCAGCCTGGTGAAGACCCATAGAAAGAGAGAGGCACTGGATCAGTAGCACATTTTCTAATTAATTTAACCCTATCAAAACTACGGATCGATTTGAACCGTGCGTTTTGTGACAAGTTGCATCACTATTGAAGTAGATCACTCAGAGGGGAGGATAAATTTTGTCCCCACTGGGGATAAAAATTATTCAGCAGAGGTAGGGATATACAAACCAGAAAGGGGGAAATCCCATGCATCCCCCCCTGCAAATTGCGCCCTGCATATACCAAGAAATTGTTTTAATACTGCAGAGTTTAGGATTTTTTCAGCAGCACTGTTGTCAATAAGTATGTGATGCTCACCAGAATAACTAAAAAGTTAATTGTTTTCCCTAGGTTCCTCCAAGAAAATTTTACATTTCCCCCGCGAAAAATGCAATTTCACATTATTTTGGACCATTATTATGACCATACATGTGTACAGAAAGTTGAAAAAGCTAGAGCAAATAACAAACAAACAACACACACAAAGCTTAAAGACAAAAAGAAGTCCACCGGGGTGAATCATTAGGTCTGGGAAGAGACAGGTAGTTCGTTTTTATTTTACTTTCATGGAACAACACCCAAGCTGTTTTGTGCCTCACTACCTAAGCCTTCAAATCGCAGGGAAAACCCTGTTAATATGACCTAATGTTTTCCTTTTGTGTCTTAATTTACCTAATTTACAGATTTTCATTTTTCATTTTCTGTTGAAATTAATATAAAAAATAAGCAATGTGTTAGAACCAGCATATTTATGAACTCCCTTCTGTAGAATTACCAAGCATTTCATTAAGTACATTAAACTCCAGAAGAAACGTCTCCTCATTAGCTTAAAAGGTGACTAATTTGCATCCCTTATTTGCTTTACTAACCTCAGCTCCTCCATAGTCACCACCATCCTTTGTTTTTCAGACTCAACTGAAAATTGAGATATAATTTAACTATCAAAATGTACAGGTATGTATTCAGGACAGAGTTCTACACCAGTATAGTCTAAGCTTGTACCTGAAGTTCTTAACACTGACAAGTAGGTAGTAATGACATGCAGCTAATTAATGTTACTTCCTATAAGTTTAGCTAATGTTACACAGTAGCCAAAAACTGTTCTGTTAGCTTTCTTGCTCAGCTTCCAGACTGTAGTCTGGAGGTGCAACGCTCAGTGAATACAGATGAAACACTGACACCCTGGATTTATGTTTAAAATTTTAATGTACCTATAATTCTTAGTGGGCCAGATTTAGTTTAAAATTGGAAAATTGACACACACAAAGTAACCTGATAAACAGAGCAGACTTCTTCATGCATGTAAATATGGCCACTGGAAAAAGGATTTCCCCCCAGACAGGCTGCAATATCAGTCTTACATAACAATAAATAATAAATAAATAATTGACTATTCCCATTAGTATGGTTCAGTTTTTCAGGTTTGAACTCTGCACAAGAGCAAACATCTTGTTTTTTCTGCCTAGCACCAATGTTTATGTTCCCCTAATCTATGTCTTCTTCTATTCTTTCATATACTGACATAATTCATTTGTATGCATAGCATCTGCCTTACCCCCACCAGACCCAAGCCCATAGCAGAAGTACATTTGAATAATTCAGAGGCAGCAAACACCAAACTCTAAATTGTATATTAATTTAAAAATTACACACCACCCCCTGGGCCCGGGTTACACTTTTAATAATCGTCACAGCTGTACAGAGGATCGGTGAATGCTGCGTTGCACTGCACTTTTCTCAGACACAATTATTGGAAGACTCCCTGTTGTTCCATCTAACCTTTCACTGTTTTGCCACAATTTAATTTGTAATAGCTTTCATACAGTAAGTCTTAATCAAGTTACTGTAGTTTCACAGGAGTGTGCGGTGTTTTTTCTAAGCAGAGAAGTTTTTAAAGAGAGGCTGTGGGACTGCATTGTACCATCTGCTTATGAGCACTACTGAAAGGCTTAGATGAGTTGCAGAGTTTAAAAAAAGGCCTATAGGATTTTCATGTTGAATTCCCACAGGACTTTCTGGCTAGCTTTACAGGCCACTTATGCTCCTTGACCCACTAAGCCATCAGTGGACAGTTGTGTGTGGCCTAAATACTGTACGGTACAACTCTGTCACCTCCTCAGGGGAGAAAGCCAGCTATACCTTTCATGGTCACACTGCACTTGAAAGAGCATTAGGCTGTGTTTGCACTGCAGGTCTTCATTCTCAGCTTTAAATTGTTGCTCATATCTATTTTTTGTGGATGAGCGTCCAAATCCTTCGATATAGCTCATAAGTTATCTGATGGCAATGTGACCTGACAGCGATGTCAAAACACACCCATGAAAAGATTAACATGAGATTACATTAGGTTTACGTTCTCCACTTCTCTTAAGCTGATCATTCCCTTACCATGAAAAGCTTCTGGTGGCCTAAAATGGCAAACCATAATTTATGCACAGCATGATACTATGTATCTTGTGATACAGTTGATGAATTTGCGTCTTTAGGATGCTAATGTCTTGAGGTGTACAAACTGAAAGTTTAAGAGATAAGGTGCAATAAAATAAATAAATTGGCACTACTATCATACAGCATTGAATGAACTTTTAAAGATGCTTGGAAAACATGGACTTTATAGTAAACTAGCGCTTTAAACTAGAATATATACTTATTCTTGAAAATGAGTGGTAATTACAGTGTTATAGCAGTTTGTTAATTTTATTGGTGACCACTTAGTGACGCATTAAACCCCCAAAATGTTTATACACAAGTACAAATCCTACGGATCATGACTTTATTGTATTAGTATATCAGTCAGGGGTGAAAATTAACTTTTTGGTTTACCTGACAATGGGACTTGTAGAAGGAAAATTACACCGGCCTTACAATTTCTTTACCGGCCAAAATAACAGATTTCCTTTTTGTGTCTCGCATACATTTGTTTATTTTTGAGATAATTCCTTATTATCTTGAAAACAAACTTAAAGAAGAGGCTACAGTGAAAACTGAAGCAAAATTATATTATTGCTATTAAATGTACTTGAGACATAACAGTAAAATGTTTTCTCAACCTACAAGATGCTTATAAATCATTCATCTTAAATCTCATCACTGCTCACTCGTAATCATGCTTTATCATTCAATTTATACCTCCTCATCAGATTGCTCACTTTCTACAATCACCCTCTTTGTACAGTCCAGGAAGTGTGGCCTCCAGGGGCCGTATTACGGAAACTTCCTAACCGGCAGGTCCTATCCTAACTGCTTGGTAACCGTGGCAATAAGGGTTACTAACCCAACCTTAGGATAACTGTTCAGCTGTCCTAACTTTTACTTTTCCACCAGGTAGTGTTTGCTAACTCATTTAGACTTATATTCTTTTTGACAGAATCAACGCTTCGCTGGATGCTGGATATGCGGCAGTGACTGTCTGCTATTTAAGCCCACTGTCTATCTTTAATCTGCCCAGATAAGCGTTACGTGAATTTGGATTTCTCGACGGAGGTTACCAACACCTCTAAGTCATCTGACTTGAAGTTCAATGATAGTTGTTGTTTCTGTTCCATTTTCAGTTTATGTTTCATTAAAAAAAACTACCAAAAAACAGTTAGCTTGGTGAGATGAGAAAAGTGTCACTGGTCGCTAGGTAACAGACATAAAAGTTGATAACAGATGTCGGATCAAGTATTTAGGATTTCCTAACCTGAGATAAGATAGGATGAAGTAAGATAAGTTAGTCCTAAAGTTAGTTAGGATTTGCTTCTGTAATACCAAATAGGGAAAAATCCTATCTTAGACTCTTCCTATCTTTACTTAAGACTTAAGATAGTAACTTTCTGTAATACGGCCCCTAGTTCTGACAGAGTCCTGGTCCCACAGTAACACAGCTTTTGTGGGATGAACGTTTTTAATACAGTCTAAGGATCATACTCCTTGATCTGTGGGGAGGACAGCTGGAACATTAGAAGGTCTGACAGTGTGTCTGACACTAGACTGGGCCGCCAACTTTAGATTTTTATGTTCTGCTTCAGCCTCCTTTTCGTCCTACATTTTTCGTTTTGTTGGATTGGTTACTGCACTTGGTCAGTGTCGCCACATCACACTGGTAGCTAGCTAAATGCTAAAAACACTCCAAGCACAACTCTAATAGCTCCGAAGACGAGCTGCTTTCACACTGCGTTAATAGCAGCTGTTGTCGCAGTTCTGCTGTAGACGGAGCCGCTGTGAACAAAAAAGCATTACAAAAAGCCAGTATAAACATGTGGCTCTCTGTCTTCTCTACCTTGCTGTCATCTTCTCACAAATTCCCTTTCTTACACCTGAAATCCACCCGGACCACGAGCTCTCTCCTGAGTTACGTGCATGCTATTTGTGTCCGTGCCGACATCGAGGAGCGAGAGAGAGATAGGTAGTGAGTTGTGTGGCAGTTGCAATACAGGACCTGAAACCATAATGAAAAGAACAGAAAGTTATGAGCACTTGTCATAATTCTGGAGAAATGGGAAACGGGAGTCTCCCTTGAAAACCTCTGTGGCTCCTGGTCAGTGGTGGAAGAAGTACTCTATTTTCATACTTAAGTAAAAGTACAGATACCACATGAAAATATTTCTCAAGTAAAAGTCATCCAGTATAAAAAGTAAAAGTACTACACATCAAAATCTATTGATCTTACAAAATGCAATCTATCTTCAAGACAGGTTTGAATACAGCAATGTAAGTTATAGTGAAACACAATAAGGAAAACTGAGTCACAAGAGGATCATGTTAAGATGAGACAAAGAGGCGGAAACCTAAACTAAGTGAAACACTTTTCACCATCTTAACAATCTCACCAAAAATCCACACGTTAACTTCAGCACCTCTCATAAAGTGCTGCTCTCAGTCCCAAACAGAGCAAGGCTGGCTTCAGTTTTCAGATGTTTATATTGCAAAACTCTAGCAGCTACGTTACCACTCTGTCACAAACTGGCAACGCCTCACACAGCAAAAACAGAAACAGTCTGCTGCACAGTCACACCTGACACCACAATGCTCTCACTACAATCCTCCCTCTGTAAGAAGCCTGAATAGAAACCTCTTCTAGAAAAATCCAGTACTGGTTTGAACAGACCTCTGGGCACAACTCAGACCTAATGAAGTTTCATAAGACTGGGGGCCAATCACTATTCCATCAGGGTCCGAGCTGCTTGTATCTGAAGCTGGCTGTACATCTCTAACTGTGCTCAGACTGGCTGAGGCTGGATGTGTTTCACATCGGACCTGCTAAAGAATTCTGGACTGGGTCTGTGCTTGTACTGGCTGAGGCTGGATGTGGATCAGCTGTGCTTATACTGGCTGACTGGCTGGAGTCTGTTCCTGTACTGGCTGATGATCCAGCATTTACTCTACCGACAAACATAAGCTGTAAATTATAGATATTTTCTATATATTAATGTTATCAGCTGCAACAGGCCCATTCAAACAGGCTCCTCCAGGTTTCCTTCAATACATTTCAAATATAAAATGACTGTGCTGAATATGTGCTGCCTATTATTTACTGAGATGTGGATCCATATTGCCTAGTCTGTCCAGCTAATCAACATTTTAATATTCAATGTGAATTCACTGCTTCCCATTATGGGTGGGCGATACTACGATATTTAATCATGAACGATTAAAATGTCTTCACAATCTGCCTTTTCAGAGAGATTGTTACTATCCTGCTACAGTGCACAATCTATCAGTTTTAGTTCTATGGCTACTCACGCAGTTGACAGCTCTGTCAACATTGCAAGTCAGCTGCCTGCGTCCTCCACGGTCTAAAAAGGCAACACTAGCTGTTGGGCATCATAAAATTAACATTAAAGTTTCCCATGTCCCCCGGCTGCTCTGTCTCAACTTTGTGGAGGTTGCTGATGAACAGAAAGTGTTACTTGTTGCTAAAGTAACCGCTGACCACGGCTAACTATCTGCTGTTATATTATTAGCTCAGGTAGCCTAGTAGTCATCTGAATCAACCCGGACTGGGAGCTCGTAGCACCAAGTGAGTGTATCGTGTCTAACGTTACACTTCTACTCAAGCACTGGAGTTTTTCAGGCCAGGATAACGTCAGAGAGCGGCGCCCCACAACTGGAGCCGAGCGAGCGGTCAACAAAACTGCGCTCGGCAGCCTCACAGTGAACACGGCATAAACAGGACTGAACACCGAGACCAACAGGGAATATAGTTCCGAGGCGATTTATAGAGTTTATTGATGGACATACCGCTAACCGCTAGTTGCTTGGTTAACAGTGCTGCTAGCTGTCCTTTATTAGCTGAGTCAAACCCGGCAAGAACCACCTCTTTTGGCTTCGGAGGCTGTGTTCAGTCCCGTTCCAAACGCAGTGTTTATTCATTCTCTCCTCTTTACCGCCATACTCCTATCCACCAATTCCCACCCCTTAAAAATCTACGCCGATCAAACACAAGTAACATGAAATAAACAAACAACAACCACTGAACCCCACTAATCTGTGTGTTACACGATTTTAGATCCCAGGGTACAGCAGGAACCAATTTAAGTGGGACACACAACAAACATGAATGCCGAGCTGTTTTTAGTTAGTGTCAAATACATATTATATGACGATATCATGCCAAGTTTCCAACATTTAGCTGACAAACGGAAAATCTACCTGCATTTGGCGCTTGGCAGGTGTTAATGTCCTCTAGTAGCAGTGTATGAAATGAGAAACAAAGTGACGATGTGAAAGGGGTCGCAAGACATGATGAATCTAAAAAGAATTATCACCCCTCAGCTTTACAGACCTTTATAGTGAGTTTCAGCTCATTGTGTTCTGGACGTAACTTTAGTGTTATGTTCAAGCTCAGTGCACAGGCTTTCAGTGAAAAAGTAAAAAAAAAAACTGCCATCATAGAATAGTTAGTGACTTCGCTGGTGAACAACGTGAGGCATTTAGCTGCTTAATATCAAGATTTCCCTCAGGAGTTTGCAGAGACCAAACACAGCTAAGAGAGAGTGAATATTGTACTTGTTGTTATACTTTATCATTAGGTACCAGTGCAGAGTCAAAATAAACTTATTTTAACTGGGTTATGTGGGTTCACATGTAAAAGGTTTTCCCTAAATTAGCATTATGTTGAATACTGTGATGAAGCCCACAGTAGTTTTTCATTGTACCTGCTCGTTAGTTGCGCTCACCTGGTGTCCCAGCTGTAAATCTCTTCCTAATTAAATGACTAGAATGTAAACTAGCAGGGCTCTGTATTGTGTGAACCATAATTTGAATTTCTGAAATGTTTCTTGCCTGGGCTGCTTCCTCTGAGAAATGATTGTTCAGATTGTGTTTCTTTGACACTTAAATTACGGAGCTCTGCTTATCTCACCCCTGCATATACATTTTAACAGCAAGTTCGCTGTTTGACTGCCTTTGCTGTCTAATTTAAAGTCAAATCTTTTTCAGTTACAGAAGGGTACTTTTATTTGAGTAGTTAGAAACTGCTGAATGATGAATGGACGACTGATATTGTGGTCTTGAGTAACATTTGATTTCTTGAAGACCAAATGAGTTTCACACGCCAGTCTTATCAGTTCTGTTATCTCTAGAAAAACTCATTTCTTTTTATTCAACTGATGTTATTCTACTGATTACACATCGTAGTTGTCTGTCTCCTGGCTTTGAGAGAGAGTTGTTAGCGCTTGTAAACATTGACTGACTGACTGTCCTAGGCCATAAGAATAGTATTTATGAGCCATACCGTAGTAAACTTATACTTAAGTTATGGCATGCAATTTATTTTCAGGTCTTTGAATTGCTTAATGAACTCGCAAAGAATATTAAACAGCTTATTTGAAAATAATAACACTCACTCGGGGTGAAAAAGAGTGATAGGTGTCATGGCGCACATCAGTACTGCCAAAGGAAGCATAACGTGTGCTGCACACTTAGCAAGATCAACAATATTACCATCAACACTTATCTTCAGCCTATAAATGACTCCCAGGATGTTGGTACCCATAATTTTTGGCAAACCATATCCTGAATATGTAGAATTAAATGGAGTGAGACAAATCTAATTGAGATTCATCAATAATTCTTAGTGATCTGCATGAACCCATGGTACTTACAGTGGATAATGATGAAGCTTGGCAATAGCAGTTTCCCCCATCTGAAGGTCAACACAGTTATCATAGGAAGGAACGTTATTTTGAAGGACGGTTCCTGCTCTCTGTCAAGATTAACTTTAATGTACCTTTTATCAGGATGGCATTAGTGTCCAAACATGAAATAATTATATTAGAGTTCCACTCAGCCAATTAACATTAAACTGTTTTAATTCTACGGTACATTCAGTCCAAAATGAAAGGGACCTCTGAGGTTTTGCAGCTTCCAATAGAAGAATACATTCTTAAAGATTTCTCAGAAGTCTTTATCGAGCTTCCTCCAGGAGCTTGACATTAATCGTCTCACAGCAATGATGACAGCCTTAATATCTAAGACAGCATTTGGGATGAATTTTGGAAGCATGAATAGACCGCATGAGTGAAAACAGCTAAGGTCTTAGTGTCTGTAACACACTGAGATGCACTGATTATCTTTAAAATCTCCTTTTTTGTTGCAATGTTAATATCATTGTTTGCAATGTAGAGAGAGATAAAAAATTGATTTGACTGACAAACTACTGTCTTCTTGTATGGTCTTGTTCTCAGCAGGAGTATAGCTTATCACAGCAGTTTGGGGAAAACTGCAAATGTTTTTTTCTGTTCTTTCTTGAGCTTAAATCTTAGATGGCCTTTTATGTGTTTCATCATGGCAAAAAAAATCTCTTGCTGTTTGTTTTTGTCAGACAGGAGCAGTGTGTGTTAATCTCTTCACTATTCAGTTCATCTTATTGTTTAGTGACACTGGATATTCATTTCGAAAAAGGCCCCTATTGTGTTTAAACTCTATAACCCTCAGAATGCTATATAACCTTGATCCCTCTCTTTCGATTTTCAACCTACTTTCATGTCATTGCTGGGAAAAAATGTGTCATTATGAATTAGCCTTGATCTTATATTCTAAATTATTAGTTGTTTAGGACAGCGATTCCCAAAGTGTGAAGCACACATCCCTGGGGGTATGTGAGCTGCCTCTAGAGCTGAAGTTTGTGTTGCAGTTCTTCAATAATTTTAATCAGGTCTTAATTTTCCAACATCCATGTAACGCTACCTATAATGCTTTAGAATGTTTTTTTCCTCCCGTGGTGTTGTAGTTCTTTCTTTTGCTTGTTCGCATATAATTAGCTGTATTACAACTACAAAGACCAACATGCAGCTGTCGTGTTATTGCCTCAAGTCTCTTTCGGATTGTACACAGATATTAAACGAATTTATTCTTCAGCTGTGCGAAAGTGCAAACTTAGTGAGTCTTGTCTGGAAGAAACAGAATTTAAGGCTTAGTTAAAACCAGTCGCTAGTAACGTATTTGAAGCCTACTGTCGCTGCTTAATGAATGAGCGTTGTGTATAAAATTTCACACGATCATTAATGATTTTCAGAACGTTAACACTGAAAGCATGGCTGTCTCCCTCTCCTCATTCTTCAAAGGATGAGCGAATATGAGAGAGAGAGTGGCAGAAAGTGGCGGTGAAAGTTAGCGGAGGAAAAGATTAGCATTAAGTTGTCAGGTTACAGCTCTGTCCTGTAATGTACATGGGGGAGCTGAGGTTAATGTTAAAGCAAATTAATAATGATAATGATAATAATAAAAAAAATTTATTTGTAGGGTACTCTTCAAAAACAAGTTACAAAGTGCTTTAACAAGTGTAAAGACAATAATACCCAAAAGACAATAATACAGAAACAATACAAGATAAAAGCAAGAAAACATTGAAAAGACTAAAATACACGTTTAAGATAAACGAGATAAAATAAAGTCAAATAAGATCGGGAAAGGCTCTCCTATAAAAGTATGTTTTAAGAAGGGACTTAAAAGAGTTCACTGACTCAGCCGACCTGATTTCCTCGGGCAGGCTGTTCCAGAGCCTCGGGGCCCTGACAGCAAACGCTCTGTCCCCTTTAGTTTTCAGTCGAGACTCTGGAGGCCATGAAGAGCTTTAAAAGTGATCAATAAAATTTTAAAGTCAATTCTAAAACACACTGGGAACCAGTGTAATGAAGCTAAAATAGGGGTGATGTGGTCATATTTCTTTGTTCTGGTTAAAAGCCTGGCAGCTGAGTTCTGGACAGTCTGGAGTCGATCAGGAGATTTTTGGGTTAAACAGGTGAAAAGGCTGTTGCAATAATCCAGACGTGATGAGATGAAGGCGTGTAAAATGGTCTCTGTGTCCTTAAAAGTTAACATAGATCGAATTTTTGCTATATTTCTAAGTTGATAAAAACATGATTGAACAAGCTTTGTGGTGTGCTGCTCGAAATTTAAATTACTATCAAACCAGACACCATGGTTCTTTGCCACAGGCTTAATGTGATTTACTATTGAACCAGCAGATGGCAGTATATGTTTTGCCATCTGCTGGGACTCGATGACCAGGATTTCAGTTTTGTCGGAGTTCAGCTGGAGGAAATTATTTGACATCCATTTTTTAACTTCACAAAGGTAGTCGGTAAGTGAACTCAGCATTCCAGGGTCTGTGGATCTGATGGGCAAGTACATTTGTGTACCATGTTTATGGATAATATGTCTAAGGGAAACAAAATGGGTCCTAAGACACACCCCTGAGGCACACCATATTTAACTGGACAGAACGAAGAGACATAGTTGTTTACAGACACGCAAAACTTCCTATTTGACAGGTAGGATGAAAACCATTCTAGGGCCGTACCAGAGATCCCCACCCAGTGCCTCAGTCTGTCTAACATGATGTTGTGATCAATGGTGTCAGAAGCAGCGCTAAGGTCCAGGAGTACCAGGACTGAGCACATACCTTCATCAGTAGACATTAAAAGGTCATTGGTGACTTTAAGCAGGGCAGTCTCAGTGCTGTGGTACTTCCTGAAACCAGATAGAAACTTTTCAAATATTTTATTATTTTCCAGTATAGTGAGCAGCTGTTTGGACATAATTCTTTCTAGAATCTTTGCAATAAAAGGCAGTTTTGAAATTGGTCTAAAATTTTGATGAAGGGAGGGATCTAAACCAGGTTTCTTTAAAAGTGGGTTCACGCAAGCCGTTTTAAAATAATCAGGGACACAACCAGTAGATAGGGAGCTGTTAAAAACAGATCAAATGGGGCCCAACAGAATCCATTACTTTCAGTAGAAACTTTGTAGGTATTACATCAAGTGGGCTGCAAACTAGTCCTTTTAAGCTAATGAGGAGATTCTTTTGGATTGTGTATACAAATGAAATGCTTGCTAACTATACAGAAGGAGGTTTTTCACATGGAGCCTTTTATTTGTTAATTTCTACAAATGTATAAAGCAGTAAATTAAGACACAAAAGGCAAACATGAACAGTGCTATACGATTTGGTCATTCGGTCATATTGCAATTATTGTGGACAACGTTGCGATGGAACTAAGAGTTGTGCTTGATTGTCAAGGAATGCACAAAATGCTGACATTTTGAAATGTATATTTCTCAACTTGAATGAAGTTTAACAATATTTATAACAATTACTTGTTATTGTAGATGTAAAACAGAACAAGGAGAGCATGTTACGCTAAGGAGGAGGCAGCAAATATTGGCGCACTGGCTTAGTATACATCTGTATAATGTAATCTCTATCCACAACACACACAGTGGGGTCAAAAAGTATTCAGTCAGCCACTGAAGTATTTGGTCAATAACAAAAGTTACACTCAATACTTTGTAACATAACCTTTGTTGGCAATGACAGAGGTCAAACGTTTCCTGTAAGTCTTCACCAGGTTTGCACACACTATAGCTGGTATTTTGGCACATTCCTCCATGCAGATCTCCTCTAGAGCAGTGATGTTTTGGGGCTGTCGCTGGGCAACACGGACTTTCAACTCCCTCCACAGATTTTCTATGGGGTTGAGGTCTGGAGACTGGCTAGGCTACTCCTGGACCTTGGAATGCTTTTTACGGAGCCGCTGCTTCGTTGCCCAAGCGGTGCGTTTGGGATCATTGTCATGCTGGGAGACCCAGCCACGTTCCATGTTAAAGGCTCTCACTGATGGAAGGAGGTTTTGGCTTAAAATCTCACAATACAGGGCCCCTTTCATTCTTCCCTTAACACGGATCAGTTTTCCTGTCCCCTTTGCAGAAAAAGAGCCCCAAAGCATGATGTTTCCTCCCCCATGCTTCATAGTAGGTATAGTGTTCTTGGGCTACAACTCTGCATTCTTCTTCCTCCTGACACGAGTTGAGTTTTTACCAAAAAGTTCTATTTTGGCTTCATCTGACCACATGATATTCTCCCAATCCTCTTCTGGTTCATCCATATGCTCTCTGGCAAACTTCAGACGGGCCTGGACATGTGCTGGCTTAAGCAGGGGGACACGCCTGGCACTGCAGGTTTTGAGTCCCTCTCGGCGTAGTGTGTTACTGATGGTAGCCTTTGTTACTTTGGTCCCAGCTCTCTGCAGGTCATTCAGCAGGTCCCTCCATGTAGTTCTGGGATTTTTGCTCACCGTTCTCATGATCATTTTGACCCCACGGGATGAGATCTTGCGTGGAGCCCCAGATCGAGGGAGATCAATGGTCTTGTATGACTTCTATTTTCTTACAATTGCTCCCACAGTTGATTTATTCACACCAACCTGCTTGCCTATTGTAGATTCACTCTTCCCAGCCTGGTGCAGGTCTACAATTTTCTTCCTGGTGTCCTTCGACAGCTCTTTGGTCTTGGCCGTGGTTGAGTTTGGAGTCTGACTGTTTGTTTGAGGCTGTGGACACGTGTCTTTTATACAGATAACGAGTTCAAACAGATGCCATTAATACAGGTAATGAGTGGAGGACAGAAGAGCTTCTTAAAGAAGAAGTTACAGGTCTGTGAGAGCCAGAAATCTTGCTTGTTTGTGCATGACCAAATACTTATTTTCCACCATAATTTACAAATAAATTCTTTAAAAATCCTACAATGTGATTTCCTGGATTTTTTTCCCTCATTTTGTCTCTCATAGTTGAAGTGTACCTATGATGAAAATTACAGACCTCATCTTTCTAAGTAGGAAAACTTGCACAATCAGTGGCTGACTGAATACTTTTTGACCCCTCTCTCTCTCTCTCTATATATATATATATATATATATATATATATATATATATATATATATATATATATATATATATATATATATATATATATATATATATATATATATATATATATATATATATATATATATATATATATATTTTTTTTTTTTTTTTTTTTTTAGTGTATATAATATGCAAACCTAGAGAGAGGGGGAGTTTGAGGTTGCAGAAACCTGATCAAGATATAGAAGAGGGTGCATTGCCTAAAATGTTTGGGAACTGCTGGTTTAGGAGAACCACTGCAAAAAAGCACAACGGGAATTATGCCATAAATTGGAATTCAGAAAGGCCAGTGTTAAATCAAATTATTTTCTGATTGAATTTCTAAGAGTTCCTCTTCTGAAAAGTGTCTCTCCTTGTGTGGTCAAACAGGGTCTTAACCTGTGCTTGCTCCAGGGAAGGAAGACCCAACATAGTCATTATGAACAGAAACTAATCAAATCTTCTATTCTGTGCTATTATTTAAAGTATTCATAGTTTTTTTTTTTTTAACCTTCAAACCCTCAAATCACACACACAGCAGCTTTACTTTGAACCTGAAGGAAGCTTTTAATGCTTTGGATTGCACATTTAGCATTGAATGTTACAAATACTTTGGAGCCTATACTAAGCCTATTCAGTTGCGTACACGCAAAAAAATTTTGGTTCTTCAGCGGTTCTTTGGGGTGGTTGAGATGCTATATACCACCGCTACCATGTAAAGAACCAGCTCAGCTCCTGTATGGTTCTTAACCCCTTAACGCCTGAATTTTTTTACAATAAAAAAATTTAAAAAATGATTTGTGTTTTCATTTGATTTCAAGCTGATGTTAAATTAAGTGAAGATTGTTAATTTGTCTATAGAATATCGAAAAGAGATAAATTCAGGTATGTGTGGGTATGATGCAAATTAGCGACAGCAGGCATAAACGAGAAACCAGTGCTTGCAAAAGGTTCCTAGGTACATATCGAATATGCACCAACAGGCATCGGGGGAATCCACGTGCTATCTTGGCTTGCAGTCTGCAAGGAAGAGGTATGATGCGATTTCGCGACAATCGGCGTTAAGAGGTTTTATAAACTCTCTTTTTAGTCTTTTGAAGAAACAACAACACTTAAAGAATGTATATTTCCTGATGATAACATATTAAAGCAGTGGTTCTCAACCTTTTTTCCCGCAAACTCCCCCAACATGTCTATGGAAATATTCCAGGGACTCTTTTGGCCTCAGAAAAGCATTGGCAATATCTTTGTTTAATGTAGGCCTAAAAAACATTCTGTAAGTAAAGTTTTTAATAATTTACATAGGCTGTATATATTATATTATATAATATATTATATATATATATATATATATATATATATATATATATATATATATATATATATATATATATATATATATATATATATATATATATATATATATATATATAAAAAAAAAAAAGCAAGGCCTTGAATTACCATTAAGCACAGCACTCAAATATTCAGTAGCCTACTAATTTCCGTTGTGGCCTTTGATGTCACATACAGGACATAAGAATAATCCCCACATCCCCAGCATACAAATATACACTCATCTAAAGGATTATTAGGAACACCACACTAATACTGTGTTTGACCCCCTTTCGCCTTCAGAACTGCCTTAATTCTATGTGGCATTGATTCAACAAGGTGCTGAAAGCATTCTTTAGAAATGTTGGCCCATATTGATAGGATAGCATCTTGCAGTTGATGGAGATTTGTGGGATGCACATCCAGGGCACGAAGCTCCCGTTCCACCACACATTTGGTGAGCTCTTGCAAATTGTAGCCTCTTTTTCCTATTTGTAGTGGAGATGAGTGGTACCCGGTGGGGTCTTCTGCTGTTGTACCCCATCCGCCTCAAGGTTGTGCATGTTGTGGCTTCACAAATGCTTTGCTGCATACCTCGGTTGTAACGAGTGGTTATTTCAGTCAAAGTTGCTCTTCTATCAGCTTGAATCAGTCGGCCCATTCTCCTCTGACCTCTAGCATCAACAAGGCATTTTTGCCCACAGGACTGCCACATAGCCTGTAGATCAAATTTTCATTTTTTTCAAACCTGTCCTGCCCAGCAGCCTGGTATAGAGTATAATGACCTGGATACCATATTGTGCCAGACAGATTTTACTTTAACAAGAGAGTATTAAAATACTCCTTTGTCTGTTTTATTATTTATTTAATTATGTATTGATTTGTCACCGGGCCGGACAGGGGGGCAGACACGGGGATGGGGGGGGCACAAACAGAAAGCACAGAGAAAGGACAACACCTGTAAGAGAAGGGGGAAAGGGGGATGGAGGGTGGGGACAACAGGGAAAAGCTGTGGGAAACACCAATTGCAGAAAGCAACGAAACCTGCAATAGAACAGAGAGGGGGGCTTGGGGAGGAGAAAAACAACAACAAACACAAACAAAAAAAACAATAAAAATAATAGTAAAAGACAACCAGCCGAACAGCAGCAATAAACAAATGACATATTAATGACATATTAAGACAACTAAGAGAACAATGAAAACAAGAAACAGTCACACACACTAAATAAGCAACACAACACAGCCACGAGAGCTGGAATAATAATTAATTTAAATAAGTAACTGAAAGAAAGGCATCAGGAATAATTCTACCAGGGACAACCTAAGTTTGTTTGTGTCTGTGTGGGTGAATGTGTCTGTATGTGTGTGTGTGTGTGTGCGCATAAGCCTGTTATAGAATGTAGTTGTTAGTGAGAGTGGGACGCCACGACTGTAACAGGCAGGCAAGAACCCCAGTAGCCAATAGGGGTGGAAGAAAGAAAAAGAATAAATCAAATCAAAAAAAAACAGACTCCCAGATGCACCGCGATGCAAACGCAGAAGACCCCGACCCAAATGCCAGTTGACAACGTAATGCTGGCGGAACGCAAAAGAGGAAGAGCAGCGCCCGGACCGACCGCGGCGCGGACACAACATAGACCAGTGGCCCCCCCCCCCCCATCCAGCACCCCACCGCCACGCAGCAAACAACCAAAATGCCCAAATGCCACGCAATCATCAACTCCAATGCACAAGTGACGAGCCCAACGCGCACACTGCACGAGCACGGCGACACCCATGCCCAGCAGCCCCCCGCGAATCCCGCGTGCGAGGTCGGGCAAATGAGAGAGAGCAAACGGAACAACACGACAGTGAAAGCCAGCGGAGAGAAACACCAGCAGCAAGTCCCAGCCCGGCAGCAAACGCGCCGCACAGGTCACCGTGCACCCGCCAATAAAAGTCCACCGTCCCCCCAACCGTCGGAAAAAACTAAGGCCGCCGGCGCCAGCCGACATCCCCCATGCCCAGCGCGCCCCCCGGCCGCCATGCAACACCAGCCAAACCAGCAACGAGGCAAAATCAACTCGCTCAGCTGCATGCCACCAACAACCCACCCACCCGTCAAGGGCCGAGAACTCCAGGCACAAACCCAGAACAAACCGGAGCACAGCCCTGCCCCGCACCCACACTGCACATCCCGAAAACTAACTATATACCTCAGTATCCAGAGGGGTCCAACAACTGGCCGACAGAGAAATGGGCAAGCACGGATCCGAGGCCAACGAAGCAAAACAGGAACGCAAACAGCTCCCTCCAAGCCAACGAGGAGATGCCTCCCCCGGACTCCAATGCACAAACTACACGCCCAGCAGCCATCCAGAGACCCTGCCCAGGGAAAAAGTATAATGCATCAAGATGCATCGACAATCGCCCCACAATCCCACCGCAGCCCACCAAACCGCAATTGGATCTCATGTAATATCATCCCTGCTGAGTCATGATTTAGTCTACCATCTTTCTCTCCTCTTCTTTGTTTGGGGAAGTAACCTCTCTAAATGCGCATGTGGCACCTTTTCACCTCAATGATAAATTATTTAATTTTTGTTCAGTTCATTTTTATTCAGTTCGAAACTTTAATAGCGCCTGTGTTTTAGCAGGTTTTCTGCTCATGTTCAAAACTTTCTGCACATTCAGAATCTCTCACCTATCTGTGTTCTCTGACATGTCCAAAAAAAAGTAATAAGAGACTGACGTCATCATTTGATGAAAAGTCTACCTGCCCTAAACTCTGCTGTGCATTATGTTATTAATCCGCTGGTAGTAACATTATCCCCTTCAGACCGTTTGGCCGAAGCAGTTTGGGACTGCATGGTGCATGTGAAACTGAATGTAATACCCCCTTTCCCCCCCCCTTCCCCCTTTATTAATAATACTTGTGATCAGGCTGAAATCTCACCACAAATCCACACACATGTTAACTTCAGCACCTCTGAAGTGCAGCTCACAGTCCCAGAAAGAGCAAAGAGTTGCGACTCAGTTCTTAGATATTCATGTTGCAAAACTCTACCAGCTACGTTACCACTCAGCACAGCGGTCTGGACTCGCAGCGTGAGCGGTTGATTACTATCAGGGAGTACGCTGGTGTGGCAACAGCTGGGCGGAGTTGATTAGCTCTGAGTTTAATCTTATCAGTTATACATTTGTATTTCACTGCGTGAGAAAATTAATGTGTGGCTTGACAGCATGTGAAAAATGGTCGTGGCACTAGATCTCATCACACCCCTAAAAATAGGCATTTGCTGTGATTTCAGTGTATTGTACTACTGTACTGTAGCTATCTTTTTCTTTGTTCAATCTTTAAATAAACCTAACTCTAGTCTTAACCCTACATCCTTTCTGTAAACTAACCTTAAACTGATGCTTTGACTAAATATGTGGAAAAAGAAAGCAAAGCATACCCAACAGTATTTCTGTAACTTATTTTGACACAAATCTAATTCTGATTTCAGCTACAAACCAAATACCTTCATTTTCTTAATCATCCACACTTACCTAAAGAACATCCTTAAAATTTATTTTCTTTCTTGAGGAGATATTCATCATGTTTTTATCATAAGTTTTGATCCTTAAAAATAGTGATACAGTAACAAACACCCACACAATAAAACCCCAAAAATCAGATATGGAAAGAGAAACTACTCTGCTTTTTGCTGTTTGCCTACCAACCAGGCAGTTCACTGTAATGTGAAGTAGTAATGGGAGTAGCGTGGGGTGCTTACAATTAGTCGGCAATTTCTGATAAATGGGGTTGTTGGTGGAAACGCTCTCAGCGCTGCATCCTGATGTGGACAGAATGAGAGAAGAGCCGGGGCCCACGTTCAGTCATTAGGCGAGGGAATGAAATGGGACGGAAAGTTGCCAAGTGGTTGCCAGGTGCTCTCATATTCACTCTCTAGCACATGCACTCAGCCAGGGACCAGTACACATACTGTAAAAGGTGGAACTAACGCATTTCTTTTAGTCTTGTTACTGCAGTTCTGTAAGTTTTTATTTTTAATAAAGTACAGTTTTTTTTATAATTGAAATATTTCACATGGATGCATTTTACATCACATCCATTACAGAGTGAGTTGTGTAACCTCCATGTGTAGGCATAGTGGAAATTAATTACATGACAATACTGTAGCATCTGCTGAGGCACTTTTTTTCTGAGCTTTCAACCATCTCTCATGGTCTTTATCAGAAAAATGGAAGCAAAGTTAGTCTCTGTTGTCATCATGTGACCTTAACATGGGCAGAGTTAGTGGAGGTTTATGTTCATGGTTAAAAGAACCCAACATTTTGTGATAACTCTGGTGGCTCCGAATGCTAATTAAGGTGTTTATTTGAGGCTTCAGCTTCATTGTTGTGCAGCTTTTTTCATTGTCTGTTACATTAATTTGGTCAGATGATGATGTCTGTTTGCAGACCATACCAGATGTAATCACTGCATCTGACAGTAGGCTATCAGTGGAGTATTTGCATTGCGTTGAGGGAGGGCAAAATATTCTTTGTAGTATACAGTACATATGCTCAGATCTTGCTCGACAGGATAATCTCCACATGTCAACATTTTCCGCATATTTGAACCACACATCTAATTAGTAAAATGGAAAAATAACATTATACTGCTTCAGAAATCACAATTGAGAGATTAAGGGGTTTAATTTATGTCCTAGACCAAAGTGTTTACATAAATAACAAACTTTATTTTCTGCATGAATTCAAAACCTTGTGGGGAAAACAAAGATTTGATTTTTGTTTTATTTTTTGGGTCCTTGTTCGTCAGTGTCAAAGGAGTCTAATTAATATGCTGTGATCAAAGTTGTAAAATAATCAAATATATAATTGGGCGGGGGGGGGGTGGGGGGGGTTGCTGTGGTGTGGTTAATATCTTTGTAAACCACTGACAAGCTGGAGTTTATTCATGTAGTTCTAATTTGTATTTACAGTATACCCTTTGTACTCTGCAAAGTGGTTTGTGACGAATGTGTCAGACAGCATTTTATAAACAAATTAGATATTACTTGATTTGGTTGTTCTCACAAACACCCAGCACACTCTATTCTTGTGCTGTCAGTTGTGCTTGTAGAGAGTTACAAGATGGATGTTCAGTAGTTAACACCCCCTTATTCCATGTACGCATCCTATACCTACACTGAAAATGTCTTGTTTTAAAATATAATACATTTACCCCTTGCAGTATTTCTTTATCCAACAACTTTCTATTGTATGTGATAATTTGAGGGACACAGGAGTATTTTTTGCTACTTCTCCTGTCAGCAAATAGTACTTTTGACCCTTGCACTTTTTACAGTGGCCACTTTTACGGTTAAAGAGGCAATTGAATTTCTCTGTTCCGCCGTCTCCTAGAAGTCCCATATGTCTAAAATGTGAATGCAAATGCTGTCTCTTCACTATGAGTGTTAGATTTTTCATAGCTTGAAAGCAAAGAAAGTAAGGCTGGCAAGGTTTCCGATCAGCAGGTTGCAGAGCTCAGCTTTCATTACAAAGGAATAGGCTTTCCCCCTTTATTAATAATACCAAGGACTTGTCCTCTGTTCACGTACATTGAATTCATTGAAAAAAGAGAGAAAAAACAGTTTCACACAAATTAGAAGCAAAACAGTATCTGGTCCAACCATGTTACAGAATGTAACTTACTAAAGATAAGACATGGCATGAAACACTTGAACACATGAACACACTGGTGCTCTGCATTTCAGAGGAAGGACTATGGAACAGACTCATTGAGGTGGAAGGGAAGTCATCAATGTTTTAAACATAGTGGGTTATTCGACTCCAAAAGGGTTGAAAAAGCTCTTATGCCTCAAATAGCTTCTCATAAAATGTTCACGAGTTGTTTATGCCACCAGGAGTAAAAGTGTTGTCACAGTGCAGCAATTAGCATATGGTGGGGGAAGGCGAGGAAGTGCATTGCAGCAGGTGATAACACAACACCTCCATAACGTTGCTGATGGATACAGGTCTTTCAGCAGGTCTACACCTTGGAGGCAGATAAAAAGGAGTCTTTAACTTGACATGCATTAATTTGAAGAAAACTAAGCTACAACTGGCTGCCTTTCTGACACTTATTACCGCCAGACAACAACTTTTAACCAAATGAGGACCTTTGCCAAGTATAGATACAGTTGATGCATATATCTCCATATGTATGAGTGTGATAATTATGCACTCTTATACTTGTATAAATGCAACTAACTTAACACGCACGCTTTAGGCAAAGGAGCTGTATAGTTTTAAACATGGTGGTGGCTGCAGGTTTTGAGAAAACTGTCAGGAAGCCTTTTAAAGTAACATGTGCAAGTCAGAAAAATTGCTTCAAGTTTAATTGTCTTAATAGAGTGCATCCTCTGGTAGTGCAGTTATTACACCTGCACAGAGCCCAAACAAAACAATTTAATATAATAATTAAAATAATAATTTGTCAATTTAGGTAAATTTTTTACTAACTGAATATTATGTAGTACAGAAACCAATTTTAAGTTGTAACCTCAAATTATTATGAAATATGCTCTTTCTTTTAATGTGAAAAATCTATTATGGCTGGGTTGTCTACTCAAAGCGTTGCCTAAAGGTTACGGGTTTGTGTCTAGGCAAAACTAAACCACTGCGTGTTAACTTATTAAAGTCTAAAATGAATTCTACATGGTTATGCATACCTAAAACTCAAGCTGGCTGAAAATTAATCTTGCTTCAAGCCATTAAATTGCTTTCTCCATAAATATGTCACAAATAATTTATTGTCTACAAATTGGTTACATTCTGGAGCTTGCTGTTCCTGCGAAACAGCTAATGGTCACAGTTTAATTCAGTCATTGTGGGAGAAAACCCTGTGTGATGGCAGATTGAATGATGTCAGATCTTGAATACATTAAACTTTTGTTTGGATGACAACAGGTTGGCTAAAAATACACTTAACTGTTGCTGTTACTGTAGATGCTCGTGTATTCCAGTATCTGCAGCTCTCCCCACAGCCGTACCTGCTGAACATCTGCTGAGACTTTGAAAGAACTTAATCCAGCAAAATGTCAGCTGGTGTGAGGGAATGTGACATTGTTTATGTTCGATGTAAAGTTTTAGCATTGTAGAATAAGTATTTGTTTATATTGATTTGCATCCTCTTGTTCTAGTCTTGTTCTAGGCCTTGTGGGCCAGCGTAACTCTGTGCACCGAGTGAGCTTAGATCCTCTGACTGTTGTTTACCACACTCTGCTCTCTCCCACAGGACTCTGAGCTGCTGTAATGGAAAGTATCAGATGTGTACCAGACGACCATTCTTAGTTTAGGAAGAGAAGAAAAAGCTGCGGCCAGAAATAGGAAATGTGGTATAGCTTGTTGAAAAAGAGATGCATGTCCAAGCGTGAATGTGCTTCAAAATACTGGGGCATATTCCTTAAGTGGTTGAGCATTTAGATTCAGCATGAGCAGCAGAGATGTCAGAAGGCAGCTCAGTGGCTTTACAAAGAGAGCAGGTTGTTACACATTTATGGAGGGCAGTTTCCATCATAGTGCTTTGTGTTTTTCCGAGGCTTTGATCCATCTGCAGTCACAATCTGATCATGTCCAACCATGTCCAAGTATGTGTGTTATCCTTTTATGCAGTGTTCCCCTCATTATGCATGCATTGAAGGATGATGCCCTTCAAATTATGCACACTGGAGTCACATATGTCAGGACCTTGGTGTTGCCTACACGCTCTGACTAAAGGTTAACGTTTACCTGTGCAGGCCGTGTTTTCTGCCTGCTTTGTTTTTAATGAGACAATTCAGATTAATTTTCTTTGCATCTAAAGCTGTTCTACACACTGACATTTCTTGTTTATTTGATATTATTACAGAACTTCTTACAAGCTTTTAGATTTGCCATGTGCCTTATGGTCCTGAAGGACTTGCTACAGTGAATGTTGAATTGAGGATTTGCAGTGCTAATGCAAATAGTTATATCATCCTATTTATTTCTTTTTTTTTTTACATAATCTATGTGATTGCCTGTTGTCAGTGCTGCAGTTGTCAAGTGTAAATCACAGATTTGTTGGAATTTCCCAGGTAAACAAGTGGTGGTGATGTAGTAGTGGATAAGACACATGCCTTTGGTGTGAGAGACCTGGGTTAGAATCCACTGTTAGACACAAATGTGTCCCTGAGCAAGACACTTAACCCCTACCTGCTCCAGAGGCGTGCGACGTCTGACGTATATATCAATTGTAAGTCGCTTTGGATAAAAGCGTCAGCTAAATGAATAAATGTAATGTAAAACTTGTTTTAAACATAACATTTATCACCTTAACATCACTGAATCTATTTAGTGTTGTGAAACTGCTCATCTTTTCAATCTGTGAAGCTAATGTTAGCTCAAGCAGCTACAGTGTAGAGCTGTCAACAGTAGCATTAAAATACTTAATTTAATATTATTCAGGTATGTGAAGTATGCCACTATAATAAATAACTGGGAGAACCTCATCTAGGAACAAGATAACACTTGATACATTCTTGTAAGCCTGTAATTTACAAAAAATTACTATTTTAACATGTCTGTGCTCATGGTAGGTGTAAACAACAATCAATTTCACGATGAACATGGTGCATGTTGTATTTCTGTCCATGCTCTGAAAACGTAGTAGGTCATCAATAAATGAATGGCTGTGCACAATCTCTCATTTGTCTCTGATGTCAGTTGATGACCGGACTGTTGGATGTGCATACTGATAACAAATGACTGCGCCCTTCGCTGACCCTGCTGGTGGCAGAGGATGCCTGGCTGTGCAACTCGAATTCACTAAATAATCATTATGCCAGAGCACCGCAGGGATTTAATAAACTAGCAAATTGACTGGCTCCAATCAGGTCACAGTGTACACACTTGTATCTCGTCTAAATCCTCTGTGACGGCTAGAGGATAATGCAGGACTGTGTGTGTGGGGAAATGTTAGGGATGTGAATGAGGCTTAAGACTATAAGTCAGTTTGTTTACCCTATCGTCCAACTGCTAAAACGTAGCTCAGATATTCATGAACACATTTTAATTGAAAGCCACTTATCTCTCAGTAGTGAAATTTTAGGATTTAAAATTGGGATTTGATTTCTCAGTGATGCACAGGACGCTTTGAAATTATACGTTTTTTTTCATGGTCTGTAAACACGTGTGATTATATAAACTTTTACTCGGAAAAACAAAACTCTAGGATTAAACTACAAATAGACTGTGCAAAAGTAACAAGTGTTTAATGTTTGCAATTAGATTTTTTTTAAGGCAGCCAGTGATACTAACTTCAGTGTGTCATGTATCTGCATAAGAAGCAAAGCCATTTCTCTAATGCATCGCTTTAAGCATTTGCTTAGGCGTATCTGTGAAGACTGAGTGTTTATTTGGCTTTTCATGTGAGTTTATATATCAGGAGACCATTCTGCTTCAGAACCAAATACATCATAGATTGTAATTAATGCAGTGAATCACCACTCTGTAGTCAATATTTATTGGTCAGTAGTAAAACAAAGTATGTACAATGTGAAAGTAAAGTTTGTGGATGCCAGTCTGTATGCTCCTAAGTTATATTTCTTTTTTTCCACGAGTTTTACTGTTTAGCTGGGCACTCTCATCTAGAGTAAATGTGGCGCAACCCCGTGTTCAATGAGTTATGATCATGTGTTATGGAGGAATGATCTCTGGCAACATTTAGTTCCCATTTGTGTATTGTGACACTCTTTGGCAGTGAAGGAGTATGATGTGGTTATTAATATTTAACAAACACAACAATCATTCCCCAATAATGTGATTTGAGTTGTCTAAACATAACCAGTAAAAGGATAAGTCATAGTCTAGCCATAGATTCTAGTACTGGATATAGGAAGAAAAGGTTTGTGGAAGCTGAGGAATAGTTAAGATTAGGGTTGAACAACTAAATATCAAATTTAAAGCTGTATTAATCCAAATTGACAAAACTTTTGCTGATAAGTAGCAGCCAGTGCTGATAAATGCTAGTTAGTTGCCTAATTATACATTGAGCATAAACAGAGAAACATTATTATAATATGTGGACTCCTGTTTCTGGCCTCTCTGATGAATGTAAGCTTGGAAAAAAAAATATCTATAAATGTATATTTAAATGATTAAATATATTGCCAATTAGCAGGTAGCATACAGTGTGCTTATCAGAGCTTTTTTGGCTGGACACAGGTTAAACTCTAAAGGTAAAAAAAAGCTTTCTAAAGCTGCACAGTTGGTTGATGAGTTCATACAACCAGAAACTCCTTTCACATTACACACAGTTATTTGATTTATGTTAATAATATCAGAACTGTTGGTTAGTGCAAATGTAAGGTAACATATTGAACACCTGAAGAGCTGAAAGATGTTTTTGTCTTTCTGTTTTTCTTTTTTCTCACACAAATTATCTTGTGCACAGTAAACATTAAATTGAAAGAAAATACAAACTTTTTGCACTTTGGAGTCTCCAGAGTAAGGCTTTGAGCATTGTTAACCTCTTAACATTCCAACAGCCTGCCCAACCAATGCAAACCATTTCAAGAAACAATCACCTCAGCGGGTACACAGCGCCTCTTTCAGACCAACCAATACAATCAAAATTGACGCGACTCACTTATGAAGCCTCATTGTAATCCACCGATCTATTATATTCCAACAAACATTGTCTTGTTACGTTGTCAAAGGTCCAGACGATTCAATCCGGTTAAAACATTTATTCCAAAACACAATTATTCCATCAATTAATCCCCAGGGACTGCTGCTGCATTGTTTCATATTTGCCGGCAGACGTGGCTTGCATGTCATTCTAACCGTAATAACTCCAATTTGGATGTAAACAAGACACCAAATTCGACCCAGTAGGAGCTCACATGTCCCTTTCACAGCCTACAACAGCCAACGAGAGCCCGTGCTGTAAGGAAGGGCCAGCCCTTATTATTCCGGGAGCCAATTGCAACTTATTGTGCCGATAACTGGCATTTTGTATACACAATAAAATTCATGATCTACCAGCAAAAAAACACATCTGTGTCGAGCTACCGGCTACTCGGGAGTGATACAGCAGCCGCTTGCTGCCAAGGGGCGGTGCTGTTTTGGAAAAAAATACGCTAAGACATACTGTCAGAAAAAACCTGTGTAAAATAGTAATTTCTCATGGTATTGGTATAAAATTTAAACTTGGACTAGGTTAGGCTTTGTGCTGTGGCCATACAGTGTTTTCCAGCTAACAAATCCCAGCTATAGTTGTCTGCATGCATTTGTTAACAAGCATTTTCAAGCAGAAATGACAAATATATTAGTTTTATTGTGTTTAAACTTATGTCAATCAATTCCAGTCGCACTTACAGTCATTCTTTTGGGTTACACACTCCAGAGTGTTATCTTTCAGAGAAGCCCAAAACCATGCATTTACTCCAAATGGTTCAAGAACTACATTCAATTTACTTTGAAAATACCTTGAATAGGCGTTTAAAATGAATTTTACAGGAATGGTAAGAGGCTAAATATAATTTTGCAAAAGATGAAAACTTCATTCATAGTGGGATGTATATTGGCTGATGTTTGGGATTTAAGCCAAGCCACAATAGTCATTGCCAGTCATAAGACAGCATGATCTAATTTTCACTGTCAAAGTGTCTTTTTCTAGGTTTGCCTCCTCTGTGTAATCCTTTCAGAATGATAAAACATATGCCACTTACTTAATATGCACTTTTTTTGTTTTTTCATAAAAACATTTTTTATGAGATCGTTTTAGTATTTTGTTTGCTGTGATGCTGCTTCTGTTATGTATCATGTGGCAACCTCTGGGGCTGAAACATGAAGCTAATGACAAAAACTCCAGTTCATTGAATGGCCACTTAAGGCTGGCTCCAAAAGTGAGTCAGTCTCCACTAGGGATGGGTATCACTATTCGATACCTTTATGGTGTAGACCGAAACAGCCCAGTATCGAGTAGAATTCACTAATTGTATGGTTTTGCTTGCAGCCAAACATGCAAGCAACACACCGAAAGAAATAGAAGAGCATGCCTTTATTTCCCTTATGTGCCTGCAACATTCACTGTATAAAAAAAGGCATGCGAAGAGTCTGTGCACAGCCCCTCACTTTCGGCTGTTGTCTCAGGCATGTTTGTCACTGTTGCAAGTTGCATGCTTGACTTTCCGTTGGTTTCATCTTCTGGTATCATTTAACACTTCTTTGTCACCTGTCACTGATCGATCACTGCGTTCCATCACATCAATTAAACGCTTGTGGCGCACCAGCAATCGGCTGATTTTACTCACGGAGCCTTTGTCTGCAGCTGCGGCTGCTTCAGGTGCAGTTGGTTTGATCGGCTGGATGTGCAGCGTCCTCCCTCCTCTGTGAGTCTTTAGTGTAGTTTAGTGACTTGTTTAAACAGACTGCTTCTCGTTTTATACTTGTGACTGTCGTTTTTGGAGGAGGTTTGCTACTCACCAATAAAGGAAAAAGCACTTGCGGAGATCTTTGAATTCAGTTTTTTTGATCGAAAGTTAACAAAATAATTTTCCGTTGTTTACTTTCAACACACATATCAAAAAATACCTTAAATTTGTTTGCCACAGCTCATTTGTTCACTAAAATATTTCACTCCTCCTCCCCTATTCAAATATTGAAAAATTTGCAAGCTGTAATGTGAGGATGACCAAATTAGGACGAGGAGTCATCTGATACAATTTCCCAATACTTTTATGTAGCAGTTATTTGAAACAAGAAAAATAAAATAGATCACCTTGCTTGTCCATAACAACAATAAAAATAATAGGCTACTAATCAACTACTATGGCTTCAACAGGTGACATTTTATGCAAGGTATCGAATGAAGTACTCTATTGGTATCGGTATGACTTTAAGGGTACTGGTTTTGGTAATGGTATCGTAAAACTTTAAGCAATACCCAACCTCAATCACCATAGATTCCCATGTTAAAAAACCCAACTTTACAGCAGAAATAAACATATAAACAGCCTGGTACAAAAATATGTTTTTGATCTTTGTAGCCAATTTCCCCATTCATGACAACTGTGCAGGGTGAATTTTTATTTAACTCATCCGTTTAAATTATATTAAGGCTTAAGGCTTAAAGGACATATGACTTTGAACTTTTCACAAATAGAATAGGCAGTTGACAAACCTATAATCCGTTTCTGTGTAGTAATTGCTGGCAGTTCCTTATATACATAACTTGATGTAACAGTGCATCCTTGAGAGGCATTCGCTCTGATGGTCATGAAGTTTTCTCTGCTCATCATGCCCCTCCACCCCTTGAGGACTATTCCAACGGGCAATCTAAGAGTGAGCAAGCTGCTGTTAGAAAGCAGATATCCGTGTTTGATGCGGTTCATGGGTTACTGTACAGACTGATCTGTGGCTGTCAAGACTTATTAGTGTTCATACAGGTTAAAGTGGCAGACCAGAACAGAAACATGTCCTCAGAAAATCACACTGATAATTTCCTAAAGGAAAATCTTGTTCTCATAAAACCTTTTGTAAATGAATTCTCTCAATCCTGCTGCTAAAACACCTTACAAGCTGCAATGTTATTACCTTTCTTTCCTGCTACTCCACTAATCCCAGTGTCTGAAATATAGATCGGGTCAAGCATATTTTTTACCAGCCAAACTAATAAATTGCGTTTTTGTGTCACAAAATTTGACACTGCTACAGTGGACTGGTGTGCGTATACACTTCGGTGTGATACTGCGTTGCAGCAGCAGACCGATGGCAAGTGATAGTTTAGCAAGTAACTAATATGCCTGGAAACTAGGAGCGCTCAAGACAGACATAAAACTGTGTGTGTGTAGAGGACAGAAGAAGTGCACCAGTTAATTACACCAAAACATGACAATTTTGGTACAAACATTTATCTGCCAGTTAAAAGATGGAGATTTACTCGCCAAAATGGAAAATCTTCCTGCATTTGGTGTTTGGCGTGTGTTATTTTGGACCCTGGCTTAATCGAGAAATGGAGAAATTCTCTTTTTCTTACCACCTCTACACAGTGGTCAGTGTTCAGGGTCTGCTGCACCCCTGAAGCAGACTTGGAATAAGTGTCTTGCTCAAGGATGCATTTCAGATTTCTTGTAGCTTTTCTTTTCATTTCAAACCCTCAACTTCTTAGTCCTTGGATCAAATGAACTTTTAGCCCTCATCAAGAGTACTTTCTCACACAAAGTGACCTTTTAACAGGGCTCCACAATGCAACATTTCACTCGCATATGCCCCTAAAAATAGATGCATGTGAACTGGGGGGAAAAAAAAGTTCACAATATGACACAAGTACCACCATTAAACATACAACAACAATTGTGCCATAAGCAGAAAACAGCAGCAGTAGCAGATGGACATGAGGTAGGTTACAGCCTACAAAAACGCATTTAATAATGCAGTCATTTTGCATTCAGTGCCTGTATGGCATGGGGAATAAAAGATGTCTTATACATGTTCCAGCTCGCCCTCGGGACCCTGAATCAGTGGCCAGACGGGAGCAACTCGAACTCTTGAGTTTAGTGGGTGTGAGGCATCTTCAAATATCTGTCTGGCCTCCCTGAGTACCGTCAGATATATTACTGAGCTGCTTTTGTGGCTTGCCAATCACCTTCCCTGCAATATTAACAATTTTGGAAAGCTTGTTTTTGTCTTTCACATTCAGGTCGCCATACCAAGCTGTTATATTAAACTGTAAGATGCTTTCTACCGGGCCCCTGTATGCCATCTCGAGTATGTATTGACTAACCCTAAAGCTCCTCAGCTTTATAATTAAAAACAGTCACTGATTGGCTGTCTTAAAAATACTGAGTTTTCATTAAAACTTAAAGTGTGATCAGTCATTGTGCCTAAGTACTTAAATATTCCACTACTTCCACAGGCTGGTTGTTAAGTACAACAGTGGTGATGTTACTGGCCCCTCTCGTACACTTGTTGTCAGAAGTTTAAAAAAGTACACTCACTTCACCACTAACTTGAAAACCTTAATATGGCAAAGCCTACGTGGGAATACACAGTAAGAGGTGGAAAAGATATGTTGAGGGTTTACTGCCCGGAATGGGATTTAAGCTGAACTGAGACAGCCTTAGATCTTCCTATCAGGCTACATAATACTTACACATACCACATAGACATATAGACATATTGAACATATTTCTCTCTGCTAGTTAATTTAAAGTTATTTGATGAAGTTAAGCACTGACTTAACCGGTATAGGGTCGATCAATTTTCGTGCAAAATGTAAATGAGAAATCCATGTCTGATCCTAGTATTTTGTCACCTTATCCATGCCAGCCACCTCCGTGAAGCTAGGAGGCTCATCTAGACTCTCAAACCAACCATTTTTATCCTTACCATACGCACATCAAACACCAAACATCTAAATGAGCTTATATCACAACATAAATCACTCTGTGAACACTGTACACCTCCAGTTATTGCCTTCTAGATATCTCTCATCTCATCCTACACCGCAGTCCGACCACTCTAAAGAAAGCTCAGCTCCAGCTCTGATCAGTTGTGTAACTCATATCACTCAAATCACCAAACTCAGAGTTATTAGCCGGATAACAATAACAACAAACGCACCGTTACCCATATACAGTTACAAACGCTGACTTACGTTTGCTGTTCTCGCTGTTATCTGTTCAAGAATAGCTCACTTGTTGACAAAAATAATTCTGGCTGCCATTTTGGATATTGTGCAATCCATCTAAGCTCTCTGAGTTTCGGTTCGCCTAAAACTGCAGGAGAGGAAAAGCGTTGCTGTGGAACAGACTGTCTTTATCGTTGTCTGCCGGCCGACTCGTTGTAGTTACACAGACATCCAATATACCAAACGATTTGTCTTCTCAAGACGAAGAGATAAAGCCCACTTACCCTGTAGGATGTTCTGAAGTTGTGGGCCTGTAAAGCATGAGAGTTCATTCGGTCATAGGCATGTTAATGAATATTTACTATTTCAACGTTTTGGAAGCTTTGTTATTTGGAACATGGTTGTATGGACAGAAATAGTGTTTTGAAGAAAACTCCCAATACCAGTGAACATATAAACCGTAAATATGGCCAAAACAGGGACATTCACCTGGTATATTTTTGAAACATTGTGTAATAACTGTTGTATATTAGTTTCTTTTCATCAAATTTACAGTTACATTTGTATTCCAGGGGTATTAGAAGATATTCTGTTACTAAAATATAGTAAAATATTGATCTCCGTTTACTCTTTGATAGCAAAATAAATAGCTTTATTGATTCATATTCCTACGCCTCTGACCTATCAAAGGAGACCAGAATTATACATCTAGGCCTAATAGTTGAGAAGTTATTTCTGATTCATTTTGGGTAACAATTTAGGCATTTGTCCTGGAAATAGGGGCAAATAGCTGGTAGTTACCAACAGGTTAAGATGCACTTACATTTATATGAGAGATTTGCAGACTTGCCTCTCTGCCTGCAAATATCAAATTACAAAACAGAAGATGTTTTCGTTTTCATGGCATTTTCAATAATATTTGGGTTGACTTTTTTAATCACTCCCACTGTTACTGCTTTGTAGTGAACTTGACTCGCATAATTTATGGATTTGACTGTCACTTTGTGAGTTGAGAAAAACACTACCCAGTATTGACAGGGATTGTCTGAGTGTTGAGGGGACTGAAACAGCCTAAATAAGATTCATCCTGTAATAAGAGTGTAATCACAGCTTTCCATCTGTTCAGATCCACGTACAGATCTCTGGTTGGGGTCAGAAAAAAATGTAACTCGTTTTTTCTTCTGTTTTTTTCTGTGTTTTCTGCAGGTTTTATGGGACACAATGGCTATCCAGGTCCATGTGAACACAAGTACTGTGGCTTGGGGCGTCACTGTGTAGTTAACCATGAGACAGGCCAAGGGGAGTGTAAGTGCTTGGATCACTGTAAACCGCATTATAAACCTGTGTGCGGTTCAGATGGGAAGCTGTACCAGAACCATTGTGAACTCCACCGGGCCTCTTGTCTCAGAGGACACAGGATTACCATCATGCACAGTGAAGAGTGCTTCTATAAAGGTAAGAGCTCATGTGACCTTTAACTAATGTAGGATGTGGATGGTCCAGTGGATACTGTATGCATTGCACTGTACCCTTTGCAATGTATGTGTGGTCCTGTTGACCCACAACCTGTGGGATTTAATTTACTCAGGTTAACTTCCTACAATGACAGGTGCTAAAATAAAAGGATATGAGGTCATGTGCTCTCATCCAAACAGCGGATATGCAGTTTTGCTATAGGTACCACTGTGGGACACAAATGCTTAGGCCTGAGCAGTGTTATTGCCATGCCTGACCCACTGAGCCACACAGGACTGCATCTAGGTTACTTATGACCTAAAGGAATAGGGAAATGAAAGTGAATTAAGAAGACTTTTTCAACATATAGTAGAAGATTAATAACTGAAGCATCTATGAGTGAGAGACTTTAGCAGGTTAGGAAATTACCATCAGCCGAATGTTTGCTGATAAGCTAGTTTACTCCATCAGCCTCTTTGGCAGTTAAGCAACCATCATTAGGAAGTGCCCTTCTAATCTTTTGCTATTTGGTTGGTAAAATAGTGAAAACCTCCATTTGGGCATACAGACAGAGCACGTTCCTACCCTTTATTTAAATGGCTTATTGAACATATTTTCAAATATACAGCAACACTGGAATGAAAATAAATAATCTCATCCACCCAAAGTGAACAAAAAAAACGATCACAATGTTGTATATTGTGGATTTTGCTCATTTTGCAGAAATTACACCCAAAATCTGAATGCAATTTACTTTGGGGACTGTGGACTTGAAGAAATAGTTTTCCATTATGTGTAAAAGACTTTCATATCTGTCCGTTAAATATGAAGCTACACACAAAGACAACAGGGGGAAAGAGCTAGCCTGGCTAATCTAAGAAGATAACAAATCCACCCCTGTAAAGCTCACTAATTAATCAGTTGCCAAGCAACCAGCAGAGAGTCCAGGAAGTTGCTGCTAGTTTGGCACATAACCCCCTGAGAACCAGCGAATTGTTATTTTTACTTTTATGTCTTTGTACAGATTGAACAAACAAGATTTAATGTTTGTTCAACTAATTTACAAAACATGTTAATTAGTAAGATTTTAGAGGTGTTGGTAGGTGGATTTTGTTCTCTTTGGACTGAGAAAATGGTATCACCCTTCTCATCATTGTTAGAAACCAAATGTCGAACTATTCTTTTAAAGGAGACCTATTCTGCTTTTCCACATTTGATGACTTATCTACACTGTTGGATGTTCATGTTAAACATGGGCAAAGCTTCAAATAATGAGGTTGAGCAGCATCCTAATTAGGGCGGTATCTGTAATCTTCTTCACAAAGCTATTACCATTCTGAAGTTGATGCATTATGTATCTCAAATCTATATACTTAATGTCAAAATACAAGCACATGCAGTACATCAAATAACACAACACATATCAGTAGAACAGAATGTTGCTTACACAAGAGACATTGTAAAATGGACAAGAAACAATCGCATAAAATATGGACAAACACAGTAGTGTATAATATTGCATAGTGAGTGCAACATAAACAATAAAAGACACAATCTGAAGCCAGCCATATAGCTCTTTGTAAAATGCACAGCTTGGTTTGGAGGCAGGAGCAGGTGGTAGTGGTGTAGTGTTCATATTTCCCCAGAGAAGGTTGACTGCTCTCTACTGTTGATTGTATAAACACACCAATTATTCTTGGTCCCTGGAAACAAGGCTGCTCTCCCTTCTGTAAAGCTAGACATCAGTGAAGTAAAAGCTCCTGACACACTCCACCTTTGTTCCATTCAGGTTGAAGGGGATACTTATTCAGCAGCATATTCATAATATTCATGAGCGATTGACTCAGTCTCTTGATTGATTTCGACTGGGTTTCTTGTTAACTTTAAAAAGTAACTTGATACGATACTGGGAATGGCTTTGGATCTATATACTGTTGCTCTCTGTGGTCCTCCTTACAGAGAGTTTTGGGGGTAACATCTTTCGATTGTAAAGCCAAAACAAAAACAAACAGCACATCCTTCTCACCAAGTACGCATTCTTCCACCACTGACATGTTCAATTTAGAGATGAACAAAGCCTCACTGCAGGGAGGAAAACATGAACAGGATTTTACAACAATCCCCTACACTATACAAGAGCCAAAATAACAACCATCTTAAAACGGCCGCCTCATGACTTGGCATTTATTAAGAGCAGCCTGTGCAGAAACATTGTAGGTAAGCCACTGTTAAAAATCAAAGCATCTGTTTCATCCCAATCACAGAAAAAGGCATTCAGATCGATGATACATCCCTGGTGGGTGACAGGCCTAATCAGCCTCTCTCATGTGTCCTGTCCTCTCAGACTAACCCTCTCCCACCCCCTCTACACCCAATCAGTATATTTCCGCAATGCAGAGTGGGATATTTGACCAATGTCAGACAATCAATATCAGATCAACGTGAGCCAAAAGACGGAATAAAAAAAACACTAGCCCTCTTTTTTTCTCTCAATTCATTCCTTGCTTAGTCCAAACGTTTTCTTTTTACTTTGACTGATATGTAATCAATTTCTCATTGGATGAGAGCTCCAGGGAGAGGACGCGGAAACCTGTTGTAGCGATTAGTAACCTCTGCTGAAGGCATCGTTTTCTTCTCTGCACTTACAAATATTTAAAAATAAAACCATAAATGATAAAAAAAAAAAAAATCTTGTTAAACCATGAATTATAAAAATGTTCTTTACAGTTTTAAATCTTGACACAGGAAATCAGAGGGATTGCTTGAAAATGTCACAGCTGCACAGAATTTGTTCTTTGTTGCAACTACAAAAGGCACCATGGCAATAAGAGGAAATGGATAATTGAGCAAATGTAATAGAGCTTACAGCAAAATCTAGATGTAATTATGATTCATGGGTTATTAGTGGGTAAAATGGAATGTGCCCTCAACGGCATGTTAAATGTGTCACTTGATTTTTTGTCCTTAAGGCAATGGGTTTAATGTACCTAGCAATATGGAGCTATATGCTCATTATCACAGCATAATAATGAATTTCCTTTAGTTCAATATAAGTTACCTTCACTAAGGAAGTTATGTTTTGTGTCCCAGTTGTCTCTGTCTGTTATTTACTTGGATATCTATGTTCAATTAAATTTGGTAGAAAGTCAGGCCGTGGGCCAAGAAGCAAGTGATTACTTTGTAGCCACGTCAGCGGCTGGCCTTAGGGATAGCAATTTCGGTCGGTCGGTCAGTCCAATACTGAAATATTTCAACCATTATTGGGTTGATTGTCATGAAATTTGGTATAGACATTAATGGTCCCCAGAGGACAAACCCTACTGAGTTTGGTCATCCATTATTGTCTGAAGTAGCTTCACAACTATTGGATGAATTGTTCATGTTCTGCTCGTGATGAATTGTAACTTTGGTGATCCCCTGAAATTATATCTAGTGCCATCAATTTTTATTTTACCTGCAAAATCAGTGTCATTCAGAGTTTTACATAATCATCCTTTCAAATGCAATGACGTAAGATTTGCACCATGCAGACACTAGCACAAATGGCAAGAAATCTGCAACTGTAGCTTGGTGCGTATATTTCATAAATACAGCACATCTTTGGGGTAGCATGAACACCGGAACCTGAACAACTGGCGCAAAAGCCTTAGTAAATACGGCCACAAGTTGTTGCCACAGGTACTGCATGGAATACCTGTCCTTACAGCAGCATAAGTTCTTTCTTCTCTCCAATGTATTAAAATGGTTGTAATCTATGACCATAGACTGTTAAATTCAAAAAGCCATAAATTAATGTTCAATGCCAGATGGATGACAGGCTGGCTTCACTAATGCTTTGCTGACTGCCACAAATTATACCTTCCTTATTGTTAGATATACAGAAGCTAATGACTAACCAATGGTCTAGTTGCATCATTTATCAGCAGCTTGCATTCAGTGGTCAGTCAGTACAAACCTAATTTTAATTATGGATGTGCAGGTCATCTTATTTTAGACCCATATGTGTTCAGCAGATTTTAAATCCAAACAAAGCCCACCAGTCCTCTGCCACACTATTGTTTTTTAAACATATAAATTCCTCCAGTGCAAATATTCAGAAAACAATGTGTTAGTGATATGCAGAGAGAGTTTTCTATTAGTATGTTTATACACTGCATTTGCATATTCAGATTTCTCTTGGGTATTGTATAATATTGCTAGCAATTTAGTATTTAATATACAATTTTATTATATATAAAATTATAGGGCTAAAGTAGAATATAATGTTGCAGTACCTTCGATTAGCAAAAGCTGTGAGACTGTATAATTTATATACTGTATTCAAATGTCTACATGATGTTTTAATGTGACGTCAAATCAGCAGACAAGTCCAAGGCATCTTATGATCACTGAAAAAAATGTGCTTCATTTTAATTTGATAGACATACAATTAGTCCCCTGGACAAGTTTAAATTTAGAGCTGCTGGAGATGATTGCTTTTGAACTGACCCCCATATGCAAGAAGTTGAGACACTATTGGTTCTGCTCCCAGCTGGATGGGTCTATGTTGGAAATGGACAGACCTTGTCAGACCTTCTCTGTGCCTCTTATCTGCTATGGAAGACAGGATAAAAAATGACAGACATGTGTTGACTGAAGCTTCTCATTAGCACTGGGGAGAGCATATGACCCACCATTTACCCCTCGCACTGCATGGCAACTTAGCCAGGATCGGATCTGATTGAAAATTAAGTGGTGCACAAAAGCCTGTCCAATCTGCGGAGGGAAATGTGTGCATGAAGACGAGCAATCTGTAGCAGGCAATTGCTATGAGCAGAGACAATCACGGCGAAGGTTGCGGCACATCAAGCAAGTAGTTTCAGTGCATTCAGCACATCCAATTATCTGGGAGATCATACATTTAGAAAACCTTCAGACATTTGGCTCCCAATAAACCGTCCATGCCAGATCTTCTCAATTTTTTTTTATTTACTACTTACTGTTCGGTTGCACTACATCATTTACTTTGCTATTTCATCATGATGTTGGGAAACAATGATCAAGTTTTTTACATGGGCTGTGTTTCAACATTTGAGCTGAGCAGGTGTTGCTAGATTACATCATACCTGTATAAAGTACATGTTCAGGGGGGGCTCAGCTTTTCTTAGATAAAAGTAGGGGGGGGGGGGCGCCAAGGAAAAAAGGTTGGGAACCACTGATTTAGATGACTAAATGGGTGTAATGTAAAATATGTTAAGTTAGCAGTCAGCCGATGTAGTGTCATGCTTAATACGCATGACAGGGTATGGGCAGTGCAATAATAATAGTACTGTTTTTAATCACAGTTATGCCTGCCCAGCAATATGATCCTGAATATACATTAGAATTACTGCCAAAACGTGATTAATGACTGCTATGTCAGAACCTAGAATAGCACTTACTGTAATACCTGATATCTTTAAATTGCTTTTGTTGGCAGACCAACAGTCCAAAGCCAAAGATACTTAGTTTACTACTACTTCTTGAAACTAGATAAAAGCTGCAAATGTAAACATTAACTAGAATAACAGTCTCACTTAAGTAAGCCTAGGTAAATATCCTAAACTATTAGGGATGTGAAGGGTACAGGGAGTGTAAGGTGCATGTTGTGTATGGGTGCATGTTGTAGGCTACAGATTGTGTTTATACTTACCTAGATCGGAATACAATGCGAGCTACGCTACCTGCAGATGTGGTCAGGCAGCCTGGGATCTGCTCTCTGCAAAATACAAATTAGAACAACTTTTTATCTTAGTGTATTTTTTTTTACTGCTGTACAGCAGTTACATTTTACTTTTTTGTACCAAACCAGGCACAGCAATAACGAACATCTGTAATTAGGCTGTCTATAAAAGTAGGGCTTGTTTAACTATAGTGCTTTTGTTGTTATGTGCTTCCCTGGCATCTCAGCAGAACAAACTCTTTGTGGATGACTCCCCTGGGCTGTGCCAAGAAAAACATGCTCATGAAGCATCATAGCATCTGGCCTCCAGAGAGATTCTACCTTAGTGATGTTTCCCACTGGAGAGGCACTCCAGTGAGATCAACTTGTGTACAGTAAAGGGCTTCAGAGCCTCCTGTGCATTCTTGCTTTCTTTTTAATGACTCTGTGGCACCATTAGTGCTGCAACCTCTGTACGAGACCTGGCATTGTCATCGACAGCAGTGCCAAAGAACAAGCTCCTCATTAAAATCTAGACCTGTGGATCATTAAGTTTGCAAGGACATCCAAACCATTGTCAGCTGCAGGGTCTTGGTGCCGGCCGACTCTGAAGTTAGAGTTGGTGTACATAACAATCTGCTTTGATGATCAAGGGTTTTGCTCTAAAATGAGGTTGACCTGTCTGAGACCAGATATCAAATCAAAAAATTAACTGACTTTTGCAGGCTCTATACTCTTGTTTATTTTGGAGATATTGACAAATGCACTTTATTATTTCTTCTGGTACAATATTCTGAAATTTGGACATAAAATATAATGGATGTGGCATCTGGCTAAATGTTCCTGTTGAATTCTGCAGCACTCAGGGCAGAGGAGATTAATGTTCCAGTTCAGTCTATCCAGATTATGTGCTCATCTGCTGTGTATCAGATCAGTTGATGCAGGATCAGATTGATTTTTTTTTTACTAAGAGCCACACACACAAGCACTACAGAAGCTGGGTGACTATCTTTGGTGTGTGTACATTGATGGCATAAGAAACAAGCTTATATGATATTACATATTTTTGGGTCTTTGTTACTCTGAAATGGATATTTGTGACAACAACCTTATCACAGTTAAGAAAAAGGCAAAATAAGGGCAAACAAGCTATAAAAAGAGAGAGAAAGTTTCTAAGGGAGCTACATATCCTAACAACATTCTGGGCTTGCATAAACTCATTGTCAGTCATTGTGCCATTTAAATGGTCAGTAAGAGAATTATGTTATTAGTTTGACATGATGCAGAGAATAGAGAAATACAAGACCACGTTCATGGCATTACTACCAGAGAGAATTCAATGAAATTACTTTTCGGAACAGGAATGAATGATGCCTCCATGACTCACTCTGCCATATATTAATAGGAGACATTAATAAGGGCTATTGTCTGGAGCAATGACAGTGAGTATTAATATGTCCCTTGTAGGTGGACAAATCAGTGTTTCACAAAACTCGATCATTGGAAAACTTCGAGTAACAGAACATTGGCAACCTAAATCAGTGCAGGGGCATAACAGTGAAACAAAGATAATGTCGCTTTTTTCATTGATTTTTTTTTTTTTTTTTTATTCTCCAGTCTCCATCTTTGACACGGGCATCTGTTAATGATAGTCACATCACTGAGTACATGGCACCCTTAGCCTCCCTTATTATAGCTGAATGAAGACAGATGCAGTAGAAAAACAGTGTAGATGTATGACATAGCTGTAGGGAGTGGCATTGACCCATTTGCTGAAAACTGATATGTTCAGGGAAATTTCAAAGCACAATTGTCTCATCACTCTTTGTGTCTCCGCTAGTAGCTCTTCTCATGCAGTGGACAGGAAGGGTGCATTGAAGAAGAAAAGAGAATAACCAACAATAATACACATGAAATTAGGTGCAGAAATTAAAAATATGATGAGGGTGAAATGTTAAGGTGAATCAAAACTCCCCACATGTACACATTTGAAAATCTATGATCTTGGTGTTTTCCAAGTAAAGGCACTCAGAAATTAAGATTACTGATACCTGCAATCAGGGGCACAAGAAATATGACGAACAACTGTACAGTGTGGTTTCAAATGGAAAATGAGGGCCAAAGTTACTGCAGATGGCGAGGACAGTTAATATTTACTGAAGGACACGGCCTGGAGCAGCTATCCCTTGTGCTGTATAACAAGGATGAGGAGCTACAGTAGTCTAATTTTAAAGGCTGCAGGTTCCGTTTGTTTATTCACAGCCCTGACTCCTGTCAAAGTGACAAAACACTAAACCCCAACATGTCACCTAAATTAGCTGGTAAGTCATTGGTTATAGGTTTATATGGCAGCTCCTGTCATAAGTGGGTTTTGCTACAAGCTGTTACCTTCACGATCAAGAGTAAATTACAGCTTCCTGACCTGCTCATCTTTATGTTGATAGCCCAAAAGCATATTGAAATCACAAGACTATGATCCAAATGTGAAAGCATAGGCCTACCCCCAAAACTCAAAACACTGTTGGCACCTCCTGTCACTCCAAAACTGATTGAGAAGTTTTTTTTATGAAAACCCTCACAAGCAGCCTTGTTACCCTGTTTTGTACTGGGTTGCTTCTAGGGGTGAGGGATAAATCGATCAAGCCCAGTTACAAGAAAGCGTTGCCCCAGCTATACTGGAGGATGAAATGAAAAGTTGAATAAACATTGAGAAAAGCCAGCAGCATCTGTAGTGTGTAACAATGTACACATTTTTCTTTTAAGTGTTTGGTCAGACAGTGATCATCAAGACCATCTAGCTTCAGACGCAAGTAAAGTTTTACACAGAATGCACTGTATTAAGAACCTAAACATGGAGTCCCCTTTCAATTTAATGAATTAAATTGGTTTGAATCCAGAAGTGATCGGAGTCAAATTGTGATGTCAAGAATTTGAATCAAATCGTGAGATTCCCGAAGATTCCCGCCCATAGTTGTTTTCTGCCTGGCAATTGCCATCCTCTTCCTTCTCCTCCTCCTCAACCATAAGACAATGATCTGTAGCATAGCTATTATAACTGATGATTGCAAAGCACTGTGATGAAGAGATGTGTGGACACTGGACATTCGCTTGTCATCCTATACTTTAATTTGATTCATAGTTGTCGGTGTGCCCTTGAATCTTGGAAACACGATGAGCTTTGCTGTCAGTAGTTCTTCTAATGTGATTTTAATCTCATCTTGCTTGGATGCCTCTTTTCTTGATCTTTTGTTGTGTGTATGTAGTTAATTTTTTCCTTTTGTTGGAGAAAGTCCAGTCGCAGATGGAGGTTGTATAGAGGAGTGATATCAAAGTGATAACACCTGCAAGAATTTTAGCAAATTTAGCAACCATCTCTTTGAGGCTTGTTATTAATTTGTGTTTAATTGCAACATCTACTTCAAACAGCAGCTAGGCTGATTAAATCACACGATTACATTATGTTATAAGCTGCATTCTTTCCCTACATAATATTTTATGCAGCAAGCTGGAAGCTCCATTGTACAGTGTGATTAAAGGGTTTGATTTATGTTCTGTAGATTCTTTACAGTCTGTCTTTGTGTTAGTAAGCATTATGAATTCATGTTGTTATATTCTTATATTTTCTTGTTTGTGTTCATATTATTTCACTTCATTTATTAGGATCCTCATTAGTTGTAGTCCAAGCAACAGCTATTCTTCCTGGAGTCCACATAGACGCCCACCAACACAAACACGATACAACACATTACATAACCCAGCTCTCATCAGTAAAAATCACTCTGAACAAACAGAAGAAAAAGAAAATAAGAAAATCTATTATCTAGACAGTACATTGCACTATAAAAAGTCTAGATAAAGCCTACCTACCTTTTTCACCAGATGTTGTTTCAATGACCGTTTAAAGCAATTCTTACTGTTCTTCTGAATAATATGCTCAGGCAGAGTGTTCCATGCAACCATAGCTCCATACATTGCAGTAGAGGTGCTCTGATGAGGATTTTTTGGGCAGATCACAGATTGCTGAAAGCAGTATCGGCCGATACGATCACTGGCTCTATTTGAAGCCTTTTATTTATCATGTAGCAATATATAGTATACTGTATATTTATTTAATTAGTCCTAAAAACAATGTATTAAGTAAATTAACAGATGATAAAGTATCATGAATTGACAACTGTTTATTTTATTGCCAGGAAACATGGCCAACAAATTCCACTCCCTCAGTCTTAAAGACTTAAACCATAGCAGCCTTTACCTGGTTACTGTGGACATCTTATAGCTTAACAATTATAGCTCTCCTGTGGAACAAAATACAAAAACAGAACAAACAGAATCCTTACAAATTTACTTCAACAATAAAACCTGCTGTAGCCAAAATATTTAGGAGATAAAGGAGCACAGGCATCTTGAGTCGATGATAAATTTTGAAGTTGGCGCTTTTGTTCTGGACAGCTCAGACAGGTTCTGTGGGCTTTAGGGGTTAGAGAGAGGAGCAGAGAGAGGGAGAGTGGGCTACAAAGGAGTCAAAACTGTCACCATTGAGATTTGAAAATGAGGGAAATTTAAAGAAATAAAAATACAATGTTAATTCCATATTGTACTGTTAGTATATTGTTAATATTACTTATAGTTACTATATTCATTATAATTTGATATAGTTTACCACTTGTATAGACCTAATATTATTTCACTGGGTTTTCATTTATTAAATCCTTGTGCAAGAAGCACAGTCTACATCTTTTACATAGGCCTACTGCCACTGGCTTTACCAGAGGAGAGAGTAGCAAACACTTTAAATACTATTATTATTAATATTTAAACGGGAGTATACTGGGTGAGAACAGGAGGGCTGATATGATGAGAGGAGTAGAGAGAGAAGTGAGGTAATGTGAGGCTACATCCACACTACTACATTTTTTTGTGTTTTATAACAAATACAATCTTCTCCGTCCACAGCAGCATTTTAGCTGTGTGTCAGAGTTGATCTCCGTCAATATTAAAAAGACTGAAAATACACATCTTGTGGCCGTTCACGTAGACGGCATGCTCGTGCCAGTGTAAACATGGAGCAAATGGTCTTTGGCAAAAGAAGAAAGTAATACAGACGAAGAACCACACAGGAATCTTTTTTGCATTGACCGACAACGAAGTAGAACTGTTACTGAAAGCAACACTAGAGTACAAAGACTGTGAAGGCGGAAAACAGACTGGGAGTTTTCGTAAAGTAAATACGGCGACATGCACAGTAGCCTGCAAGTGTTAGACATAGGGATGAGGATCGTTAATTTTTATTGATACGGATACCCTTATTGAGACTGCTTAACGATCCAATTTTTTATTTGTTGATTGATTTTATTGATACCACTATCGATACTTTACTATTATTTAGTGATGGTTATTTAGTAAGACATGAGGTAGGCCTGCAGGGTATGAGGAAAATATTTAATGTGCGATAACTTGCGATAAATAAACATATATTGAAGTGTGCATATTAACTGCCTGGTTGTTTTTAATTTAATATTTTAAATACAGCTAAATGTTGTTTCTAGAGCAGCAACATTAATGTTTACAACAGCAAAGTAACTCAATAACTTTATCTGACATCACAAGTAGTGAGTGACGTATAGAAAGAATAACATCAGTCTGTATCAGTCCCTCCTCTCTCGCTGGCTGCAGGTAACGTTACCAGGTAGGAGGAGAAGTGGCTGGTTTGTCTCAGCCAGCAGCTGAGTTTTTAAGACTACAGACCAGTCTGTGCTCCAGACAGACTATTATATTTAGCTTGTTTTTAACATTTGGCTAATGCCAAGCTAGCGTTAGCTGTTTTTGTATAAAACAGGATGAGATTCTGAGGACAGATGATTTAATTAACCATTTCTACATGTTTAACGTTACCTTACAGACAGGTGTATTGATAAAAGTATTGTCTTTTTACTTGCGAAGGTTTTATCGCACTTCACTTATGACTTACAGTAACGAGCGTAGCTGTCATCAACTAACGTTACAGTAGTTTGGAGCTAACTTAACCCTCACCGTATTCCACCACGACGGCGCAGCCTCTCACTCTGCTGTGTGTGTGTGTGTGTGGGAGCCGACAGAGAGCAAGCAGAGACTGCACCCTGATGATTGTCTTTGATTGCGTTTCAAATTAAATCAAATTTGACGCTCGAGACATAACGTTAACGTTATCATAGCCCGCAAGTCTCGATAGCAGTATCGATAAGCTCGAACCTTATTGATTTAAGGGTTTTGAGAAATTTTGGAACCGGGTCCTTTTGGAACCGGGTCTCGATCCCATCCCTAGTTACACAGTACAAAATATTTCAATAAAAATAATGAAACTAAAGCTGTCACTAGTATCGTGTTTTTGTTTTGCATGACTGAAAAGACAATCAGGAAGCCAAATGTGAGTGTCTGTGTCATCGTTTAATAAAGTCCTCCATTTTTGCCCACGGATTCGCCATTTTAATCTGGACGAGAGGCGTAAACATCAAAACGTCTCCGTTTTAAAATGGAAACTTGAGAGAGAGTGGCAGTCAGCTGATTAAGGGGCACCTCTCTTTGCATCAGATACTCACTGAAGGATCAGTCTCTGCCTGATGCGTTGTGGTCAAGACAAACCCTGGTAGCGGGCGGCATGTGGGTGCGATGAGGACTATGGTGCTAGCTAGCTTTGAAAACCGCTCAGACTGCATAGTGAAACCAATTTAGCTACCATTAACAGTTTGTCTGGCGAGTATTGCATCACCTGATCGGGGTTTCTGATCGGCCTTTTTACGGACGACCGATCAAACTAGTTAAAGCCGTTATGGCCGATAACGATCTGTGACCGATCGATCGGAGCACCCTTACATTGCAGTGTTCTTCATCATACTGGTTTTTGCTTTGGGTAATGTAAATATACCCTCAGTAGCATGCCTGGTATAATAGTCGTGCACATCTGAGCTCCAACATAGCTGTCTATGTAATATCTTGGTAATTTAGTAACAGAAATATTTTTTAGAAAATAAATCAAAGAGGCAGTATGTCTATCTTTTACCCGTAACCAGGTTAAACAGCTATATATTGTATTTACATTAGTTTTATAAGAGCATCGAAGTGTACAACGTGCTGCTTTATTCTGAGCAACTCCAAGGAAGCACTGGACCAAACCACTGAGCAATTATCCAGTTGAGAAAGAACTAATACCTTTAATAATCTGTCCCATTACATTTTTGGGTAAAAATTTAGAACATCTCCTAATCACTGAAATACCTCTTCCCATCTTACTCACCAATTCATCAATATGCGTAGACCATGATAATTTACTATCTATTGTAATACCTAAAAGTTTGATCTCTTGAACTTGTTCAACTGCAGCATCATTAACATTCAACTTTAATCTAGGCTCTTTTCTTGAGCAACAATTTCTCCCAAATGCTATGCTCTTTGTTTTAGAGACATTAAGAACTAGTTTGTTATTCTTTACCCATTCAGCTACAGACTGCAATTCCCTATTTAAGACAAGTTCTTCAATCGTGGTTTCTGCCATGTATACTGTTACATCATCATCATAAATGCTAACTTTTACCCTATACGTGATTAAGGGTAGTTCATTTGTAAACACAGCATATAACAATGGACTTAAGCAGTTTCCTTGAGGAACTCCACAGCTAATATGATTATCATCAGAAAAACTTCCATTAAATAAAAACTCTGTTTCCTTTTGGTCAAATAGCGCTCCAGCTAAAGAATTGCAGTCTGATTGAATCCACAACATTTTAGTTTTTTGAATAACCCATGATCAATTATATCAAAAGCTGCACTGAAATATAATAATATAGCACCTACTAATTTGTTACTGTCGATTTCTTTGAGCCCTTCATCTGACATTTGAGTCAGTGCAGTTTCAATGGAGTGCCCCTCTCTATAAGCATGCTGGTAATCTGTGTTTAAATCATTAACAGAAAAATAAAATTGTATTTGTTCATAAACAATTCTTAACCGACTCATTTGACGACTATTGGGGCCTGAATGGTACATTTCCATTCTTGGATAATGGTATAATCTTTGCAGTTTTCCAAGCTTGTGGACAAACCAATTTCTCCAAACTCAGGTTAAACACATAGCAAACAGGAATGGCAATCAGGTCTGCTACTATTTTTAATAGTTTCCCATCCAAATTATCAATACCTGATGGTTTGTCTTTATGTCCACATAACAATTTTTCCACATAACTTACAGTACTTCAGTAGTTATCATACGGTAAACTTGCCAATCTGAACTCAACTGTCATTCTTTTTGCTTGATCCCTCTGTATCATACAATCCTTAAATTCATCATCAATCCAGGGGGATCTAATATTTCTGATAGTCCTTTTTTTCACAGGTGCATGTTTATCAATAACTTTCATCATTTGCTTATTCAAAGCTTCAAGTGCTTCATCTGGATCATCTTTCATCAACACACTTTCCCAGCTTATTTTTCTTACATCCTCAATGAAACGGTCTTCACGAAAGTGTTTGTATGATTTCTTAACGATGATCTTAGGTCCTGCTTTAGGCACCTTTGTCTTCCTCACTATTGCCACTACGTTATGATCACTACAACCTACTGGTATAGATACGACATTGGAATATAACTGCTGAATTAGTGAAGATATGATCGATACATGTTCTGTATCCATCACTTTTTATACACACTCTCGTTGGTTGTGATGTGCTTACATATACAATAATAAAATAATATAATAAAATAAAATCAGACACAAACTACAGAGTAGACAACACTAATATACACCCTATGAACAAAACAATATAGACATATTGACAAATAGTGCAGTAATCAGAGTGCAAAGAATGCAAGAGTAAACTATTCTCATTATGTACATGTTGAAGGTGGATATGATATACAGGTACACATACATGCATACATATACACATGTTCACAGTGTGATGGAGCATAGTGCAAAGGATGCTGGAAAAAATAAATGACACCTATGACCTGAGGTAGGTGTATTGGTATACAGTATATACAATATGACATAGTATGAACATAGTATGAGCAGCACTGAAATAGAGAATGGTGAATAAATAAATAATGAGTGGAAACCAGTAAACAGGTGCTGATTAGAGACAGAGTTACCGGGTTATTGAACAGGAACTGTTCCTGACACTGTAAGTCAGAAATCGGCTATTCATCAGAGTGATGGCTTTTGGGAAGAAACTGTTCCTGAGTCTGCTGGTTTTGGCGTACAGTGCTCTGTAGCGCCTACCAGAGGGGAGGAGCTGGAACAGGTTGTGTCAGGGGTGAGATGGATCTGCAGTGATGTTTCAATATACTAATATCTTGACAAACTAACAGAAATAAATAAGTAGATGTTTACATTTAGTTCATTGATCCAAAAAATATGAAGGGGAGAGCTATAGATAGGATGAATGTCGTGGGTTCAAACCCTGGTTGCTCCGGCCTTTCTGTGTGGAGTTTGCATGTTCTCCCCGTGTCTGCGTGGGTTCTCTCCGGGTGCTCCGGCTTCCTCCCACCATCCAAAGACATGCGGACTAGGTTAATTGTTGACCCTAAATTGTCCTTAGGTGTGAATGTGAGCGTGAGTGGTTGTTTGTCTATGTGTGGCCCTGCGATGGACAGGCGACCTGTCCGGGGTGTACCCCGCCTTGCGCCCGATGTCAGCTGGGATTGGCTCCAGCCCCCCCGCGACCCTGTATGCAGAATAAGCGGTTGACGATGGATGGATGGATGGTTTGTGCTGTTTCCCAAAAAATCTTTGGGCAATTGTCCTATGCTATATATGTCTGTGAAGATTCTCAGTCATCCAGGTCTTAGTTATCCAACGAAGGTTAAGTCAAGGGCAACTGGACTTGGTTGAAGATACTGGAAGACGTTTCGTCCCTCATCCAAGGGACTTCTTCAGTTCTGACTGACGTTTAAGTTTCCTGGGAAGTGATGAAAGGACAGCATTGTAAGTGGAGGATAAGTGGTGGCGTAGACCCCCTCCCCTGTTCAATGACGGCTTCTCAACCCAGGTGTAGATGGCTTCCTTGACACCTCTTTCAAACCATCCATCTTCTCTGTCTAAAATGTTCACCTGGTGGTCCTAGCGGAATGTAACTACTAAAGTTTTTTTAGAGGAAAGAAATAACCATATCCAACTTCAAATGTAAGAAAAACATACTTAGCAAAAGTTGATCATCTTATCCAGTGGTACTTAAACTGAAGGGGGATGTAGTGCAATATGATTTATGTAGGAAAATTTAAAAAAGGTCTTCTGGCACTATCGTGCTGACCTGTGTGACAGTTTATTAGGACCATTGGAGATTTAAAAAATAGATAAAACTCACAAATTTATGAAAAAACACTCAGGTATACAGAGGTGCTGTTGTGGGGAGAGAAAAAGTCACGGAAAGCATAAAAAAAATCCACAATGCCTGGAGCCCATTAGATAATGCTGAGGTGCTAACTGTCACCATAAACAACAACATGTTAACATTTATTTACATTTAATATTCAGATCATTCACAATAATCATTCACATTCAACAGGGGGAGACACGTAGAAACTGCTGTCTGACTTTCTGTCTTATCAATTTCCTCCGCTCTATTTGAGTACTATGGACAGCGCCACGCCTACACACACACACACACACACACACCCTAACTTATGCTGCGTTCCAGACTACTAAGAACTTGGAAATTTCCGACCTCCAACTAGAAAAAGTACTGTCAGATTTCCTACTTGTGAACTTATATACTTATATACCCCTACTTCATGAGTAGCAGATGAATGATGTCACAACAATGGTTGCGCCCATGGAAGCACAAATTGTAAAAACGTAAACCATAACTGAAAAGGCAACATAAAGCATATTTGCATGTATTTAATCAGAAGTATACATACACTCATATATTGTAAAATCTGATCTGCATATAAGTTGATGTAGAAATGTTACAAGGTTGTTTGTCATTATAGGTCTATAACAAAAGGTTGTTAAACTAAACGAAAGTTTGTAGTCCGTTCATGCTACACACACAGAACTTAACAGATGATTAAATGTGTATAAAATATGGTAAAATAAAAAAAATATATATTTATTTTAATAGGCTGTTATACATTTATTTATACAGCCTACAAAAGCTATGTATATTCAAAAATGTTGTCTGTTATTATAGGTACACCACAGGCACTGTTGAGGGTTCAATTGTGTGCACACTTCACAAAGAAACATCAGTCAGGTCAGCAATGTTTTTCGTTCACTTTCGGTGTAATGCACCACCATGCACCTGGAAGAACGCTTTGAGGTTAGATATTTCAACTTGGAAATATACCCGTTCTGAGCAGTCTGAAACGCTGCAGTAGCCAGACTCACTTAGCTGTTGGGCTTACTGTAATCATATGTCAAAATATTTAGACACCAGAAAGCATTGAACTACTTGCAGCATACAGTGACGCTATAGGCCAGTATGTGGGGCTTGCAGATTCTGATAATTACAAAGGAGGTACCAGATTCAACAAATTAAGCCCTTTGGGGTGGGTGAAATCACTTTCCCCTTCCAGCGTTGCCAAGGGGAATAGCCTACAAGTTGTAATGCACTAGTTGAACCTGAAGGGTTGTGGGTGGAGCCCAGAAAGTTCCCTTGAGCCCAGCTGTGTTCAATTAATCCACAAACTAACAGACCTGTTTCTCACATATTTATGATTTTATAATCTTTTGTTTGTAAATTTACATTTTTAATCTCTGATTAATTGTGTTTTTCTCTGAATATTACCTTTCCCACGGCTCCTTTTTTCTTTCTTTTTCTTTTTTTTTACGCCATCGTAGACCTGAATAGTTTCTTTTGTTTAAATGAAATTCAACTGGGCTCTGTTTGTATTTGTTGCTTCCCCAATAATGATTGATAAGAATTCAGTTTACATGCTTAGAGCTTCTGAAGGCGGGCATGACAGAAACATTTTGAGAACCACTGCTCTAATCTATTATCCATTACCACAACTTTTAGACTCATTGAGCACAAAAGTAAGTCCCACATAAGCGCTATAAATAAACACCCCAAGAACTGTTCAAGAGGTCCAAGCCAAAGAGAGATGTCCATGTCAGGTAGAACTGTAAATTGAACAGTAAAATGGAAATTAAAATTAAACAAACAAGACATAAACATGTAAGTTTTGTTCAAGCAAAACTGTCTGTTTTGCTTAAACTAATTGAATCATTGCATTAATCATTTGAGTAAAAATAGAAAATATAGACTGTGTTTTATTCAACCAAACACGTATGTTTAACTGCAGTAAAAAGTTAAGTTGTTGGTTTTCTATAGATGATCAAAAACAACCACAAGCAAATCATAAATATTACATAAAAACTTTGTGCTGCATTGATTTGAAGGATAACAAGCTTGGCTTTGATATTCAACAAGAACATGTTCCTTTTGAAAGACATGTTTGAATTTAATATATTTGATCTACAGCACCTCATACTGCCAGAGGCGTATGTAATATGATAAATTTAATTATTTATATGCTACATTGCACCGCTACACTACACCTACAGAAGCAGCAAATGTATTTTTAGGTTAAAATTAATTGGTACTGTTTACTGTAATTTTATTGTTTTGAGTGCAATCCAATGGAGACAACGTTAAAACCCCTGCAGATTTATACGTTCAAAGACAAGGAACTGTTGTCTTTGATCGACGGGTTTATCTATAGCTTGCTCAGCTTCAAAGCATCCCATATTCATTTGCATGTTCATTATGTGCCTAAAATGGCCAATTACTCCATTAGAGGCATGTGCAGGGGACTGGGCCACGGATCCTGAACAATCATATGACAAATTAGCCAATTAAACATGTTTGATGTTCTTCCCCCCTGTAGTGCTGAATAAGAGGTTGACTGTGCAGAATAATGTCATTGATGTTCGCAAGAGGAATTTCTGAAAAAGATGAGAGTACTTATAATAATAACAAAAATTGAATAGATGTTGTCTTTCAAGTTACTTTTTCTTTTTTGCAAATACAGGGCTTAAAATTTTAATTTATTTAGCTACCCATTTGTGCTGTCATCTAAAAAGTTTATATAAACCCTTTCAAACTCTTTAGACTATTGATTAATTGGCCAATTGAGTCCAGTTGCACGTGTGTTTACTTTCAGTGAAGGGGCTCCAAAACCATTTTTGATGGCAAGATGGCTTTCCATTAAAGTATTGGTTAAAAGCCCTTTTCATGATCAAACCATTATCCTGCCTCCTCCCTCTCTTTTGTTTCCACCCAATTTCTCCATCCTGGATATCAAGCCTTTGAACAATTTGGTGAAATAAAAATGAACAATAGCTGGCAACATTGCTTGAAGCAGTGTGTTTGTGAGTAAGTCTAGGAAACAGAGATGGAGAGAAGAACAGAGTGTGGAGGGGGGGGGTTGACTGGGTTGCAGTATTGTGGGCGTCTTCTAATATCAAAGTGTTGACTTCATTCTATGTATAGCGCAACCCATCTGACCCAGTGACGTGACAAATGTGTTGGATTTTCAGGTGCTGGTCAATGCAATAAAGTGAGAAATGGATTTCTTTTGAGGAAGAAAAGAGATAATGGAGACAAAAAACCTCTAGGTTTCATCTTTTCGGTAGGCCTGAGGAAAAACGTCTGCTCCAATTAGTGTACACATGACCAGCATATTTTATTTAAAAAAAAAAATAATAATAAATATATATATATATATATAAAAACAATGCTAGATTTTGAGCTTGAGATTTGAGTTTATATTATATTATGAGTAGTGTGAGTTAGTTAGTGTATGTTGCAAACTGGCAGGATGCAGAAGATGAATATTTCCCCAATTCCCACTAATATTATAGCTTTTTTGTGTCTCCTAATTAGGAAATTGCAGTAGTGAATGCTGATGTACAGTTTCAATATTCAGCACATACAGTGCAGTGCAAAGGCTCCTTTTGGATTTCAGTCTATCAGTTTGAATGAGAGTCTGTCAAAAGCAGTAATGACTGAGCTGGCTGCCAGTCCGACAGATTACTCCATACATCAGAAAACATTAAGATTCCTGACAAAACCATCAGCAAGAAAAATGCATGTTCTGGACACAGAAAAAATGCTTTACAGTCCAGCTGACCCGGACCTGTTTTTCCCTCCTTTCTGATGGTCATGGTAATCGCAATGCGCAAGAGTAATAATAATATGTTATATATATCTTGTACCAAAATGGCAGATCTTCAGGTATGCAAGGAAAATCCCTTATTACCTTCTCATTATTTACATTTTCATCTGCACACTATTAATTAGGAAATCTAGACGTTTGGAGATGTCATAATACTTTTAAAAAGACCTGTGTGGGTGCTGAAATAGTGGCAGGTGAATTTGTGACACGTTGTGTTTTTTTCCATCCCCATTTGTGAAACTGAATGTTTTATGACCCGATCAATAAAGGCTGTAGAGTATGCCACATCTGGGGCAGCAGATCTATAGGAATTCAAGTCTTTATGGTTCCCAGCTATGAGTCGAGTGGCTAGATAGATGATAATAGAGTCCTTTAACCTAATGCTGACCCCACTGTGGTATGAAAAGCAGGACTCAGGAGGCATTGTGATAATCAGTGTTACTGTCGGTCAGTATAAGTTTCTGCTTTATTCTCAGAATTGTAGACTGTGGGTTTGTGCTTGTGTCCATTAACAACTTTAATATAATACTAGGCAGTTTATAAAGCTGGAGAAAAAAATAGACATATGACAGACTGGAATTTTATACACAGAGTACAGAAATTCTCAGAGGCTGAACTTCCAAAATAAACTCATTCTGAGTCAAAGAAGCAAACATCTTTTGAGTGCAAAAAAGCTCTCTAGGTGAAATGTAAATGTTGTTAGCCTCTTGCGGTCAGCAGAACAGCTAACTAGTACTCCACAGACCTATTTCCACATTATGCCAACACAGCAGGTTAGCAGAGGTCGCTTATCCCAGCAATTCACATCCACTGACTCCGGCTGACTAGCTAACCTTCACACACTGTAAACCAGTGTGACTACTACTCTGCTGAGCCTCCATCATATTAAGACACAAGATGTATTCTGTCATATTAACATATTAAGTGTTTAAATCAACGAGTGAGTAGTTTATGACCCAACTCTAAATCTAAGAAATTTTTTCATGTTTTGTAAAATCCCAGTCTGTGAACGTAGGGCCCAACTGTTGGAAAGAAAATATTCCACAGTCTGTATGCTGTATGCTAGTCCAAATATAGACTGCAGCAGTGTGTTGATTTGAGATGTCTGCCTAGGTGTGTTCAGCCCCTGGGTCACTGTCCTCTATCATGTCATCAACAAGACCTGCTACTAAAGGCTTACGCCTATGTAATGAACTCTACTGGGATCAGATTTAAGAGGTGAACAAAGCCTCCCTTATTGCTATCTCCTCCTCTGACTTTCTATCTTGATCTACCTCCGTCTCGCTCTCTTTTGGGTGTGTGGTGGCATAAAATCTGGTAGAAAATTAGATTAAACCAATCTGCATATTGTAGAAAATGTGTTTTCCTGAAAACTAAAACAAAAACAAACAATGCTTATAAATAATTTAAGCCTTAATTTTTTTTTTTATCCACAGCCTTGCTCACTTGCATAATGCATTTTAGTAATTTAATATGAGCTCCAGGTTACAACATTGCTATGCTGTAAATACAACACGACTCAATATGAGTCATATGTTTCCCATTCTCTTTTATTAAAAATTAATATGATCCATTAGAACATACAACACAGCTACCAGTACAAGGATCTTACAGAGTTAGAACACAAGTCCAGTAAACTGAAAGTGGTCCAGTTTGGTTGTAGTGCAGTTTGATTTGGATGCTCCAAACACCTCTGTAGCCTTAGAAGATGAAGGTGGGAGGGGTGAGCAGAATGGGTGTGGTGAGGTTTGAGTAAAGTCTGCTGGATGATAATGATCCCCTTCAAGGTGAAAGAGGAGGGGGTGGAGCGTAATACATCAAAGATTAAGACATGAGGAAGAGCAGCGGCCCTGATGAGAGATGGGAGGGAGAGAATTACACCTGCATCCAGAGAGGAGACCGTAGTGACAGAGACTGAATGAAGGGAGGGAGTCTTTATTGAGCTGTTACCAAATTCCCAGAAAGTTACCAAGTTCTCAAACAAAGTTCCCCAAGAAACTGTTGTGTGGAGACGTCCCTCAACAGAAAAATCACTGCTTTGGTTGTTTGTTTACACACTGACAATGACCTTTGTTTACAGTTTCTTGATGAGTGACCTCTTGTGGCTGTACAGATTTTGATTTGTTCTTTCTAATTTGCAAAGATATAGGTATCATGATGTTCATACATTGCTGCAAGACCTCTCACAAAGGAGGTTGGGATGTGTTTTTGGTGGGCGCATGTTGTTTATACTGTTAACATTTGAACATTATATCCTCTTCACTGTACAGCTCTTTTCATTTAAAAAACATATGCATCAAATATATTTTGTAATGGTAAATTTCTGTTATTTGTGATTCTTGACTTAAGTTGTACTTTTTATTTTCTCTTGCTGTTTATGCACCAAAATACCAAGGCAAATTCCTTGTATGTTTAAACCTACATGGCAATAAACTGATATAAAACGTCAGAGTTTGACTCCACAGTTCACATCCCTTCTCCTACTAACACTGGTTTCTTTGAACCATCAACCATAACTGTAACTAAGTAGTTTTAGTTACCTAAACTAGGTTGGGGGCGAGATAAAGAACACACAGGAGCACAATGCAAGTTCCACATAAAATAAATATCAATGAAAATAATAGTTAAATGATAACTATTACAGAGACTGAAACATTTAACTGGCATTAAAGGACCAGCTCTAAGCTGGTTTAAGATTGCTCTCAGTATATACATGTTAACGATCAGTCCTTCATGCACACCAAAGTTAGTCATGGAGTTCCACAAGGTTTTGTTCTTGGACCAATCCAATTCACGTATATATTACGTATATATTCTTTTTTGAGGCAATACTATTAAAAGTAAATACTCAATAAACTTTCATTGTTATGCATGTCTATCTATCAAGCCAAATGAAACCAATCAGTTAGCTAAACTTCAAGCATGTCTTAAGGATGTGAAACCTTGATGACTTGCAATTTTCTCATAATTAGATTTGGATAATTGTTTTATTTTTAAACCTAGGCCCTATTTTCACATTTTGTTGTTGAAATGACTGGTAAGTACAAAATGTTTTAGAATCCGTGCAGTAGATCTGATGGCTTCAGCCAGCAGCTGCAAAGTAATTCTTCGAGGTAATTGTGCCTGTCAAAATTACCACAAAGTGCTTATTTTTGCCACTGACTGGCTCAGACTGTTATACGAGGGATCAATCAACATCATGGAACGGATCCCTACCAGTGACTCTTAGTGACACCCTTTGTTTTTAACAAGAAACAGAAGTCTTGTTCAAGGACCATTCTCACTCTGAACTCTCGTGAGAGGAGCTGCTAGCAAGACTTGATTTCCTATTTACCCAACACAACAGTCTCCTCTCTCCACCTCTAACTCACGTTTCCACCGTTGTCTTCCTGCAAAAACTCGTCATTCTTTCTGTAGAGAGATGAGAATGCACTAAACTTTGGGAGAGGGGTGATGTCTCCCATATCTTTTACATTCATTATCTAGAAAAGATAGCAGAGTTGTTGCTCATATGTTTTAGTCAAATGCTGCAAATCAATTTCAGTATGTTTCAAGTTGCTCAACTACTAACACTAACAACAATCACCCTTCTGTTTAGAGACCTGTTTGACTTTAAATGTCAAGCTGGCAGGTGAGAATGTGGTGCGGTGAAATTTGTCAGCAAGACAACATACTATAAAGGCAGACATAACAAAAAATATAAATATGAACATCCACAGCTCCATGACAGCTGGGCAAACTCCATCTACTGATGAGGATAATGCAATATGATTGAAAGACCTTGATCCCGAATAGCTATTAAATGGACCGTGTGGTAAGATTGTTTTCCCAGCTGCTGTTTCCAAGGCATTGAGCCTCAATGTTATGTCTTTACTTTCCAGTTTTATATAGATGCACACTCTTTAGCATGACAGTCAGAGACTGAAAGTTTTAATCTAAACTGTGGAATATTAGTAGAAGTCTGCTCTCTGTGCCTGGGGTCTGTTGTGAGTTTTACATTTGGATCATCCGGCCAGAGCGGCTGTGAGAAGTTTGCGGCCTTACTGCCCAGATATCCATTTCAGATTCAGTCAGGTGTTGCGGCAGTAACACCTCTAGTTGCTCTTAAAGATTGCAATCAGTGACCTCTGATTTGGGTAACCCAGTTGTCACGCTGTGCTGTCTTGATGTATTGTGAGCTGTGGCAGTACCTAGGGCCCTGAAGAAGGAGATGGAAAAGCTGGAGGAGGAGGTGTGGGGGCAGGCTCCACAGGGCAAAGATAGGACAGTTTCAGCGGAGTTGACTCCAGCTATCCTGCTGAGCCACCTTTTTCTTTACATAAATAAAACAGTAGTGCTTTTAAAGGGGCAGGTGTAGGTGGGTTCACTCATGGTTATGGCTTCAGTGAACAGTGGACGGAATGGATGGAGAAAATATTCTTTTTCCTCATAGACTTTACCGTGTATTCTGAGAATGATTAGTGTATATTTTCTGCTCTGGATTCAAACTAAAACATAGATTAGAACAGTGAAATAAAGAGCAGAGAACTACATGGTGAAGAACAGTTCTGAGCAGTTTAAGTAACTTGTGATTATCCTAAGTGCCACCTAGATTTACACACTATTCAAAATGTTCTCCTACATGCTGATGTCACCTCCATTTCATAACTCACATTTCTGGCAAAATATTTGTAAAATATCTGCAGAATTACTCCCAAAGACCTGTAAACAGACATTGATGTTTAATATCATCCGTTGCCCCTTTAAAAAGGAATGCTAGTCCCTGAAAATGCTATTTTAAAAACCTTTTCTTGCCAAAGCAAGCTGTTCCAAAGCATTGTACAAACACTATTAATCACAACAATACATCCAATGCATCACCATCTTTTGTAACTTCAAAATGCTGAAAAATGGAGTAAAGCCTGATTTCTTCTAAGCTAAAGTGTAGCAGTAATTAAACAAGTTTACCAATGTGAGACAATGGCTATAGCTTGAACTTGCTTTGCATTTTAATAACAAAGCTTTTTACTCACAGTAGAGCAGCCTGCTGCTACTGTGTTGCTGCTGTTGACAAATAGTTCAAATCAAATAAATCATCTGCCCCCAGTTGATATCGCGCATATGAGTACTCACTCTGACATGCATTGGGGACTTGACCTACACATTATATGAACAGTTGTGTAACCTGGCCAACCGCTTGCCACATATGGGGAGCCCATGTGGCCCTCACAAGCAAGGTCACTAAGCAGTCAAAGCTAGCAAATCTCAAATTCTGTATCTTTCATGTGCTATTACCAAACAGCGTTAAAACCAACACCTAGTATGAAAATACCACTACATTTTGACTAAAAGCCACTATGAAAAGATACTATTCCAAATATTTTTTTAAATCTTAAAAACTATTGAAAGTGATAGTGATATATTGAGTGTAAAAGCTCATGTGAGTGGATAAAAATTTTACAGACTGACTCCATGCCACCCAATTCAGTTATATCAGCTGCTTTCTACAGGACCTATTGGCTCTGGAAAATGTTTTGTTTCAACCATGAATAATGTTGACAAAAGCAGAATTACACTAGCGCCTTCCTCCAGTGAGAATCTTCAGTTAATAGTTCTATTACAACACTGGTACCCTTGAAGGGTGTTTACTTGGCTTGTAATTGGATGTAGTGAAAAGGACTGTGTTGTCATTAGTATGTTTTATAGATGAGCAGACTTCAGATGACAAGTAAAGGAACAATTTAAAAATGCACTGGAGAAAAATTTGATAATCAAGCTGCCTTTAGTCAAAGTATATTAAAGGGGACTGTCCATGGTTTAATAAAAATCCACCTCCTGTTTAACTGTCTTGAGGATGAAACTGGACATAGAAGGACTTTGGCTCTTTTTAGAGCAGTTTGTATGAAGGTCATACTGTTAACAGTGTTCAATGTGTGAAAAAACAGATACAGGAAACACTTGTCAGGCTTTTCTGCAAAAATCACACTTTTCCATCAAGTGTGCTAAATCCATGTGCCATAAAATGTATTAGGTGTGATGACATATACGAGACAAACACATTTGAAGTGAGCAGCTGCCATTATATGTTCTGCTTTCTGTTACACTGCTGAAATAACAATCATGCAAAACCATCCATTGCGTAAGTTATACATTTAACTGCTTTTCATTATTTATACATATGTTTTTAAGAATACTAATGCTATTAATCAATACACCTCCTAAAGTTATGATAAATGCCATATTATGGCCTTTGCCCATCATCTGCAGAACAGCGACCCCACACTAAAATCTCATAGCAGCCTACATGTCAACTCTCACTTTCTGTCAGACTCATGTTTAAAGGCAGAATGAGTAGGATTTTTCATTTGCCCAATGCTGTATATGACAATGTTGCTTTATCAGTTCTTCAGTGTTAGAAATAGTAATATTAGCTATTGTCAGGTACCAGCTTATTACAGACACTAGCACTGAGTCTCTGGTGATCAATTTACTATGTTGGTTTGGGTCTGCTTTGGTAACCGCTGTGGCTTGTGTGTTAGGTAGAAAATGATTCTATCTGGGGACTTTTGCAGTTTATGGTTGGTGTCTTAATCCCTAAGCCACAGGTGCACACAGAGAAGCGTTTTCTAAACGTTTGTAGCCTGCCATCATGTTTCCCTGGTTTCTCCGTGTATAATGATATGATATGATTCAAGTCATTAACATTTAGGGGTCGGCCCAAGTTCGTGAGAAAGCATAACGGATAAAATCACTAAATTTGTTTTTGCTAGTCAATTACTTACCACTCCAGTTATATAGAGTAAGATGGCAGGTCGTTTCTAACGTGTCCCATACAGCTCAAAAGCAATTTAGGTTGTGTAGACTGCTACAGAACCCAAGGCTCAGTTTTACAAGACTGAGAATCCTAATCCTACTGGCCAAGCTAACCGCAGAGGATGGCAAGCACCGCAACAACCACAATGTTCATACTTTTTTGTTTTACACTACTGTGCGTGATAAATTAACAAATTAACATTAGTGCTTCAGAAATTCCACAACGGTTCAAGGATGTATCACCATGGGATGGACCTGACCTGACTTTAAACTTGAAAGCCGTGAATGTTACTGTGGCTGTGTGTTGCTGTGTGGTGTTGTTTACTATTTGTTTTTAAGATTAGCTAACTTGCCATTAGAATAATGCATGGCTAGCAGGCTCAGCGATGTTGGACTAATGTTGTAATACTGAGGGACAGTCGAGAGAAACTGTGAACATTAACCCTTACGCGAAGCTCGTTAAATAACGAGCGTAGTATTAGGGGTGGGCAATATGGCAAAAATATCATATCAGTTTATTTGAGGCAGGATCACGATTCACGATTTTCCTGTTTTTTTATGACTATTTTGCAAGTTATTAGTTTAAAAAAATACTTTATTAATCAAATAAAATGTAGCCTAATGATTCATTTAAACAAGAACTGATTAATTTTGTTCTTATAACATTTTAAAGATATTAATATACATTTTTTGATTTGATTTTCTCATGAATGTGCTGTTTGCTTCTGCATATTTAAAAACACAAAGACAGGGAGGGACTTGTTGCAGATATTGATGGGCATGTAAATGCTCCGTATTTGTATAGTGCCTTTCTAGTCTTTTCGACTCAAAGCACTTTTACACTACATCTGCATTCACCATTCACTCACATATACACACATGCAGTGCTTACCTTATCTTGCCTGCTGAGCGCGGTGTCGTTGCTCGCTTGGCTACGGTTCTGGGGCGCCGCTCACTGACGTTATCCTGACCTTCAGTGCTTGAGTAGAAGTGTAACGTTAAACACAAAACAGTCCCCTGGTGCACAGAGTTCCCAGTCCGGGCTGATTCAGCTATGACCACTATGCTAACTGAGCTAATTATATAACAGCAGCTAGTTAGCCACGGTCAGCGGTTACTTTAGCAACAAGTAGGCCTAACACTTTCTGTTCATCAGCAAACTCCGTAAATCCCAGATAGTTGAGGTAGAGCAGGTGGGGGACATGGGGAACATAAATGTTAATTTTATGAGGCCCAGGCAGCGAGGCAGCTGACTTGCGATGTTGACAGAGCAGCTGTCAACTGTGTGTATGAGCCATAGAACTAAAACTGATTGTGCATTGTAGCACAAGTAGTAATGATCTTTCTGAAAAGGCAGATCATGGAGACGTTTTAAGCGTTCACGATCAAATATCGTAATATCGCCGACCCCTATGTAGTTTGTTAGATGCCTGCAACTGTTTTCATGTTGCTTTGTGGGGAACTTTAGTTATAACGTTGCTACAGGGCAGTTGAAGGTAAAGATATAGCTGTGTGGAAATGACACGCTCAAACTACAGGAAATAATTTGCTTGGCTATGTTGTTTACTTTGACTAGCAGCTAGCACCCAGCAGCTTGCTCGCTTAGACCATAAAGCTGCAAAAATGGCAGTAATACCACATTCCTCGCTGTTGAGCCACAACAAATCTCCGCTGGGGGAATGACTTCATCGTGACAGCCCTAATCGGTAGATCTCGATTCGACTGAATGGATTGGACTGAAAATTTCAAGTAACTTCTGTTTTTTTTGTTGCTAGTTTCTTAAAGGCCTGTTTTCACTAAGGCAAATCGGCTCAGTAAATGTAAGAGCAATAATAGTAGTCATTGTCTAATGGATGCTGACACTCCCCTGTGTAGACATGTACTGTTTGAATGCTTTGGGGTGTGGATACTGTATGTAAGTGCGTGTGTGTGTGTGTGTGTGTGTGTGTGTAACAGCTGTGTGTGCAAGTGTTTGTGTACAGGCATGCGCCAGTGAGTGCTCCTTTGACGTTGCTGACCTTCATATCCCCTGGTTATGCCAGCAGCCATTTATCTTTTATTCATTCTGCCATTTGTGACCAAGGCAGCTTCTCTGGCACTGATGCTTGTCAAAACAGACCCTGTCCCATGATATGCAGCATGCTGCAGCCTGAACAGCAAACAGCTGAGACAGTTTCCAGGGCAAGAATTAACCTTGCTGCTACCATTCCCAAGAATTCACCAACCACTGTCCCTGTTTCAACAGCCAAAGCAAATTGTATAATTCAGTAGACTCTCCATTGGTTTGCTATCTGCAGTGGCTGGTAGAAAAGACAAGCTTTTATATAATATTTCCCGTAGGTGTAATACTGGATTGAGAGCTGGTGACTGCAAAATCTTAGCATATGATTCACATCATTTTCACATTCAAACCATTCAGTGAACTCTCGTGCCCTGTGTGGAAGCATTTGCATTTGTCATGTTTCTCCACTCATTTATTCAGGTTTTTCCTTTGGATCCACAAACCAAAAAAGACTAATAACTGTTGCATCTCACACTTTTCTCAGTCACAATACTAAATATTTCAATACCAGAAAATAGAGTATTTGCACCTTGGGGCTTTACAAGGTCACACAGAATTGAAATGAAAATGACTTGATAGCCTCTGTGGAAGGCCTTTGATTTTACTGACAGAGTGTTAAAAGAACGTCTCTCAGCCTCTTATACCCAAATGATGGTTAACGTCAAGATTGCAACAAGCATCTCATTTAAATTCTTGCTGATTGCTCAAGTTGTTTCGCTGAATAAATGCTGGAAGAATTTTAAAAACAAGAATGAGATTCCATGCATCTAATAATGACATGTCATTGGTTTCTGGGGTCGCTCTGATTCCGCTTAACTAGTCATCAGCTCTCAGCCAGCACCCAGTTATACTGAGTGGAGATCTCATTACTGCACTGACTAAATCGTTCTCGCCTGATCATCCCCAATAAAGTTCATTTTTCTCGCAGAAGACTCCATGCAGCAGCTATTATTCCATATTTTTCCCAAGTAGGTGATTACACCATTTGATATGGCAGAGATGTCACCTTCCTCCCAGGGGATTTGAAAAGCATCTCAGTGAACAACAAAGTTTTTCTTGTGGGTTGGTTGACATCAGCTAATATAACTGTTATTAGAGGAGAAACACTTCCAGATCTAACAATGAGAAGTTGATATGACATGTGTCAAACGCTAGTTCTAGTCATTATTTTCTCTTTCCTTGACTCTACTCTGCTAAACCTTTTCATGTAGTTGACTTCTTTGATCTAGAGCCTTTGATGGCGGATTGTAAATACAACACCATCATGTTTTCTGTTGCTGTCATGGTTAGCTCTTGACACCTGTGTGATGGATTTGTTCGTCAGTTTCTTTGTGTTGACGGGGTTGATGCTTTCTTAGTGTGAGGCAGTGAAATGCTGCATGACTGTCACTGCGTGTGCTCCCCTTGGGAAAATAATCCTTAGCATTTGTTATTGTGATGCAGACAATCATAGACACGCTCAGATTTGGGTTTTGCTGAATATAAACAGTAGCTTATTGTTTAATAATGTGAGTCTTCAGGGGGATTCTAGTTTTCACAGGTACTAATTGGCTGAGATTTCAAACATTGGATCCAATTTTATGAATCATAAGTTCAATGTTTTTAATCATGCACCTTTTTCAGCACCTGGGAATAATTTAAGTATTTATGAAATATCTGTTTTTAGACATCTCCATAACATTTAAATGATAATATTGTGTAATCAAAACAAATGTTCCCTCCTTCTCCTAACCATTCTGCTTCTACCTTTATTTTCCTTCACAGACGATAACTGCAGACTGAGCGACTACCGTCGGCTTAAAACCAAGATTCTGGATTTGCATGACAAACGATACGTGGGGTCTAACATCCATGGGGCCCACACGGACCGCATGGCTGCCAGGAAGCAACTGGTTGATATGATGTTCAAACGCTTTGATGCAGATAACAATGGTCAAATAGATGCCAGCGAACTCTCACAGGTAAGGATATTGAACAAAAGATGAGCTTTAATACACAATATGAGATCTACTTTAAATAAACAACAACACATACTTCACTCAGTTAATTACTTTCATAAAAATAAAATGCAATAACTTAACCTTGACTAAAGCAAACACTGAGCTTATGAGATTTTTGAAAATGTATTTCAGTACAGGAGACATTTAATTGTCAGTTTTTCCCCACTAAAAAGAAGCTGTTTAGCATTTTGTAACTGCACTTTCATTTTCAAGACACCCCATAAATAACCATCGAAAAGGAGACTACAGATTAACAAACCATCTGTGTGCTCAGGCGCCTTGATGTCTGCCATAATTGTGTCCATTTTACTCCTTTTACCCTTCCCTCTGGTAGCTGTGGTGGGTAGCTCTAGGTAAATCTTTTGAAAAGCAATGTGGGTCAAAGGCTCCTTGTGCTCATGGGAGGCTGCAGCCTTTGACCAGCGCTGCCAAGAGGGATGGTTGTAAAAAGAGCTTTTTGTGGCTTCCATGAGGAACAAAGATATTCTGTGCATAACAAATAAAGTCTACCAATACCTGAGGAATGATTTAATATAAAAGATATTTAAATGATTGAAAGGGTAAGCAACCTGCGGTGGTTTCAGAATCATGAAATCAGATGCTGTTCTTAGGTCAGTTTCCTGCGGCTCCAGCAGGATATCCCATCTGTACAGGGGTCACCTTGGTTAGCTTTGTCAGTGCCCTATTGGCCGATGGGGAACATCTTGTTAGATTAATTTGAATATATTTGAGTATTTTGACTTCAAGGCTTCTAAAAATGCCACAAGAATAGTGATTTTTTTTTCATATTTTCATATTATTTACATATTTTTACATCTTTTTACATTTATATGGCACCCTGTGCCGGCATGAGAGAAATCAATTCTTAGTGACTGAAATGCATAGTCAACAAACCATGTTGTGCTGTGTTTTATGGAATAATATTGTCAGTATCCTCTGAATGTGAATTTTAACATGCCCTGAAAACCTAATATTACTGTGGGCAGAAACCTCTTGGTGATGCCATTTATTTTATTCCTGCCCAAACGGTACCACTCCACCTCTCCCTAGGTGTTTGAATGACACAAGCTAGTCAGTAATAATTAACATCCAGATGGAGAAGCTCCTTTCAGGGGCTCCTCAAGGGGGGTGCTTTTAGCCCTCCTCCCCTTTTCATCCTTGACACATATGTGAATGTTGGCTGCATATCTGGAATAGTTTGAAATAAAAATATCAGTGGATTACAGGTGGTCCTTGTGGGTTTTTCAGTTGTTTTTTTGTATGCATACATTCATGGCCCTCTCTGTCTTTGTGATACACTTAGTTGTATTAGTTCAATAAGTTGGTTATTTATGTCCTTCAGCTTCAAATTCAAGATTATGGATAATATCGTTGTTCGGTCATACCCAAACTACAGGCCTGTTTTGCTGCAGTGACAGGAAACTTTACACACATCTGCAGCCTAAATATGTTGAGAAAACATTTGAGCTTCTGCATGCTTTCATCAAAATTTCTGCCTAATAAATAATTGCACGATAACTATCAGAACAAAATAGCAATCAGTCTGATAAATGACTTAAAAAACTAAGGCAGTTGTGAGTTGACAGTGCCTCAACAAAATGGTGCCAAATCTTATTATGAATTGGGTCTTTAATGAGTTTTTGTGTTAATATATTAACTGCTCTCTTAGAATGTAATTTCAGATTAATTGATAGCTCGGAAAAGAGTTTTCTTTTCTCTTCAAAAGATGTAAGTTTTAAATATACAGAATACTTTAAGGTTCAGATTCACTTATGCTGATGATACACGGAGCAACTTTTAGAGCAATGGTGCTGGGCAATGTTGCCATCAATGGTAATGAGTAAAGATTACTACCGTAATCCCATTCCCCACCACTGTGCCACCTACTGCGCCCCGCTGCTATCCATTCAAAACATAGTCGGACTTGCCACCAGCAAGATTGCCCAGCAACATTGCTCAAAAAGTTGCCCCATGTATCATCAGCTTTACATGGCATCGTCAGGGCAATCTGCATGTTTTGTTAACCTCGGTTGCTTGACCTAGAACTGCATAGTTTTGCATTATTGACAAAAGATAAACATGAAAGAAGACAAGAGATTTATGCAAATTGAATTTTGGTGTAAAAAGCCCTCAAAAAGAGCACTGCACAAACAAATTACTCTTATACGCGGTTTAAAGTACAAAACCATGACTGCCACTCTCGTGCCCTAAAGCGCCCTATCATTGGTGCATTCTCTCATCTCATTGGAAATTCTAGGAGGGAAATCCCTCACCCTGGCTTACTTGACTTGCTAGTCTGAATATAAAAGGAGACACAGGGAGCAATTGTCCCTGCCCTTTTAGTTGTGGGTGCCCTTTTAAAATGGCAAATCCAATCTTATTTTTTCGTTGCCCAAATCTATCATTTGTCACAAGACAGAATGCCTGAAATATTAGCTTTTAGCAAAAAAGTTGTGAAAAGAATGTTTGTTGTTGTAACACTGTTACAAAAATAAAAAACACAATGCAACAAAAACATAAGGGATAAAGATGGCAAAGATTATGTCGTTATTGTCTTTTAAAAAATATATACTTTTAAAAGTATTTTTAAAAACTTGTAACATGCAGCTAAGGAGACATTGTTTCATTGTTTTGTCTATTAAAAAATACATTTTCAAGGCCATAGCTTTTGGAAAGATTCCTCGTTTTGAACTTGCGACCCCTGCTCACACTCAGATCATGGCAAATTAAGTCCTCATATAGACCAAAATATGTATAATGAAAGAGCAAATCTTTGAAAATACTAATTCCTTAAAGACAAAAATAATTTCATCTGTCTGTCGACAGGACTACAGGTTCTGCAGTATAGTAGTTGGGGGGGGGGGTGTTGTCGGTTGGAAAAATGTGGAAAAAGACGAGTTCTGTGTCTTTTAGGGTTAGACTTTATAAAACGTACTGCTGATGGACAAAGTGGAGTAGACGGGCGGGGGGGGGGGGACAGAGAGAGGCGTGAACCTGCTGGTTTAATGTGAAAAATGTAGATTTTTTTTGCCGGAGGGGGGCGGGGTTTTACAATCACAGTGCCTGCTCAACCATCGCCCATCTGTCAGCCATCGCCGATGGACGATGGCCTCTTCTATCAGCCCAACCCTAATTTCTGTGCTACCTGAATAGGTCAGCTATAATTACTGAAATTACTCTAAAATGTTATTAGAACATAAAAATGTATTGTAACTACTAATTGGGAGAAAAGTGTTCTATCTGACTAACCGTGTAGATTAAGCTTTGATTTGAAATGCACAGAAGCTGCATTCTCAATAAACATTACAGCTGGTTATCCCGTCACTGATGTGTCTCGGTTCATTTAGCTCACATTGTCTGCTGAAAATCAGTGAACATGTCCGTGGCCCTCCTTTTAAAGTGGTTGAATAGTCACTCACAACAGAAAATGTGAAGTAACCAGATGAATCAAAAGTTTGTTTGTGGGCAGAAGCCAAGGTCATGTCATGAAATATGTAAGAGATGGAGTAATAGGCTTTGATGCTTTAACTCTAACGGCAGCACTCTAACAAATCTCTCAAAGACCATCTAGATTACTCCAAGCCAGAAAGAATGACCAGAGAGACAAGAATATTGTTGAGTAATGCCGTTCTTCCTGAGGAATCTTGATAGCATTTTAAGTAATCACTTCTCACTAGCTCAGGTTTGGTTTAGATGAAGATCAACTATAAATGACAAAATGACCACAAGAAAGACATTTTGCGGAGGAGATAAAATAATTTTACATGCGGAAGACAAAAGCAGCTGTTTTGTTGTGTGCGCCACAGTTATTTATTTTTAGGATACACTAAGGATATGCTATTACAGGTGACTCCTAAATTTTGGGTAAGTTCTCTGGGAAGGGAAGTACACTGATCCAATGGATGAGGGATGATGTATAAAGCTGTCCCTTGTGATCAGCATTTTGACAGCTGATGTAGTATGATGGATGTTTTACTGCCAGGACCATGCAGAGGGTGTTGAATAGTATCATGCTTTAGCAGGATCTGCACAGTGTTTGGGGCCCTTTCGCCATCTATTGTGACAAAACTTCAGTGACTCGTAGTTTGGCTATGGTAAACTGACAGCTGTGTGTGTGTGTTTCATCAACTTTGACAGTCAACACAAAGTTTACATTGGGCACGCAATGTTGAGGTTATATCCAAACTTTTTATAGACTGTTGATTAAGTAAGTAAACACAGTACATTTACTCTGTGCTGTACTTAAGTACTTTATTTTTGTAATTCCATTTAAGGGTAAAATGTGTAAGTTTTGGTCAGAATTTTGGTTGAAAACATATACAAAAAATGAAACTCACATGATCAACAGAATATAAACAAGGAACAGCACTGTGGAGAGAGGTCTGGCTATGCAAGACTAAGTTTAAGGTAACTTAGAGCCCCTGGTTAGTGTCAAAGAAAAGATGAGGCAAATTTGGATGTTTGGAAAGTTTGCTATACATTCCAGGGTTTATTATGCATGTCTAACAATCAACAGTGTCATTGCTGCAATTAGTTAATCAAGGAATTCTTGCACAATACTGCCTCCCAGTTTGTCCGGACATGTTGCAAGGAATTACACATTGTACCTTTTTAATGCTATGTTTCAGAGGTTAATGTTTTACCTTTTTAAAATGTATTAGGATACACTTCAACACTTCCACATAGCTGTCTTCATCAAGGTTCAGACACAACACTGAACACAATATTAATATGTATGTGTTACAGACAGGCAAAATCATACTTCATAGTTTTGGTCTGTGTTTTCTGGCACCCTGGGATGCTTAAAGATGGGCCAAGGGTGTTGCAGGATTTGTTCATTTCTTTTATTATTGTAAATTTCACCACAAACATTTAGCAACATTATTACTACATTTACGTCAACAACACTGTTGTATTGAGGTTTCAAACATCAAAACAGAAGAAATAAACATGAAAATCCCCATATTTAAACTAATTCTGTTTTATTGGGCTCTACATAAATGAGAACAACCTACTGCTCAACATCATCAAAACCAAGGAGCTGATCTTGAATTTTAGGAAAAACGAGGCAAAGACACACGCTCCTGTCTATATCAGTGGAGGTCATGTTTATGTTTAGGCAACAGTAGCACTGGTTAAGATTATGAAAAGATCATGGTTTTGGTTTCTTGTTAAGAAACATGTTGTTTGTTGTGCTTCAATCCCTGTGGATTTTTTCTGTATAAGAACAGACCATGATCTTTCCCTAATGTTAACCAAGTGCTGTCAGCAGTGGTGGACAGTGATTAAGTATATTTACTCAAGTACTGTACTTGAGTAAAAATTTGAGGTACTTGTACTTTCCTTGAATATTCTTTTCATGTCGCTTTCTACTTCTACTCCACTACATCTCAGAGGGAGATATTGTACTTTATACTTTGCTACATTTATCTGACAGCTTTAGTTACAAGTTACTTTATAGATTAAGCTCCCCCTCCACAATTACAACTGTAAAAAACTGCTTTTACATTAATGTATAAGGAATGAAATTTCTTTCTGCAATTAGTACTTACTAATACTTTAATTATATTTTCCTGATTATGCTTACATACTTTTACTTTTGTCACATTTTCTGAATACACACATATAACTGAGTAATTTGAATTATTATGGAAATGGCAACATGTTTATAATGAATACAATTGTTCAATAAGTAGGAAAGTTTGCCTACTGTATTTTTAAATTCTGTTTGTCAATGTCAGCAACCCCCGACAAGTATTTTAAATGCAGGTACTTTTGTACTTTGTGTTTGAAGTAGAAATTAAATTTAAATTGAAGACTTCTACTTTTAGTGGATTAATATTTAGCTAGGGTGACAAGTACACGATTTGTGTACTTCGTCCACTATTGGCTGTCAGTGCCTAAACACAACCATGAAAAGACTTACCAGTGCTGTAGTTGTTAATAAACTGTATTATATTGTAAGATTGAATTTAGGTTGAAAAAAAATGAAATGCATTGTCAGTGAGCATATCACTAATTAGTATCAACATTTTTTAAGCTTGTTATTTAACAACATATCCTCTTCATGTTGATTTAAAAAAGTAATATACGTAAATATATTTGCTTTTGCAGATTAGTTGTACATAATTGTAATTTCTAGGAGACAGGGTTGGAAAAATGAAGAACCAAAAAGTATCGTCAAGTTGCTTTAACTGAACATCAATGCATTCTCATTGAAGGTCATCAAGCAAGAAGGTCTGTCCAAGGATGTCTCAGAGTGCACATTGTTTGACCTGCTGAAGTACAACGACGTGAATGATGATGAACACCTGACAAAAGAAGAGTTTTACACAGCTTTTGGTGAGTCCAAAGTTAGTTTAGTGAAATGTTTTGCCATTGGAAAAACACATTACAGGTTTTCCAAGGCTAAAAAACTATAACACTGTCCCTGAAGGAAGGTTTCGGCAGCAGTTTTTGTGCCCATATTTTCCTTTTGTATCATCTGAGAAAATGGTTAATTAAAATTCACTTGAACAATAATGCAATAATTGTGGTTAAACTGGTAACTTGAAACCATAGAAACATAGAAAGGTCATAACCTTATTCTTTATTATATTCACGAACATGCTTCTCTTCCTACTGCTTTTATTAGAATAAAAACGGAACCATTTATCTAAAAATGTATAAACTTTGTGTGCTCTAAGTTTTTAAATCTGAGTAGCAGCTAACTTGTTCTTAACATCTCTGTTGCATTTTCTTGGTACACATGGATCATTACAAAGTTATGATGGTGATAAACTTGGAGTAGTGTTGGATATCTTACCAAAGGTTTACTTACTTTGAGCTCTAGAGTATTGCTGCGTTGACTTTTTGGTCCACCTGGGTAAATGGATAAAGGTGTTTAACATGGAAATGGTGCCAAAGGAAGCAAGTCAAGACTACTTTACTGCGAAACAGTAGTTTAAACCATATCCTCCCTCATTAGGCAACATAATGATGACGGAGTCACACCAACACATGTGCACAAGTTTCCTCCTTTTGTTTCCTCTTCATTCTCTCTTTCACGGTTTCTCCCTGTCTGACATTTTCAGTCAGCTCAATATCCTCTGACAGAATATCCTCTGACATTTGGCTGGCTTGACACATTTAGCAGTGGAAGAGAATTCATAATCAACCTTCATCTCATCAGCCCTTTTGTATTTAAAGCATTTCTTGGAGCAGACAAAGTCACGAGAGCAAATGTCAAACTGAAGGAGTCTCATCTTGTCTACTAATCTCCACATCATACGTGAATGTGTGGGAGCAAACCCCTTCTGGCAAATCACGAAAAGAAAGTAACCCCAGTCAATGTGGGTAGAGCTGCTTTTCCTTGAAGAGTTGAGTTGCTCTAACTCCAACTACTTCCTCTTCAGTTTTCAGATCTTTTTTTTTTTGCAAGCTCCAGCTTAACTTCTCACAAAGAAATTGGATATTTAATGTTAAATCTCCCCCTCTTTGGTGGAGTTTCTGTTAACCTATTTTACTCCTCTCTTTTACTTCTGCTTTTCCATTCTTTATCCTTACGTGCCTCTTAATATTGTTATTTAACAACAATGGATAGATTACCAAATATATAAATTACAGCTTGCATAAGGTATTTACTCAATCTCTTGACTGGGGATTGCTCATATATTCAGGTTACGTGTGTGTGTGTGTGTGTGTGTGTGTGTGTGTGTGTGTGTAGTAATAATAATAATAATAATAATGTGCTGGGTACTAAAGATCGGTAACAAATGAAAGGAAAAATCAGTATAGAGTCATGCCCCACGAGGCTCCACAACATCTTCAGGGCTTCTCGCAAGTCTGTGGACCTTTTAGTGGAAGGATGAACACTATTCCTTCACAAGATATTCCCACATTTACAACCTATATTTAATGAGGTATTTATTTAGATCAAAATCTCTTTGCAAGAGAGACGTAAGGACAGCAGATGGAAAGAAAAACAAATATAGCCAGATATAACAAAAGGACATATAACATCAGAGACTGTTACAGACGTCGCTAAGTCGGGATGAAACGGTATGAAAATTTCATATCACGATTATAGTGACCAAAATTATCACGGTATTGTAAAAATGTGCCAAAAAATATTAAAATGTACTGATACACATACTGAAACCATTTCAACAAGTTTTATATTGAAAACTACAAATACAATTGCCGTTTTGTTTGCATAAAAAATAAAATAACAGCAAATGACCCCGTGGACAATTACATGAAAACAAATAAGTCTTTAGAACACAGTGATAGTAACTGCAATGAGGCCAAAAGCTGATATACAGAGGAGCCTGTAGCATTTCGAGATATGCTGGTTGGTTGACTAAACTACACTGCTCAAAAAAATAAAGGGAACACTAAAATAACACATCCTAGATCTGAATGAATACAATAATCTCATTAAATACTCCTTTCTTTACATAGTTAAATGTGCTGACAACAAAATCACACAAAAATTATCAATGGAAATCAAATTTATCAACCCATGGAGGTCTGGATTTGGAGTCACACTCAAAATCCAAGTGGAAAACCACACTACAAGTCAAAATGAGGCTCAGTAGTGTGTGTGGCCTCCACGTGCCTGTATGACCTCCCTACAACGCCTGGGCATGCTCCTGATGAGGTGGCGGATGGTCTCCTGAGGGATCTATCTGCCAGACCTGGACTAAAGCATCCGCCAACTCCTGGACAGTCTGCGGTGCAACGTGGCGTTGGTGGATGGAGCGAGACATGATTGTCCCAGATGTGCTCAACTGGATTCAGGTCTGGGGAACGGGCGGGCCAGTCCATAGCATCAATGCCTTCCTCTTGCAGGAACTGCTGACACACTCCAGCCACATGAGGTCTAGCATTGTCTTGCATTAGGAGGAACCCAGGGCCAACCGCACCAGTATATGGTCTCACAAAGGGTCTGAGGATCTCATCTCGGTACCTAATGGCAGTCAGGCTACCTCTGGCGAGCACATGGAGGGCTGTGCGGCCCCCCAAAGAAATGCCACCCCGCACCATTACTGACCCACCGCCAAACCGGTCATGCTGGAGGATGTTGCAGGCAGCAGAACGTTCTCCACGGCGTCTCCAGACTCTGTCACGTCTGTCACATGTGCTCAGTGTGAACCTGCTTTCATCTGTGAAGAGCACAGGGCGCCAGTGGCGAATTTGCCAATTTTGGTGTTCTCTGGCAAATGCCAAATGTCCTGCACGGTGTTGGGCTGTAAGCACAACCCCCACCTGTGGATGTTGGACCCTCATACCACCCTCATGGAGTCTGTTTCTGACCGTTTGAGCAGACACATGCACTTGCTGGAGGTCATTTTGCAGGGCTGTGGCAGTGCTCCTCCTGCTCCTCCTTGCACAAAGGCGGAGGTAGCGGTCCTGCTGCTGGGTTGTTGCCCTCCTACGGCCTCCTCCACGTCTCCTGATGTACTGGCCTGTCTCCTGGTAGCGCCTCCATGCTCTGGACACTACGCTGACAGACACAGCAAACCTTCTTGCCACAGCTCGCATTGATGTGCCATCCTGGATGAGCTGCACTACCTGAGCCACTTGTGAGTGTTGTAGACTCCGTTTCATGCTACCACTAGAATGAAAGCACTGCCAGCAGGAAGTGTCTTGCTAATTGCCTATAATTTCCACCTGTTGTCTATTCCATTTGCACAACAGCATGTGAAATTGATTGTCAATCAGTGTTGCTTCCTAAGTGGACAGTTTGATTTCACAGGAGTGTGATTGACTTGGAGTTACATTGTGTTGTTTAAGTGTTCCCTTTATTTTTTTGAGCAGTGTATATAACGTGTTATCATGTGCAGTGGACGAATAGACTCTGCCAACACACGACGCACACAACAACAGAACAACATGTAGCGTTTTTACAAGAGCAGCAAACACTGAGAGCTTCAGTTTACATGCTGTTAGCAAGAGAGACAAACCAAAGCTAAAAGTTACTCACCCTGCGTACACTATAAGGTCATTTTCTTCAATCAAGTTTCCCTCAGCACTCTCATAAGAACTAAAATACAACCGGACTTCAGAGTGACTGAAAAATCTCTGCAGCGTTGTCTTCTGACAAGTCGCATTCTGCGAATGCTCGCCTGCTTCTGGGAGACGCTGGACAGTATTTGCCGTGAGATTATAATAGCGCGGTTAACCGTACCTGGTTATCATGGTAATAAAAATGTGTACGGTAATAATAACCGACAGGGATTTTACAATGGTTTACCATTAAACAAGTAATCGTTTCATCCCTATCGCTAAGTAGATTTGGTTGATAAAAGTTTATACAATATCATATGGTGTTATGGAGGTTGTGATGGAGAGCGTTTTCTTTTGTGGTGGTCCAAAATCTTCTATAGGTGTGAAAGTGGTTTGAGATCTGGTGACTGTAAATGCTGTAGTATTTTATTCACGTCATTTTCAAATTCACTTACCATTCGGTGAGCTCTGGTGCACGAAGCATCTACATTTGAATCGTTTCTCCACTCTTTTATTCAGGTTTTTTCATTTAATTTGTCCCCTGTTGTTGTTGAGTCTTTGTCAACAACTCAACTTGACTACTATTGGAGTGGAAGCCATTTCACCTCTCTTCACCCAATACTGAATTTTGATGAGTGAGTGTTTTACATACTTAGAGGTCATTGTAGTTCTCGTCTGGCGTCTTCTTCATTTTATTCATCTTTAAACTAGCTTCATTGTGCTAAATGCCTTGGTGCTTCAAAGATAGGCCCTCAGTTTGCCTGTGAGGCAGCTGAGAAAAAGAGGCTGATTATAAGGTCATAAACTCACCTTTCACAGACTAACAACTGTATTGGACATTTCAAATCACCTAATTTCAATATAACACTTTTCATTTAACCAAGGGAGAGGACACTGTCATGGTGAAAAAGACCTCAAACCTTAAGAAACACAGAGACCTGTATTTATCAAAGATTATCACCATTCATTGTAGACCTCGGTCAGCGAAGAAAACTGAAGAACTTTCCATAAAGTGTGCAAAAGCTGCATTGAGTTGCAGACTCAGAATTCAGCAGTACTAGCAGTCCTTTCACATAATGGGGAGCAATTAGGTCAAGTAGGTCAGTTAAGCAAGCTGAAGGAATGTTCATCATGACACATCAAACTGGGATTCAGCATCTAGCTCAGCAAGGTGGATGTTCATCAACATGGGATTTTTATGCATCAACAGCAGATCATGGCGCTATTTTGTACAGTGCCCTGATTCCCATAATTATCTAACATCATCTAAAGGATAAGATTCACATTAGGAAATAAATACTAATTGGGAAGTATTACGTTTTATTAGATCAACTAAAAACACTAATCAGTCAGATTTACTGAGCCTGGCCAATCTATTTTATTACTGTTGGTGTTCTTCCACATACACGGTATTAAATAGCTACAGAAGGAAACACACTGAGAACTACATCTCTTATTTTTAGTATGAGGTGCACAGCTGTTGATGTAATGCAATTGTAGGAATCTTCAATAATGACTTGAGTCATAGCCTTGAACATGTATTTCAGTTACACATTACATGTTGCAGATATAGCAAGGAGACCAGCAGTGCAGTGGCTAAATGGAGAGAAATGTATTGTATATGTATTGATTTGACCTCATAGACCATGGTCACTGTACCTGAGGTGAAAATGCATTGTATTTTTTCCCCCTCAGTTCATTGCTGATATAATCTGCGAGTGGCAGCTATAAAAATATATGCAAATACTTTAAGCGCTGTCATAAACGGAGCACCGTCATAAAGTAAATCAGTTGATCCAGTGTGTCCAGAATTATGGTGCAGCTTGGAAACGAACAGCAGTAAATTCAGAATGACTCCCATGAAAACGGCACCTGTCTGACTAGTCTTCTAATAAGGACCCTTTGCACACCTTTGTGGAATATTCAAAGCGTGGCAATGTTGTTTGTCAGGGCAGAAGATAAGACTTTAATGTCCATGCATTATTCATTCCTTCTTTGCATAGACTAGAAGGGGGTTGAGAATCAATTTGCTTCAGCTAGCAGTAAGGAAACTGTCTGGCAGTAGTGATGTCTTTTAATTAGATGATGTTACAGATATGTCTGCCACTCTACTGATTGTCAGCCCCTTGCCATCGTTGAATAATTTGGTGAATGATGGCCTAGTGCATCATGGGTAAACAGATAAGGTGTCATCTATCATAAAGTGTCTTTAAAGGGATGGTAAGTGATTGTAATCCAGTACACCTTTTGTTAAATTCAGTAAATATTTCATCATGGTTTGCTAGCTCTCTGTTTTGTGCGTGTGCTCTGAAAAAAATCTGGTTTTCCTTCCCAGCCCTTGCTCTGTAAGTGGAAAACAAAGGAAGTGGTGTGGACCTTGTCATACAACATCGTACCACCAAATCAGCAACAGGTGGTGATGGTGTAAGTGTTCTTGCGCAGGAGTGATTTGGGGAGGGGGACACTGAGAGAGAAAGTTCTATACAGCGGCACATTCGAACGTGCTGGACTCCAGGCACTGTGAATAAGGAGAGATAGCTGAGAAACAGCCAAAGAGGAAGAGGTCTGAAGAGTATAAAGAGAAGAAAGTTATATCACCAGTTATGTGAAAAAAATACACTGCTGTGAAATCAAACTGTCCACTTAGGAAGCAACACTGATTGACAATCAATTTCACATGCTGTTGTGCAAATAGAATAGACAACAGGTGGAAATTATAGGCAATTAGCAAGACACCCCCAATAAAGGAGTGGTTCTGCAGGTGGTGACCACAGACCACTTCTCAGTTCCTATGTGTCCTGGCTGATGTTTTGGTCACTTTTGAATGCTGGCAAGAAGGTTTGCTGTGTCTGTCAGCATAGTGTCCAGAGCATGACTTGCACGTGTTGCTGCCATGTGGCGCTTGGGTTTTTCATCTGAGCTCCTCTGTGTCTTGTGTCAAGTAGTGTTGCTTAGGATTAGAGTTGCGTACCCCACCTTTAATTCCACCCAACCCAAGTCAACCAATTGATAGAACAAAGCACATGAGAAATAAACTAATTTAACATTTGTAAACAAGCTAGTCATCAGACTATGAATTGCAAAGTCTGAATGCTGCAAAGAGAGGAAACCAAGGAAGGTTAAAAACAAGGGCAACTGGACTTGGTTGAAGATACTCTTGATTTTAAACTTTCTTGGATAACTATGACCTGGATGAAACATTTTAGGGATGGAAAAGAAGTGCAGTATTAGTTCAGAAAGCACGATACAGGTGCACTCAAAAAACACTTGTTTACATGTGCTCCTTTCCCTGGTTTTCTGGAGCTGTGCACTCTGTCAGAACAAGGTAATTGAAACCACTTTTGTGCAGTCAATGCTGGGAGGGAAGTCTGTCATCTGTAGCAGACCAGTCAACTTCTGTGATCATAGTGAAAGGAACTTAGCAAAAGGACATGGTCACAGTTTGCCACAAGTAATATCTCATCCTTAATGTTACTTGCAAGTACTCTTGATGTTTGGGTTACCAGTGAGTATATTATATATTTCCGCTACCATATTCAGGCACCATAGTTAATGAACAGTGTATATAAGTTAGCATTAGCTGGGTTGGGTAGCATTCAGAAAGAAGGTTTTAAAAGCTGCTACACACGGCTGACTGACTGTGTTCTTGTGCTAGTGTGCTTTTTAAGCCCTTTGAAGTTGGCTGGACAATAACAGGGTGCTTTGCCAGTGCAGCACACGGTTTAATGTTATTAGTTTGGGTACACCTACTAAATGCATTCTCTAAATGTCTAGACATGCTGCTTCACACACGATAATGAAAGTAAAAGTGCTTGGAAAGAATCCTCTGTCTGAATGCCATTTTTTGAATGCCTCAGGCCGTTTTTTTGCTTGAATCTCATCCTAAACAAAACCACTTCTTATGTTCATGCATACGAGACTTGCAGTGTACTTTGTTTTTTTAACACATGTGAAAGTGCCTTATTCCTTAGAGTGGCTACATTCAGACAACAGCAACAGTAGTTGTCCCACTGTGAGGGCTACAGTGGATCTGTCAACTATATAAAGTGTTTTGGATAGAATGTTTATTCATTCAGGACACATTATTTTTTAATTCAGATTAATGACCTTAATTGTACTTTTCTGTCAAGTAGAGTGGTGATACTATTTGTGCTGCACTGTGTGACATATCTCACTCGTGCTTGTTGTTTCTTGGGTGCCAAGATATTGATCTGAACCCTGACTCCTCCTGACACACAGCCCGGAGATACAGCTTTTTGATTTCTGCTGAGGCTAGACGCCTTGTTATATACCTGTTATATTCATGAGGGACTGGTGAGAAACTTAAAAAGTTAAATGCATTCTTCTGGATAAATGGATAAAAATGGACCCCGCGGTGAGATAGTTTTCTAAGCTGAATTAAGTATGAGTCTGGGCCTGTCTCCCATTGACAGCCTCGTCCAGCGCAATGCACCAGGCTCACAAAACTCATATCAAACTGTCAAACTTGGCAGCGTTGATCAAATATGAATCAAGATACTGTTGCCTGTTTCCAGCCTTAATTGTTTTCAGAAACACATTTACAATTTTGCAAATATATTTATTTGTTTCACTGTTTACCTATAATTTGAGAAACTTTATGACTAGGGCGCCATTTCTTTCCTGTTTAAAAACGGACCAAGCGCCGCCCCAACTTCTGTCATGCTACATCATCTGCGCTAAATCACACGTTTCATTGCTGTGATTGGTTGTAGGTCTATGCAATTGCATTTAGAGTAGAGCCTGACCGGTATGGGTTTTTGGGGGGTGATGCCAATATTAAAGTGAAAGAGCCGATTTATGAGCCGATATTTTCATTTTGTAAATGATTTGGATAGTAGACCTCTTTCATGTATAAACTAGGGGTGTGCACCTTCACTGGTCACACGATTCGATTATGATTATCAGGTCTTCGATTTGATTCCTCGATGCGTCACGATGCATCACCTCAAGGTTGGGAATTTCTAGGTACCTCATTACGATTATGAGGCTATGATGCGATTGTAAAACGAATAGGATACAGATGTATTTTTCTCACTGTTTGACTATTTGGTACTTTTAAAGCAAAATATTTGTAACAATCCGAAGTAGTAGGTAGTAATTAAATGCAGCTATTTACTTCATATAAATGTAGCTAACATTGCATAGCATTATTACAGCGTTATTACCGACCTCTGCGGTTATTTTTATTTATGAGGCTGCTGTTATTAGTATAGAGTCAGATACGTGTTAAACTATGCACTTTACAATGCTCCAGCCAAACCACGTTCACTCCACCTTAATATATCTGTTCCTTTTTTTTGTTTCGTGTAGTAATATGTTTGTGTCGTGTGAAAACAGACAGACTTTAATAAACGGACCTGCTGTGACCTACACTGTACATTTACAGCCAGACTGAAACGTAGCGCTCATGTTTTCCTCTGCTCGTTTTCACCGTCACCTACTGCCGCCTGTCACGTAGCTGTCATTTGAAGAATAAGCAGAGGACGCTCGCTAAGCGCTACCGCGCTGCACAATGTGCGGGTGAAAATCATTAACGTGAGTTAAGCATTGACTTTATTGATCATGTGAAATTTTAGTAGCAACAGTGACTCACTCAATAGCTGCCTGTCTGTGCTAAACAGGGAGAACCACACGTCTCCGTTGTGTGCACTACACAGACGGTCCGGAGCTGCATTTCCAAGTTCCGTCAACATTACATTATCAATTAACCTCTAGATAATTGATTATTGACATTTGTTAATCGATTCATAAACGTCCAAGTCCGCATCTAAAAATCAATTATTTTCCACACCCTTAGGATAAACTACTCTCAGAACAGGCTGATAATGAAACTCTTCTGTGTGTGGGTTCTTGTATCTTTTCCTAATTGGATTATGTTAATAAAATAGATAACAACTTAACATGTAAACAATTCCATATTAATAAATATTTGCTGCTAAAACGTGCAACTTTTTCAGCTATCTGTAAACGGAGAGCAAGAGAGAATAAGCGTGAGCATTTTACCTCTGCTACAATGGGTACTTTCAATGTAGCATAACCACATATAATTAATTTAATTAATAATGATCTCTTTACCAGCACTCTTTTCATTCTAACAAAAGCTACTAGAAACCATTTCCCAACCATCTGACTTTAAAACAATGCTATCTATGATACAGGGAACCAGAGGAGACGCTGTTGAATGTATCTAATACTACATGACTGTCTACAACAACAAAAACTTCCACACTAACGTTTTACATTTGAAAGAGGAGTTATAACTTTGTCTGGCTAAGAAGCCGTGTTAGATACTTGTTCAGTTCACGTTTATTTACATTTCCCCTCTGGTTTAATAATTTATGATGCACTGACTATAACTACAGACAGATATTTTTAGATTACATAAAACACTATAGTTTTACCGCTTTCTTTAGCGCTCTGCCACTGATAAACATGACGATAGCTAGCTTTGTGGCTAATCTATTTTAGCAATGTGCAGCGTTAGCTGCTGTAAGTGATGTTGGAGAATATTTAAAAGTGATGACTGTTCACTATAACTGCCACACTTTCAGAAATATATCTATAATCAAGTCTTTCAACAGCATAGTCTCTGCCACTCAACTACTATAACGTTAAACATACTGCAAGTACACTCATGAACGTTTTCAGGAGAGAAGTAATGAGGACTATTTTTATTATTATATAAGTCATGTATATTACATGACAAAAGACCAACTCACCGTGAACACAGATACACTCTGTTGTTCGTTCTGCATGCTCTGGTAGACTCCGGTCAGCTGTTTGTTTAGTGGTGAGGCAGTGTTGTTAACATGGTAGCTGCACAGCGCCCTCTGGTGACCAAACTATGAAACAGTCATGACGTGAGTGAAGGATCTGTCTCTAACGCCGATACCGATTTAAATGCAATTAGCTTACATAGGCCGATAAATTGGTCAGGCTCTAGTCTGGAGGCATTTTGGTCTTCCTTCTACAAAGAGAAGGAAGTCCAAAATGCTTTTTATTTTAATGCAAGGCTGCTCTAATATTGTGTTTCCAAGTCTGGTGTAATCCCTACATTTACAGAATGTTTGCCAGTCCCTAAAATTAGTTGACTTAAATTATTTACTTCTGAGAAGATGATAATTAGATGTCCAAACTAACAGCTAGGCCTCCTCTAAAAAAGACACCTTCCATTAAGGCAAGTTTACTGTTATTCAGCACCCTTGGCACAGCGACAGTTAATTGATACTCAGGCTTTTGCTTGTCAAAACCTCTGCTGAGCATTCTATTCACAGGCTGTGAGAAGTGGTGTTAAAATGGTTTCATAATTCATGGTTCATTTTCCAACATGTGACTTTTCTATCTCTGGAATGTATTAGAGAGATTTATAAGAAGTTGAATAATTATTTGTGATCCTGAAGTACAAGGAAAAATTTCTCAATTCTCAAGGGAGGATTATTCTTTCCTCTTGAACTTGATGACAAAGTGAAGGCTTATACATTCACTAAACACACACACGCAGATATAGCTTTTTATGTTTTTGTTTGGACTAGAAAAAATCATAATTCATTACTACTGTGCAATTTAATCAAGGTCATGAGACAGTTGAGCCTGACAGGTTTCAGCTAACTCTATGCTCCTCATTGATATATTTAATAAACTGAATCAGTTGACAATTCAGCAGAGTCCAGTTAAAAATTGTAAATGTTAAGGCTTGGATTGCTCTGAATATTGACACGTTTTAAGCCAGAAGACACTTGATGCCTCACTGAAAAGTACTTACAGCACAATTTTTGAAGTAGGGATCAAGCAAACTGGACCCTTAGCATTAGTTAGTCTGACATGTCACTGATATGTAGCAAATATATAGACAGTACACTGTAAATGAAGTGTAGAAAGTAGATATAAACCCAATAAAAAACTAGAGGGAACCTTTTTATATCTCTATAAACACCTTTGAAAAGTCCTCATCCACATAGAATTTGTTTTTTTTTTTCATTTTAGGAGCATCCACAGTGTGTCTTATCTCAAAGAACATGATTAAAAATGGTAAGAAAAAACAAGCTAAGGAAGATTTTTTTTGTCACAATACAACTTGGTTTTAGAGTGAAATTGAGTGTGTAACTCTGTTCAGCTACGTAGCAGACAGTATACATTAATATAGAAGCAATTATAAAAATTAAATATTCAATTGGAGCAGTGCTGAGGATAAATTTGAGTTGAGTTTGCTCTGCAGTCTGGTGGTGCGGCAGCTGAAACTTCTGTATGTCTTCCCATAAGGCAGCAGGGTGAACAGGCTGTGGCTGGGGTGGGTACTGTCCTTTGGGCTCTGCTTAGGCACCTCACCGTTATCACTAATGCTTTGGAGATGTGCACCAATGATCTTCTGAGCAGTTTTAATCACCTACTGCAGAGCCCTCCAGTCCTGGGCCGTGCACATCCCGTGTAGTGGTGGGAATCGCAGGGTACCTCACGATATGATACACAATATATGGCTTACGATAATGATATCACGATACAGCAATTTTGCGATAATTGATATATCGCTAGACGATCCTAAAATGATGCATCAAGATTTCTGTCTTACTATTAATACAAAATGCCTGTGAAAAACTATTATCTATAAATCTATTTGCTGCAAATCCAAACTGTTAGAAAACAAAAATTTGGCAGCACACGTTTTCCCGTCTGTAAAATAAAACCACAGAACTACAGAGCAACTACGAAAAATTATTATTAAAACATTTCTTACTAAAAGGCACATAAAGAAAAAAGCAAATTCACTGAATTTACTGAATTTTTTTTGCTGAAAATACAAATTGCTGTGGACCACCCAAGTCTAATATGTACATCACATTATATTGACAACTGTTCAGTGACACAGCATTGTACTGCCCTTTCTCCACCTAGGGATAGCTGTATTTTTAGGCCACAGGGAATTTTGGGTTTGAGTTTTGACCCTTTGGGGTTGTTGTAGATAGTCAGTGTGGAGTACTGAAGTAGCAGGTAAAGACGTTGAAGTTAGTAGCTGTTTTTTTCACAGAGAGCTCAGGAAAGATATGTACTCTAAGTATATGCACAGTGTGTCAATCAGGATGTGAAGCAAAATGTGTAGTTTATGTTAAGATTATATTTTCGCAATTACGATGCTAATGTCCATTAGCACGATAATGGTAAATCCCATTATAAGTTAGCATTGAGCTAACCGTCAAAGCGCTATTTTTTATTTTTTAATATATATCGATTTGATGGGCTGGAATACGATACAGTATCATGGAAAAAAGTATGACAATATATTGCTACACCCCGAATCCCATGCCAGTTAGTGATGTTTTCAGTCAGTATGCTGAAACCCGAATGAAGGGCAATCCACACCACCGGCCTTTCTAACAATCCACGTCCACTCCCAAGAGAAGTGCATTACTATGCAATCATCTGCATTTTTTTTTAATCATTTAATTATTTTTTTCTCCATAGACAACTTTTCAAATCAGACAAATCCCAATTGCACTTTCTATATGTTGTTAACTTAACTATATCAATAATGATCTGGTCTGGTTTAAATTCACAGTAAGAAGAAAACCCTCTCTCAGAATATAAAGAATATTTTAGTACCCCCTGACTGAGACCGGTTCAATGTTCTTTTCTGGCTGTCAGGATTGTTTAGCAGTACACTGTAAACAGATTGCTGCATCCATCCTTTTTTTCTAAACATTTACCATCTCCTGTCATCCAGTTGAAGGTGTTGGCATGCCCCATTTGCAGCTGTGCAGCTATTGAAGTGTGCTGTGATGCTGATGCTGGTACAAAACCAGTAGAATGCAAAGTTGGATGGAAACATACTGTACTGTAATTCTTACTGAGTTTGCAATGGATGAAGTTGATTGATGGGTATGCTATATATACTGACCTCTTAATACACACAGACATGCAAACAGATTTCTGATGTTGACAGAACAGGCATAAATTAACTTTATACCCTCATAAAAAACAATGCAGTCTGATACAGTTTAAAGCCATGCAGGTTATGTGGGTGAAATATGATGGAACCATTAAACGGCCTTTCTTATGCTATAGTTTAAATGCTCTATGATTTACTTATTGCAGCAAGATAGGGGATTTTTCATTAGCTGTTTTCCACAAGGTAGCTGTGATAAAATTAATCCAATTAGAGCTCCTCTTAGGCTCTGTTGCATACTAATGCAGGCCGTCCCTTAGGATCTATCCCAACAGCTGCTTTGGAAACAGACTTGAGGCTGATCAGCCAGAGGTAATGCTTTCACTTGTCATTTGTTAATGTTTTACAGCCATCTTGATGTTTATGATGTTTGTGTGAGGAGAGATGAAGGGGGTAATAATGATCCTCTCACCCTTTACCTAACAACTGTAAGTTTTGCATTTTTCAACATATTCTAGCAATAATAATGCAAAACCACAGTTATTTCTTCTTGTTCCTTAGATGCAGAAGGGTGAGACTGGATGCTGATAGATACTTTATGACTGGTCAATGTAACCGTGCCTAGGGTATTTTTCTTGCATTGGGACTCTTAGCATTATAAAATCTCATTTATGTGGAAAAGCTCAGAATTCACATCAAAGGTAGTTATGCCCTCAAAATGATGCTGTTGAAGTTATTTGACCTAAAGTTGAGCTGCAGAGTTTTCCATGTAAATAAACATTTTATTTACATAGATAAATTCAGTTGTTCATATGAGTGCCTGAGATGATGTTTACTGAAGTTATCACCACAGCCTCCCACGTTTATCTGTTTTATATTTTCCTGTCTTGTTTTATCACATTTTACAGGTGTATTGTGATAAAATAATAGTATAGTTTCTTAATACAGATTTAAAAAAAGGTAGATCATCCAAACCTTGATGTCAGGCATTTATAGCCTACATAAAGAATGTGGATAGTGTGCAACACCAGATGGTCCAGTTTGGTAAAGGTGAAGGAAAAAAGCAGTATCCGTAAGGTAGTCGGCACTTGAAATATTGCAAGCTCCTGAAAGTTAAATCAGTATTTTATAAGGTCTTTGTCAGACAAACGTATGTGAAAGAAAAGCAGGCAATACACAGACATAAATAACAGGAGATGCAGGGTTTTTCCTGCATAGAGAAATTTTTGGTGCCACCCCTAGCTCGTCAAAGTCATTTTTCGTGAACTGACCAATCACAGTCTGGAGTAGACGGGATATTAGAAAAGGCTGACGCACTACAGCAAAGTTTAGAAATGCTGAACTCGTTCTGTATCGACATTTTTATTATTGAGGAGTTAGTAGGCTACTTTGCCTAAACAAATGAGAGACTAACCACCAAGTAGAACATTTGTCTTACACAATAATTGAATGACTGAAAAAAAACCCAAAAATATTAAACTGATGTATTGTCTAACTGGAAATAACATTGGGCTACTAAGCTATAGTAGCCCATCATCAAATGGTCAGAAATTCCAAGAAAATGCATAGATTTCGGTAACTCATTGGCTTTACTGTACGCGTACTGGCCATGCTTACTGTCGTGCAAAGTCACCCCCCCAAAGGCCCATTCTGAGCCAGGAAAAACCTGCGATCACATGCTACAGAAATTATCTCAAAATGATCTACCGTAAACATAAAAATATAAGATATATTACAATAATAATAGTCGGATAAACCGTAGATGAGAAGAGTTTAAGTCGACAAACTTCTCATTGGTCGGGTAGTTGCCAAAAAAAAATCCACTAAAACCTCAAACTCCATTTGGGAGTTGCTCCTTGTCACACGGACCAAATTATCAGGGGGTTGTTGCAACCCGGACCTTTTCTCTTGTAATACAGAAGTCGCTTACCGCTGCACACTGCTCTGCTGCTAACTCTAGCTGGCATTAGCTAATTAGTTGAGTTAGCAGTCCTATGAGTTAAGTAAATTAATATCATAAACGTGCTATGACTAGTGGACTAATGGCTTGAACTAACAACTACTAGTCGACTAGGAAAATATTTAGTCAGGGGCAGCCCTACATTATAACGTGGTACTGAATAGTCAGGATTATTATTATGCTCCACTTGTGTTACATACCTGCTGCTGTGAGAGAGTGGGGACGATAATTACGCACTGTAAAAATCCCGAAGAGAATTGGATGGCAAAATAACTCACTGAGCCATGGCAATGTGAGTACAGTAGGGGACGATATAACATGGCATGCGAGTGCGCGCAGCAAGCACACACTCGCACACAGTTAACTTAGGCGTTAGTAGTGTGTTAGTCCCAAAACTTTGTACAAATAAGTCAAAAGACAGTCTATGCATATTGTTTGGATCTGGTTGGTAGGGATGGGTATCGCTACTCGATACCTTTATGGTATCGGCTGAAACAGCCCAGTATCGAGTAAAATCAAAACATCGCCAGTCAAACCAGTGCTTCAATCGATACTTTTTGTAACCAGAAATTTTGTAAGCAAAAAAATACTATTTGTATGGTTTTGCTTGCAGCCAACACACAAGTGAAGAGCAGGCCTTTTTTTCCCTTATGTGCCTGCACCATAAACTGTATAGAAAAAGCCTGCATGTGTCGAATCCATGCGTGATTTTAATAGCCACTCACATTCGGGTGCGGTCTCAGGCATGTTCGCCACTGTTGCAAGTTTATCACCACAAGCTTGGCTTTCCGTTGGTTTCATCTCCTGGTATCATCATCAACAACATCAACACTTGCTATTCACATCACTTGTCACTGATCGATCGCTACTTTTCATCACATCAATTAAACACTTGTTTGGCGCACCAGTGATCAGCTGATATTACTCACGGAGCCTCCGGCTGCAGCTGTAGCTGCTTCAGGTGTATTTGGTTTGATCAGCTGGACGTGCAGCATCCGCCATCCTCTGTTTTGGCGTCTTTAGTGTACTTTAGTGACTTGTTTAAACAGACTCCTTTCTCGTTTTATACTTGTGACTGTCATTTTTGAAGGAGGTTTGCTACTCACCAATAAAGGAAAAAGCACTTGCGGAGATCTTTCAATTCAGTTTATTGATCGAAAGTTAACAAAATAATTTTAAGTTGTTTACTTTCAAGTATAAAAAATTACCTTAAATTTGTTTCCCTCAACTCATTTGGTCACATAACTATTTCACTCCTCCTCCCTCATTCAAATATTTAAAAAATCGCAAGCTGTAGTTTTTCCCCATATACTAGCCTACTACCCGGGAGATGAACTAATTAGGATGAGCAGCGATCTGATAAAATTTCCCAATTCTTTTATGTAACAGTTATTTGAAACAAGGAAAAAAATAAAATAGGTAACCTTGCTTGTCTATAACAATAATAAAAAAAAATAATAGGCTACCAGTTAAGTACTATGGCTTCAACAGGTGGCATTTTATGCAAGGTGTCAAATGAAGTACTCTTGCTATTGGTATCACTTTAAGGATACTGGTTTTGGTACTGGTATCGTAAAATTTTAAATGACACCCAACCCTACTGGTAGGGGCAGATTTGGTTATGAGCTAAAAATCTACCATATTTAAAAAATCTTAGTAGTTATTAATATTATAAAATATATTAATAAAAATGAAGAAAGGACACCACCTTGGAATCAGGGGCCAAACACTAAAATTGAAAACAGTCTCTAACGGTTTGCCCACCTATAAATGCTGATATTTGATTACTATTTTATAGGGCTGTCCGTGACTAAGGATTTACATAGTCGAATCAGAATCGTCAGGTCCTGCCTTTAGTCGAATCATGTGTGTTTTTGTGCGCGTCGTTTGCCAGCGCGCGGTGGGGGGGGGGAACGACGACACCTGGTGGCTCCGCTTTAATCTTGAGAAGCTGCAGAGCTGCATTCTCTCTTCATTCAACTTACACTGTAAATTTCCAGCTAAACTGAGGCTTTTTGAAGGCCCTTTTTCTCTCTCTCTCTCTCTCTCTCTCTCTCTCTCGCCCTTCACCGATCTAGTGCAGAGCTCTGCGTGCTGCTGAAAACTGCACGCATATCGTGGTTCCTCGTGGGTCTATTTCAAGTAGCCAGCTATAGTATTACGCTATAATATTCTTTGTGGGGTTCATCAATGGAGATAAATTATCTGAAAGTCCCACGAAGTGCAGACAACTCGCCACAACACCAGTTGGGGCTCCGTCTCTTCTGCCACTACACACCATACATGTTACGACTACACATGCACACTGACGACCACAGGGTTCGGATTACAATTTTGGATTTATTCACACACTTTAAAAGCATTTATTATTATTTATTCTTTTTACATGTTTATTTACAGCATTAAACATTGAAATGTGTATTTAATAGGCTGTATATTAATTTAGTGGGAGAAAACTGGTAGTTCTACGACGTTGAGCACCCCCATATCACCAAAATGGCCTGATCTTTGTTTCGTTGTAAAGCTTTGACTGTGAGATTGACAGTCAAATCAGGCTCCGCCCATCGAAGCATCGAATCTTTGACTATTTGGGGTCAGACCTAATATTTTACATTAATAGGGTGGACAGCGAAGGGTGAATCCAAGCACTGACTTTCACAACAAGCTGTTAATACAACACAATACACAAATAACCACAGGCTACAGTTATTTAGAAGTAAAACAGGATTTATTTAAACTTAGCTCTGATCAATGATCAGCAACCTCAGCTAATAAACTTCAATCATCAATTCTAAGCAAACAAATCATACATCAATCAGCAAGAATATGTGTGTAGGTGTCAGTGTGTGAGACAATAGAGGGGGGAAGGAGCGAGGAGAATGGAGGATGTCACCACATGGGTGGCTCGTCACACAGTGATCCAAAATGGTGGAGGTCCTCACTGAAATGGCATGGAACACAGCTGGAGTTTATAGTGCAGCTGTGGTTCTCAGATGTGTTTGTGTGGATGCACGTAAAACGCGCTGTGTTTGGAGATTAGTATAAGAAAAGAGAAAAAAGGCACACAAAGCACAGTCGGTAAGATCCTGGTTGCCGCGGCTAGGTACAATATAACTAATCCTTATACCGCATGGCCGTGGTTTATTTTATTTTTTACTTTTTCTACTGTTATGTATATTTGTCTATTGTGGAAAGCACTTTGGTCAACTAGTTCTTTTTAAATGTGCTATATAAATAAACTTGGTCCTGGAATTTAGACACGGTAAAGTATACAGTGGGGCCAAAAAGTGTTTAGTCAGCCAAAGATTGTGCAAGTTCTCCTACTTAGAAAGATGAGGTCTGTAATTTTCATCATAGGTACACTTCAACTATGAGAGACAAAATGAGGGGGAAAAAAAATTTTTTTTTCCAGGAAATCACATTGTAGGATTTTTAAAGGATTTATTTTATAGGGGGCGGCTGTGGCTCAGGAGGCAGAGCGGGTTGGCTGTTAATCGGAAAGGCGGTTCAATCCCTGGCTCCCCTAGGCTGCATGTCGAAGTGTCCTTGGGCAAGATACTGAACCCCGAATTGCCCCTGGCGGCTGTTCCGCCAGCGTCTGAATGTGTGTGAATGTCAGTTTCTGTTTGAGCACTTAGGCTCAGTGTATGAATGTGTTTGACTGGTGAATGCAGATGTAGTGTAAAAGCGCTTTGAGTGGTCAAAAAGACTAGAAAAGCGCCATGCAAATACAGAGCATTTACATTTATTTGTAAATTATGGTGGAAAATAAATATTTGGTCAATAACAAAAGTTCAACTCAATACTTTGTAACATAACCTTTGTTGGCAATGACAGAGGTCAAACGTTTCCTGTAAGTCTTCACCAGGTTTGCACACACTATAGCTGGTATTTTGGCACATTCCTCCATGCAGATCTCCTCTAGAGCAGTGATGTTTTGGGGCTGTCGCTGGGCAACATGGACTTTCAACTCCCTCCACAGATTTTCTATGGGGTTGAGGTCTGGAGACTGGCTAGGCTACTCCTGGACCTTGGAATGCTTTTTACGGAGCCGCTGCTTCGTTGCCCGAGCGGTGCGTTTGGGATCATTGTCATGCTGGAAGACCCAGCCACGTTCCATCTTCAAGGCTCTCACTGATGGAAGGAGGTTTTGGCTTAAAATCTCACGATACATGGCCCCTTTCATTCTTCCCTTAACACGGATCAGTTTTCCTGTCCCCTTTGCAGAAAAAGAGCCCCAAAGCATGATGTTTCCTCCCCCATGCTTTACAGTAGGTATGGTGTTCTTGGGATGCAACTCTGCATTGATCTTCCTCCAAACACGAGTTGAGTTTTTACCAAAGAGTTCTATTTTGGCTTCATCTGACCACATGATATTCTCCCAATCCTCTTCTGGTTCATCCATATGCTCTCTGGCAAACTTCCGACGGGCCTGGACATGTGCTGGCTTAAGCAGGGGGACACGCCTGGCACTGCAGGTTTTGAGTCCCTCTCGGCGTAGTGTGTTACTGATGGTAGCCTTTGTTACTTTGGTCCCAGCTCTCTGCAGGTCATTCAGCAGGTCCCTCCGTATAGTTCTGGGATTTTTGCTCACCGTTCTTATGATCATTTTGACCCCATGGGATGAGATCTTGCGTGGAGCCCCAGATCGAGGGAGATCATCAGTGGTCTTGTATGTCTTCTATTTTCTTACAATTGCTCCCACAGTTGATTTATTCACACCAACCTACTTGCCTATTGTAGATTCACTCTTCCCAGCCTGGTGCAGGTCTACAATTTTCTTCCTGGTGTCCTTCGACAGGTCTTTGGTCTTGGCCGTGGTTGAGATAACGAGTTCAAACAGGTGCCATTAATACAGGTAATGAGTGGAGGACAGAAGAGCTTCTTAAAGAAGAAGTTACAGGTCTGTGAGAGCCAGAAATCTTGCTTGTTTGTGCATGACCAAATACTTATTTTCCACCATAATTTACAAATAAATTCTTTAAAAATCCTACAATGTGATTTCCTGGATTTTGTCTCTCATAGTTTGTGTAGTGTACCTATGATGAAAATTACAGACCTCATCTTTCTAAGTAGGAGAACTTGCACAATCATTGGCTGACTAAATACTTTTTGGCCCCACTGTAGCTACTGACTCTGCACACAGTGTCAGGAACAAAAGCGGGTGTAAAAATACACAAATAATAATTTCCGTGGACAAAAGAACCAACAGCAAACTTTCATTCGACAGTTCACACAGTGTCAGGCCAGCCCATCCCAGCAGCATGGTACTGATGCAAAATGAAATGTGTTAGACATGGAAAAACACACAGCAATAAACAGGATGCAGGAGTTGGTATATCCCACAGAAAATCTACCACTATGAAGTTTGCAACATTAAATCAGTTTTAAACCTAATCTCTGCCCAGACACAAATGCCTTTTACTATTGTTCTTTGTAGCGATTATAATGCGTCAGTTTGTTTAGGAAATCCAGCAGAGTCTGTCTTGGCTTCGGTTCTGATGATTGCCAGGGCACTGCTGAAGGCGGATTCAACAGCACAGTGGAAAGAACAGCGGGTCGACAATAAGAGATCGAGAGTTCGGGGCTTCAGCGGTTATCTTCCTCTTGATAAGAACGGTGTACTCCCGATCTCCTTTTGCAGGTATGAGACTGTAATTAACGGTCTCCTGCAGGATCCAAAAATGTGTTTGGAAAACACAAAACAAGAGAAACAAAAAGAAAAACAAAGGAAAGCAGTCTGATCTCGACTGGTGAGTTAGACCTGCTGAAAACAAAGTTCAGCGGCCAGGAGCAACTGATGCATTCTCCTTTTATGGCCTTAGTGACATTATTGCTGCACCCCTGGGGTACTTCTTTGAAGGCTTGGCCAATAAAAACTCACAGTTTTGGTTTCATCGTAAAAGTCACACTAAGGTTTGAAAGTTTATTCATAAAGATTTTGGCTCCTTTTTTGTCTTGTTACAGCTAAGCTTGTGGCCTACATGTAGGCCTCTTTGTTTCCGTAAAGTTAGGTCATGACAACTTGGAAAAAACACTAGATGCAGACTACTTGTTTACAATAAGCAAATTATTGGTTGTAAATGCTGTGAAGCATTGTATATGCTACAGCATCTTTTAAAAATATTTGTTTTTAATGTAAATGATAAATGTTTTAGAATTATGAGTGATATAATGTAACTACTGTAATTGTAGGCGTAGTTGTCATTTTTGTGTTCAGTGTGCAGACTACCTCTTTTTTTCCTCTGAAGACAACACAATCATCATGGTTAGATTAAACGTGCTTCCATTTCCGTTCTGCCCCAGAGTTTCCTCATTCAACATCACCGTCCAATTATATTTTTTGCTTTTCTAAACTGAGTTGTGTTTAGAGCTGAGAGGAAATACAACCTAAAATACAGCCAGCTCTGACCACCATCTTTTGGAGGAATTTGTTCTTCTCCCCTCTGGGCGGAGATACAGATTCCCCAAAATAAAAACTAACAAATACAAATTTTCCTTTGCAACCACGGTAATTAATGCCCTAAATTTGCACTGAGCTTGAGCTGCCACTCAGAAGCATCCTACAGTGTTGAGGCTACCATTTCAACTTTTTGAATACTTTTAGACGAACAAATAGAATAGATGTTATATACGGTAACAGCTGTTCATGTACCTTTGTTCATGTCTTATGTATGTTTGTTTTAACCCTATTGCAAATCAAATTTACCATGGTGGAACAATAAAGATTGAATTGAATGGTGCAAAGGTGTGATCTCTCCCTGTCAAAATGTGTGTTTGTCTGTGTGGGCACACTTGAAAATCACCTGATTAGGGTTTTGTTGTTGTTGCCTTTTTGTACAGGGATCCACTTTGTTTAGTAGTGTGACTAGTGGCAGTGGCAGTTCAGCATTAAAAGCAAAATATTTTCCTTGGGAAAACAAAAGCAGTATGTGTGTTTCAGTGTTCAAACTATTTTCTTTCTCTGTCAAACAATCAAGTCCACAGAGTATCTCATCTTCAGCATCAAAAACAGAAACCCCATTCTTCTTGGAAGATTGGATCAGAAGATCAAGATCAGAGAATGCTGACAAGAATGTGTATTCTGTTTTTGGGGTGTTTTTTCCCCTTTGAGTCTTTGCATATGGGCTATGAATACTCAGTGTCAAGGAAACATACTTTTATCTCCATTTCATAATGTCAAACTCAAAGCAATTGGGGGCATACAACTGTTCTGCCTTAGTAATATTGAACATCATTGAGAGGAAGAGAGAGGGAGTGCGTTAGAAGAATCAGAGACTTCGTGAAGAGACAGCGAGTGAGCATGTGTTGGAGAAAGAGAGCGACAGAGCATGATAGAGGATGGAGTTAAGGGGGTTGGCTAAGCAACCTTGGTGTAATTTGTCTTCATGCAGCTGGCCTTTTGCAACGCCCTGCAGACCCATGCCATTTTCCCTGACAAGCTTGTTGCCTCCAGTGCAATAGGTGATTTACCTCTCGCCTTGTCACTGACCAACATCCCATTCTGGGAGCAGAGCAGAGTAAATCAAAAGTCTGGACTTCACCGTTAATCACTAATTACAGGTTGGACGGTGAAGGTTGATCCTTCCCAGAAGGCTGAATCCCTCAGGCCTCAAATCAGACCAAAACGAGGAGCCAAGGCCACTTCCTCCTCTGATAAATCTCTTACACAGGAGGTGCTGGACTCAAAGTGTTTGAGTTGGTTCCAACAGCTCAGACCCCCATCTCTCTGAGGAGTTTGTCATTCAGGTCGGACACTAGCTCTTGCTTCCTTCTTTCCTCCCCTCCTCAATCCACCAGCTAAAGCTATGATGGAGCGTGCCTAGTCTGCCCACTTTCTTCTTTAAATTCTCCCTATAACTTCACACATTTCTAGCTCCCACCCCCCACCCCCCGGGATCAGCGGCAAATCGAGTTTGTTGCTTGCAGCGTATTCCAAAAGCATTAAGATACAAGGGGGCTGTAATTGAATGGTTAGGGAGGACATTATTGAAGGAGATTTTTGTCAGCGTATCCACCCTAACACCACGAAGAGCACCAAGTGGCTGCATGGTGTTTTGATTTGCTGGCTATAGTGTTATTAGTGTCAGAGGAGGAGAGCTATCATGGATTAGTCATGCGTGAGTGATGGAAGAGATCCACTTTCCTTAATTCTTCCCTTCCTGCATCAAGGCTGATGTAATGTTTTTTACTTTCTTAAATGTGTTCTCCTTATTTCATATTTGTTTGCATTTTATTTGTTTTGGTTCTTTTTAATTGACATTAATTTAGTTAATTGACGTCAACACTTAGCCCAGTATTTTCTTACAGCATTTAACTGTTAAAGGTAACCTATTATACTGCATATATTGTAGTTCTTTGACTCATCTATGGTAGCTTTGCATGATTCAGTTCAAAAAAATAATTTTCTATCTTATACTGTCGCTTCATGCAGGCCCTCATTTCAGCATCTGTCTGAAACTAGCTATAGATGCTCCTGTCTCTTCGAGAACCAGTTACTTTGAGTACAATGTTACCTTTACCAATAGAACTGATTGGTAACTGACTGGTTTTAGTTCAGCTTTCTCTGGAAGTAGTACTTACTCACCTCAGTTTCAGAGAGTTTGTGCTTTAGCTCTATTGTTTGAAGTTATTCCATCTTGCCAGTTGAGAAAAGTCCAACAGAAATTAATATTTTACAAGTAGGATAGTTCTACAATGTCTACATTAGGGTGGATGCTGCAATCCACTTTATTGCTTGTTGTTAAAACGTCTTTAAAAATAGCTGAAAATGCTTCTTTCTGTTGAACTCGAACAGAACTAAAGTTGCTGCACCATAGCCTCACTGGATAAAATACAGTTTTAATGAGGAACAGGGAAGTTTTGTTCCCTGTTGTTCTTCAACAGTTTTCATTTCTTTCCAGTTATTTTTTTTCTCTGTCCAGATTGGCTCTCATGTCACCCCTGCTGACTGCTGCTGTTGTGTCTTTATTATATACAAACAGCTCTTAACTCATCAAATGTGTTACAAATTATTACTGTCGCATTATGATGTCCGCACGGGAAATGTTTCAGTCCTTTTATGAGTTGGTTATTGCTTTTCATGTGACGTTGAAACCCTTCCTTTTCTTGATCAATACAAGTAGAATCTCCCTCCGTGCAGTCCATCACAAAACATTTTTATCATCAACCAGTAAAAGAGACTGACTAATGAATGAATAAGTTCTTGTTAGCTTTTTAGAAATGAAAGACTGGTTGGTTTATTGATGAATGTTTGAACTGCTTTCTCATTTCTTCTTTTGTGTAAGTGAGATGATTTGGTATGCGTAATAATAATGTCAAAGTACTATAGTTAAAAACTAAATAAAAAGAGAATCATCCACACACAAGAAGAATTGAGTTTAAAATGACTATTAAATCTGAAGATCACATACATGTACACATACACACATATATGGCAGTGGACACTGCAACAAGAACACCTTTAATATAAAGTATATTACACTCTGCAATAGTCTGGCAATATACACTGGCTTCATGGAGCCGATCTTACATTTTTGTCAACTCCATCACAGGGGGGTTGCCTAACCACTCTTTGTTTTTGAGGTCAACAGTAATGGTGTTGCATCAAATTACATTACACTGGACAGGGCTGTACGTTAACTTTTTTTGCACCTAGCACTGTTGCTACAGCAGTTAAAAGTTTTGTAGCAAAGGTCTTAAAGTTGTAGCATGAGTATAAAATGTTTTTTTACCATCTCTAAAAACAACCACAAGTAGTGCAGTCTGTCACTTTCACAGGAATGTGACTGGTAAAAGACAATGTTGCATACAGGGCAAACAAAATGCAAACGTTAACAAGAAATGTTTTCAGACAAACAGTTTCTTTATTTTCCCATAATGGTAAATTGGGGGAACATAACATCTCTTGCTATACAAAACATTAATCAGTACATTTTTATCATCATACATACAGTATTATGTATATTAAATAAATTTGGATCATACAGTATATGTAAAGTTTGTGTTCTCTTACTAGTGATTTACACTAACAAACATGGGAAGCAGTGTAAGAACTAAAACTAGAATCCAAATGATTTCTTTGTTCTTTAACAGAACACAACAGATTCAAGTCATTGGTCACAAATAGGGTCTGTGGGCAGGTATCACTTAAAATGACTGATTATACAGGCTATTCATTAAATACAAAACAATATTTACGAACAGACCTTACAAGATTTAAACCAATAACTCCTGTATTTTTTTTACATGATCCGTTTTTAAAATTACCCGTCAGGTAAGGGTTGTTTCCTCAAATCTTTTCTGGAGCCTACTTGCAACAGAACAAGAGCTGCTGTTCCTCATCTAAAGTGAGAGGGGAATCCTTTTTCTACTCTGCATTATATCGATAAATGTTCCCTTTCTTTTAGACCTAATTTTCATTTGGCAGTGTAATTTCTTTCTTTCTCGCAAGCTCGTTTGGGATTTGGTTGAAAACTTGAAAAATACCGCTTCATTTTCTCATCATCTAGCTTTAATCGCTGAGGAAACAACATAGAGACAACTGTACAGGAATTATCGGAATTGTTGTTGAATGTATGGACTTTACGCAGCCAGGGACATGATTTTTATTCGCAAGATAGACTACAACTACCAAGTAGAATAGGGTAGATTTATTTATCATTTTACAACACTGGGTTGTCTAACGAGATGATTCATGACGGCAATGATTCACCTCACACACAAACAAGCACACAAACTCTCACCTCACACAAACAAGGGGCTCTATTTCACAGCTGTATGCTATTGCGGTAATTTCATTCATTGCACATATGTCAGACTGTACAGCCCTGCTGTTAAGCAGAAACAGTTTTTTTTTTAATAATAAGAAAATAGCAGCCTGGGTAAAAGTGATTTTGACCTAGATTTTAGGTCCATGTGTACCCGAAACTTGTGTGTTTTCATGCAGAAATGCTAGAAAGTTAGAATGATATTATTAATATAAAGTGAAGATAAAAATAAGAAATGAAAATATTAAAAATGCAAATGAACTGCTGATTATGCGCTCCAAGTAAAAAATAACAAAATTAATGGTTAAAGCACTTTATATGTGCTGCTAAATGTATTTTTAAAAACCGATTTATAGCGGGGTTTTTTGTGTTATTGATCTTTTGTCAGTTTGTTATATTTTCAAATCAAAATAAACCGTTAAATTCATGTTTTTTTTTAACACAACACCAGAGCAAACTAATGCCTCACAAATTACCACAGAGTTGGATAGTTGGATCAGTTTAGAGTTATACTCTACCCAGAAGAAACGGCTGTTATTAATCCTCTAATTTTGATGTAATCCTTGCAGAGCTTTGCCCGGGCTCAAGAAGGGTTTCATTGGGCCAAATGAGAGATTAGAAGTCTTAACTCGGAGCTTCCCACTGAAAAGAAGTATGTGTTGTCTCATGGCTCCAGTCTGATTGGCCTGGATCAAAAGGGCTAGCGGAGTTCACAGTTCAAAGAAACAACAAGTGGAGCAAACACAGCAAATGAGTTAGAAGGTTAAAAAAAGCATTCAGAGGGCCATTGGTACAGGGCCGGTGGAGTCATGCTGTAATTGAAGGTGCTCTCATCCTCATTCTCTGGGTTGTGGCAAGTGAACGCTGTCTGCTGGACCTGCTCTTTCATTAGGTTTTGTATTTCATGCCCTTAGGAGCAGAACAAATTGAGTCTCTGTTTCCTTTTGCTCTGTTGCTCATTACCCTAGAGAAAGATTAAAAAGCATTCTCTCATAGCCCGCATTACATAATACCACCAAAGAACGAATGAGTGTACATTGTACTCATTGTCTCATCAAAATACTGGACACACAAAAGGCATCAACCAACCATAGCCATGCTGACCTCTCACCAACCCACTTCGGCTTTTCTTTGTGGCAATATTTGCTGTCAGTAATGGCAAAAAATTTTATGTAGAGAACACAACCACATTTCATCATCACCAGTCACACGTTTAAAAACTTTTAGGTATTGCAGGAATACTGAATCGAGCAAATCACTGACTCTGGTCGAGGTCTAGGGCTGTGTGTCCATGGGGAACCTCTCTGGCAGCGTAGGCTTTTTTCCCCTCCATGTTACTTTCATCAGAAAGGATGCACTCCTGGGCTTTTACAACAACGCAGAGAATCTACCTTGTTTTAAAGCCTCAGAACACTGAGCATGTTAAAAATATTCCAACTTCTAGTTACAAAGCAGTGTGCTTCAGATGTGATTTCAACAGTCAGCAGACCAGCTGCACTAGTGCCTCCCAAAAGTGTCTGTTTTGTGCTTTAAGGTATAATATAAGAGGTACATAGTGCTGGATCCTCAGAAACAAATAAAGTAGAACTTTCTAGTAACATTACCTGAATTATGCAAAGTATTTACAGAACATTTAACTTAATTCCTTCCTATTACTTTGCAAATTGCAATAATTGTGCTGCCTCAGTGCATCTTTAACCAAAAAAACATCTGCCTCTATTTCACAGCAGCTTCTAATTGAGACACTCTTGAATATTGTATTCTTGTTCTCAGTAAGAGAAAAATGTGGGCACAAAATGAATATCTGTGAGTTTATTCCTCTGAATTATGAGCTGCTACAAGAAAGAGAGGTCCATCATATTTCAGATATAAAGTAAAGGCAGACTCAGACTTGTTCAAGCTAACTTAGTTAAATTAAAAGTTTTACAAAGAACTGGAAATGTTGCCACTTTTACTACACAATATTTTTAATGTCCCAAAACTTAAATTGAGTTAGTCCTCACGTTCTGTCATTTTTCCTCTTGTCAACAGATGTGTACCTACTCACCCTTCCGGATGACCAGAAAGTGAGCGTCACCACCGTAACAGTGGGCCAGAGTGCCGTAATGACTTGTGCCATCACAGGGGAGCGGAGGCCTCCTATATTATGGAAGAGAAACAATCAATATCTGAACTCCTTGAACCTGGAAGACATCAACGTAAGAGCCAGCTGCCATCACACTCTTTGATTTCTTGTTTATAAATAGATAGATGGGTGGATAAATGGGTAAATAACTAGGATACATACGTAGATATGGTATACCATGGACACATGATACATTGGTAGGTAGATAGATACATAATGGGATGTATAGTTGAATGGCTCTAACACATGCAGTGAACAGGTATAATTATTGCTTTTCACGTTGTCAAGCATCATCAGTTCTTAATGACTGTTTCAGAGCCGTCCCCTTTTTTGCAAGCTGTAAATTTCAGATAATTTCATACTATATTTCTTTCTCATCATATTTCAACTTTATTTTTATGGCAGTGGCTCAGATTGTCAGCACATTTTATTTGACTGTTGGCGCTGGCTTTGTATTGTAGGTCTGACAGTAATCCAGGATGTCAGTTTGTGTTCTTGGTTTCTGTGTTTAGAGACTGCTAGGAGGGACAGGGATTTCAGACAAAGAAAGAAGATGAAGGGGGATACCAAAGGGGTTCAGCCCTAGAGGATGGACCTACTTTTACAACTCAGTGAAAGACTGTGTGTGTGTGTGTGTGTGTGCGCGCACGTGTATGTGTCTGTCTGTGTGTGTGTTAATCCGCGTGCACGGCCCCAAACAGTGCTCTGTGTCACTTTCATTCACATCAAAAGGAACAGGGACACTTATGTGTCGAGGTACAGAAAAGGAAGACCTCCTTACCCCTTTTTTCTCTGTGTGTCAAAGCTGACCAAGATGAGTGCGATACTGCTCTGCATAATTAAGTCAACACTGTCGCAGTAGATAAAGGGAGACCCAGCGAAGCCACTAATGTAACATTAAATGTTGATGACCCTTAAAATGAGTAAGAGGCACCCAGCTGTCGCCAGTCATCCTTGGCACCATCAACTGGCTGTAGACTAGCACGCTGGTTCTGGTTGCTGGTGAAGTGTGATTCCCATAAAGATTGGCGCCAGCTCTGTGAGATTATTTTTAGGTTGTGCATATGTGTAACATCCTCTCCACCATTTGCCTTGTTTAGTCATTTCCTATAATATGTTTTGCTGTTAAGAAAGATGTATGCATGTGCTGGTTAAGCAAGAAAAGAAATGTCAAGTCAGATTATGTCTTTAAAACACTCTGAATATCTTTTGGAGGATTTATGGGAGGTACAAGGTCTTATAAGGTCAACGCAGGCTTTGATTTTTTTCTTTCATGTGTTTTACTTATTTCTTTTTTTACAAATTAAGTAGAACTAGTTTTTGTTTCATCTCTTGATATTGCCTGAAGACGCATAGCGGAGTTCAGTGTCCCGACCAGGGGTGGTCTTTGTCTGCACTTCACACACGTCATCAGTTTCCTGGTGACTAATATCAGATCTTGCACAGGTGTATTTTCAAATGAAATGTCCACTCATAGATGAAAGCTTCTGCTGTCAAATGCTGTTCAGTATATCCATTATAGCAAAAAAGCCTTGTCTGAAGTTCATCAAAGCTGGGATAATTACAGGAGATAGAGCAAGGACTTGAAATGAACTATTATCCTTTTTTTCACCTTTTCACTATAGAATCATAGTCTTCATTTTTCTCCTTTATTGAGACAGTGGAAAGGAGAACAGACTGTGTTGGTAATCAATCAGAGCTTGGCTTTTTGTGGTTTGCAGCCTTCATTGTCCTGGAGAAAACATCAACATTTAATTTCAGTCCAGATCACTCATAACTTGAGTTACTTGAGTTATACATCATAGATAGAACAGGGCAGTAAGAAAAATGCAACTAACAGTTTGCATTTTAATTAATCCTGAACCACTTTGGTACTCCCAGGATCTTTATAAAGCTGGTATTTAATGCTGTGGCATAAAATTACATTTTCTCTGTTGGGATGATGCCAGTGCGGCTTCATGAAGTGAGACTGAGTTTAACTACAACAGGGACTAATCTGTCACCTCAGACTGAGAGAACTCACTGTACATTGACCCTGGAGGTCTGCGATTGTCAGATTTGATTTTTTGGTTGGTGTCTGACAAAGACTGAGTTTACAACCTCTGCTAGTGCACCGATTACCTCCAGAGCAGCTGCAACACTGAACACAACCAGCAAGTGAGTCAGCATGAGCAGTAACAGTCTCTTGTGACTCATCAGGAACCTGTGTGTAAGCCATGCAGCACGATGAGAAACTAGCAATGGTACACAAGCGGCACACCAACAGCGGCTTAATCCAGATTTATTTTTGTCTCTCTAACTTCCAGTCAATCATTGTTGTTCCTTCCAGAGAAGAGAATGGATTTTGTCTGCACCTGGCATCCACAGACTAATTCTAAATTGCCTTGCAGACAATTTCTGTATAATTGCTGGCTGTTAATATTTGTTAGTATCCACTGCCAGCCTTAATTAGTCATATTCCTGTGGGTACACATGGGAGGTTTATGCATTCTAATCTCACAGGCCTTCCCAGTTTAGAATGTGGTTATTTTACAAAATTTTGTCGACATTCAGACTTAGCAAATCGCACATTAATCCCAGTGGTGCGCTTGTATCCTGGAGTTCAATAATGCCTCTCTAAATTTTGACAAAGCAGCTTACTGTAATTCCATGAAGTTGACAGTTGCTGGCTATTGCATCATCATCCAAGGCTGTCAGTATTTCAATCCTCCCTGAGTGGCCGAGCCAAAGACACAGTTGTGGTGTGCGTGTGTGTGTGTGTGTGTGTGTGTGTGTGTGCGCGCTTGTGTGTGTCAACACTCATGTTTGTGCTTAGGGATGCCGATTCAGTGGTCCCAGAAATGGTTTTAGAAATAAATTTGATGTTTTGCAATTCTTAAAAAGTTTGGAAATCCAACAATGTCAAAATGTATTTTGGAGATAGACTGTGAAGTTTGTATGTATTCATCAGCTACTTTTTGGGGTTATGCGTCCCAGTTGGTAAATCAGCTTGCAAGGTCACTATAAACATATATCTGATTTAGAACCAATATCTTCGAATTCAATCATGAAAAAACATGTCATCATTAAAAATAGAAAATATGTTTTTAGGACTGCAGCGTCAACAGGAATAGATATAACTCAGGAAGCAGTGCAATCTCAGTGAAATCTTTGTTTTTCTTCTTTCTTATCTTGTCCATTAGAATAGGTGTTTTCTCTCCCATAAAGCTTTGGTGCCTTATTCTGGTGGGTTTCAGGTTATCTTTGCATTGTGGAGATGGACCATAAGTAACATTAAATGCATGTGATTATTTATAAAATTACATTCAGTTTTGATCAGTGCATACCGGCTCATGTGATACAATTTTTATAATTTCTGTGCAACATTATACAGCAGATAACACATGAATCTTACTGAATCACAGTGGCCTGTTTTAATTTTAACTTCTATCAAGATGGGGTTTTTTTTGTTGATTTGTACTCATCTGTACTTCTCATATGTTATCCTGACATTAGATCTACATTGAGGTATATCCCACGACAACGTCAGCAGTGTTGTCACCTATCTTCTTTCAAATATGTTTCTTATACCTTAATGATTTCATTGAGCTAAATCTCTGACTTGTTTTTCTCTCCAACAGATCCCGTCCCAGGTAGGGTGTTTTTTTATCTCAACAGACTGGCATTGCTTCACTTTTCACTTTTTTGCTTGTTTGTTCCATTTACATAAAGCCCACAAAGCTAGTGAGGAGCCTACAGCAAATGCATGGTCACAAATACACAGGCTGAGGTCATTAAATAAGTAGAACATCCTGCAAATGAATTCCATAGCAACTGCATCAATTGCAAAAACAATCTGGCTAAAGCAAAGGACCAAGGGTAATCCTGGTGATATTGTGTATTTTTGTAATTGTCAACAAATCCGGAAACTAAAACCAACCATGCTTTTGCTTGGTCTGCTTTCACTTCCTTAGCCTGTCTGTGACTCTCAGCCTGAAGCATTTTCATTCCTATTAAAGATGTAAATCTTCAAACACGGGTCATAAATATAAACTTCATTTTTAAAAAAGGCTAAATAATTTCCTAAGCAGCTGGGTAGAAGAAACAGCAGAGGCTGTGTTCATGGATGTCTGTGACGCAGAGAAATAAGCTATATCAAGCTTTACATAATCAGGTTAGTAGTATGAATACATTGTGGGTTTAGGTCTTTAACTGTGAATAAAAAAATATAGAATATCACCAGACTTGCCCTTTAAGGATTACATTTGTTAATTGTAATACCAGAAAACAAAATAACTTTCTGCAGAAATTAAAGCATCACACAAAGACTCAAAAATTATTTGCATATGTTGAGAATTTATACTTGATTTGAGTTAAAAGCTAATGTATAATTTCCATCAGAAATATAGTCTTCCCACTATTTTAAATGGCAGCTTTACCCTAACTATAAGAAAAACACATTTCACCTACCTCTGGTGGAAACAAAGCCATGCAGATAGTCTTGGTTTTATGACAAGATTTTTAGATCTCTGTCTCAAAGGAGGTAAACAGAATTTTGTTTCTGATGCTCACTTACTTGGAAATGTCCCAATTACTCTACATAATCTTGCACTATCAACAAGGTTTGCTCTGGGATTTTGTTTTTTTTGGGGGGGGGTTAAAAAGTAGTTCCAGTGTAAACTGTTGAGGGGGACGTCCGTGGATGATGCAGAGTAAAGGCGTAAAAAGTTTCTTGAAAAACTCATGGTGCTTAATCTTTTTTAAATGTCATTTTTCAAAGCTGTGAGCACCAAAAATAAAATGACATTTAGCTCCTTTATATTGGGGTGGAGGCAGAGATTTTAGCAGCAGAAATCTCATACATTGGCACACACAATACAACAATCTGTGTAGCTAGATACTCCATGAGGTAAGTGAGAAAATGTGATTTTTGTAATTTGGGTAAACCAGGCGTTTAATGTCAAACTACCCCCTGTTTTTTAGTTGTGTTGCCTTGATATGTTTTCATTGTGGGGAAACCTGTTTCTGTCACTGTTTTTGAGAGGAACACAATATGTTGAGTGAAAATACCCTGCGGTGTGTACAAAGTTTCATAAGGCCAGGCTAGAAACTTCTACAAAGGCCATTTTCTGAAATGCCTCGTCACTACCATAGGTTAGCTATTCAATGAGGTGGCTCTTTAGTGTCCTTTCAGTGGTGGCCTGGCACTGACAGCTTTATTAATTATAGTTTCTTGAGGGCTATGGCCTATTTGTAAATCCACCTCTACCTGCCCTTGTCTCCTTTCCCTCTGAGTAGTTGTACACTGGCCTGCTTAGTCTGCAGAGAGCTGGGTGCTGCTGATAGCTGAGGTGAGGGTGGTGTGGCGAGGTGGAGGAATCATGTCGAGCCTCCGTCGTGGCTCGTTCCACCCCTCTGAGTTTCATTTCCCCCCCCCCATTCATTTTTCATTTAAGAAGGTGACACAATATGCTCTCAGCCCAAGGGGCCAAAACGCACCATCGATTTCCCCTCATATTGTGAAGCTCTGATGCTTCACTCAGCCTGAGCTGTTACCAAACTCGTAGGTTAGATCGGCGCACACCAAGGCGAACTGATAAACACACTGTATGCCTGTAAACACGATGGCTGACTCTCCTCGCTTGTCTGTAGACATTTAAGGGGAAGCTGAATGCCAAGATGTAAACAGCCAGCAAAGATGTGAACGAAATGTTAAAAGCTGTTTGAGGAAAAGAGGCATTCTTTTGTTATGAACTTGTGAAAGAGGACTGGTAATTAGGGCTGCTATCTTTTTTTCCTATTTAATAATATAATGCTGTGTTGAGTTAAAAGAAAGGAGGAGCATGGCACCAGACTCATGGACATTCTTAAGAGCAAAAGTTCACACCACTAAAAGATATCTGAATGATTTTTTAATGCATGGCAGCAATAAGGAATGAACAAGTTTTGGCACATGGCCTTAGAGGGCACTGAAAAAAAACCTTAATGAAGGCTGAATGCCAGAGAATGTTCATTTCTAAAGAGCAGCTGTACATCAGAAGTGGTGAAAAGCTTTTATTGTGAATTCAGGCAGTTCTTTTGTTCTAAGTAGTCCCTGAAGATTTAAGTTAATGTGCAAAAATGACTTTTTTCCCCCCCTCAAATTAAGAAACACATTTAAACTTAGATAATTTTTTCCAATAAAATTAGAATTATGTGAAAATTGACTAACATTGACTAACAACTAAGACTGATTACTATACCAGGGCCAACTTAGGAGTAAAAGTGAAGAGTAAGACATATATGAAGTGTCTCACTTCTACTTATGGCAAAGTATAAGAGTAACCTTTCAGAGTACTACTTAAGTGATAGCGCACATACAGTAGATCCCATGCATTTTCCCTTACCTTTAATGTGTTATATATATCTTTTTTGTGCATGTAACAGGTTTGCAAAGTGAAAAAAGCCCACCCCAATGGGAGTTAACGTCCCACACTATCTCCCACGGAAAACACTACTCCTGAACTGCCTGAAAACAGCTCCATTGTAGTCCAGCTGTTGCTTCCGTAAACTATCTGCATCCCTATGTAACACGCTTGCCTAGCGGCTATTGTGACACACTGGTGGAGAAACACACTGAGCTACAGCACACACAGTGACATGTTTAAACCATGTAACCCTTTTCTGGTACAACCCCTAAATAAAATTGTAAACCTGAAAATGAGTATAATATGACCACTTTATCAACAACCTAATATATATCTAATATATCAAAGTATAAATAGTGGGGCTGTGATGAGTTCTTGTGCCACAACCCATATTAAAACAAGACTAACGCAATTGACACTTTTCACAAGCTGTCACGCCACACATCAATTTTCTCACTCAGTGAAAAACAAATGTAGAACTGATAACGTCAACTTCCAGCGCAAATCATTTCCACCCAGCTGATGCGACATGGCGTACACCACAATAGTAATGAAGTAGAACCTGTTTCTCGCTGTGAGTTTGTCACAGAGTGATAACGTAACTGGTAGAGTTTTGCAATATAAACACCAAAAAACTAAGGTGCAAACTTGCTCTGTTTGGGACTAAGGGCTGCACTTTATCAGAGTTGCAGAAGTTAAAATGTATGGGGGGTTGTAGTGAGATCAATACAGATTGAGAGCCTTATATTCTGTTATATTTTGAATTGCCACCTGGATTTTTTGTTTCCTCCTATTTAAATCGGGTTATAGAAAATTGGCTTAAATGAAAACAAAAAAACCCACTAACTTTAGCATGAAACAAGACCATAGGTGCAGATAAGGACAATGCATGGAAAGAGATTGTGAACAAAATCAGTGCTACCCTAATTACTGTTGTTTTGTATTTCTGAATTACATATTGCTTGAGGTAACAAATTATTCATCGTGGTTATATTGTATTGTCATTCCAAAACATGTCTCAGAAGGTGCGTGTTTGCCTCTCTCTCTGTACTGTAGCCATTTAAACCCCTAGAGCAGTGGTCGGCAATAAGTGGCCAGCAATAATATCTGGCCCGCGGCCAGATTGCTTTGATAGCAGAAAAATAAATAAATAAATAGCGGCTGGTGCTAAAATAGATCTCGGATTGTGCCAAATTTTTGTGCTGCAATGCTATATGACTTTTACTTTGAAGAGTTCTGAACGACATTCAAAAGAGACTCTGGCTTGCTTGAGCCATCAGCCGTCAGTAAATGTGTGATTGGAGTCCCCTGAATTTCCACAGGGAAATGAAAATAAGTCTCCACAGGTTTATGAAATAGGATCAAACGTTGGGATGCACACAAACTGCAGCACATGCTTTATTGTGAGCATGTGCAAAAGTGTCCTTATAATCAAATTGTTTAACAAGAGAGAAAAAAAATTCCCACAGTAAGTTGGAATCGATCCTGCGACCTTCCAAACGGGAGTCCCGTACTGTACCAACTGAGCTAAACTTGCACACGTATGAATAGGAGTAAAAGATGTTTACCTTTCACTCAAGTCAAAAATGTAGCTTCTAGTAATAACAAAAATATGGACCCAGAACAGAAAATGTAGACTTTATTGGAAACAGTCAACACCCCCTCTTTTCTATGCCATTTTTATAAAATTTTTAAGAACATAATACCACTGTAAGACTTCATAGTACAAAAAAAATCGCCACAATGACTTGTCAAGATGGCTTTTTACTGCAGCGTGATCTTAACAGGGTGGCAGACATGGGTTTTTCACCAGACGTATTCATCACACCGACACACCGTCAATGGGCTCATTAGCTTTGGGGGCTTCTATCTGTGTTACAGCTGAATAATGTATTCTCGTGTGTTGCTCTCTTTCCTTGTCCAGCACCATTTTTTTGTCTTCACTGGCTTAATAATCACAACACAGCATGAATTAATCATGTTTCTGCTGGTTCTACATAAGTTAACATCATGGATAGGTTTTGGTTTAATTACATGTTTTGTTTTGCTTTAAATAGGTCACATGAGAATTGAAGTGCAACATGTTTTGTGTGTTTGTGGGACATGCATGTTAACAAAAGGGTAACATAGCAGCATACGTTGTTTTGATTGTCTGTGTGACTGCAGCGCTATATTTCCCTGTTTTTGTTTTGAAAGCAGCTAACACAGTGTAATTTCTACACTAATCAATTATAGCCTCAGTCCCTTTTCATCAGATCACTTTCATCTGATTGGAAAAATGACACATACCAGAAAACAATTTTTCTTAACTGTGATTCTGACAGTTGTTTTCTGTTGCACCAAATTGCTTTAAGTTTTGACTTAGATTGATGGACAGTGCTGTACAATGTGCCTTTTTGGACTATTGTTATATTTTTCATTTTGTATCCTATGAAACATGTTTATCTTCTCATCTGCACACGGCAGGCTTGTTGCATTCCCACCAAGAACTCTTCATTTCCAGCTTCACACGCCTTCAACTGTTACTGCTGCATCAAGACCACAAATCTTTTCTCTGTGTTTTTAAGACATTTTTATCTCTTTCTCTCTCTGGTAGGACTTTGGGGATGATGGCTCACTGTACATCACCAAGGTGACCACGACTCACATGGGCAACTATACCTGTCATGCTGAAGGCTACGAGAAACTTTTTCAGACGCACACTCTTCAAGTGAATGGTAAGAGGGTGCAACAAAGACAGAACACACTATTTTGTTTAAATTATTTCATTATCTGTACAGTACTGGTCACTGTGGTAAAAGCCTCAGATTCATTCTTTATTGTCCTCAGTGGAGGAAATTTGCTTTCATAGTCTGTACAAAGAGCACCTTCAATATGAATTCTCCACACAAACTACGCATAGTACACACACATATAGACATATATGGACAATATACACATATCTACACATAACATATATGGACAATATACACATAACACAAAAGTGACCATTAACTTGACTTGAACGCTCTTATAGCGCAGGGTGCAAAACTTTTTCCGAAACGTGCCTTTTTGTAGAGCAGTGGCCTAACCATAAACTACAAGTCTCCTTCCAAAAAGTCAATGTGAAAATAATTTTTTTGTCTGCTACAGCATACATATCTTCTCTGTAAAATAGGGCCCAACCGATATGGGATTTTTAAGACCGACACAGATTTTGATATGAGTTATTTGTAGTTAAGAGACCTCACCAAGATAACATGACATTATGCGGTTTAAAATTAAACTTTTTTTTAATAGTACTTTGAACAAAAGTAGTAGTAGTGTTTTGTGGTGTTCCAAACATGCGTGTGTTGCCAACAGGGGAGTTGCAGAGTGCCCTCTGGTGGGCAAACAATGCAGTGACAACACTCATAACATGATTGAAGGATCCGTCTCTCAGTCATTAATCGGCTGTTATAAATACCAATACTGATTTTTCTGCTTGTATGGGCTGATAATATTGGCTCGCTGATTTATCGGTCAGGCTCTACCAGAAATACACTCATCCTTTCTTCTCTTTTGGGGGAAAAAAATCTGAAATCAAAGGGGGTACATTCATATTTTTATTTTTTGGTTTCATAAAGGCGTCCCCTAGTTTTGCAAGTTAGATTTTACAGTTTAAAAGAACATTGATCAACTTTATTTTAATAATGATCCAGATATTCCGACTGATGTCATTCCAACAGACAGTTTGCAGCAACAACAACTAAAATTAAATGTATGACTACTTGACAATAAATGCTTGATAAAGCTCAGTTTGTGACATTTTACTGCATGTGTACTTCCGTTTAGGGGTTGTGAAGGTACAGTCACACTAGTGTCACGGCACAGGTAATGCTGGTAAAATAATTTGTTAATTTTAGGGGATTTAATTACCACTGTGCCTAAAGACTGTACCAGCAACTAACAGGTCAAAACATGCATAAATGCCTTTGTTGTCAACACAAGAAGATATGAGGGCCTAACCAGAAACCCAGGTGAGTTTGGCTAGCTTTCTGCCATCTCCCCACTGTTTGGCCGCCATGTCGCAAACTCAGCTGCACGGCAGCCGTCTATTTTTCATATCAACAGCTGTACATTGGCTTCAGTTTATTAAGGTAATGAATAGATGGAGACAAAATCTAAACCAAACCTAAACCTCCCTTGGCATCTGCCCTCTGGCAGCCTCATATTATATAAGACCTGATCTCTTGAGATTGACAGCTAATCAGAAATAAAAAATGACAACCTGTGAAACTAGCAGCAGTGTCTGTTGATATTTATTTAGTCTCATTCACTTTAATTCAAGTCCAAAAGACTGATGAATTTAAAAAAAAATGCTATTCCTGTTCTGATGTGATCTTTGGCTAGGGTCCACTAGATTTGGAGGTAATTGTAAACCGTTTTTCCACTCTGACCTGTGAATTTTACAGTCAACCAATAGATTTCCCATAACACAGCCTTGATGCCCATTTTTTATGGAGAATATTTTATTTCACTTCCAGCTAATTGGTTTGTGATAGTTGTCAGTATGGTCAACGTGCCATTTGAATGCTGAAACAGAGACTGTATGGAGAGAGCAAAGGTGTAATGGCTGGACTAAGATTTAGAGTATGTGTGAATAAGTTTTCTCCCATACTGGTACTAATGAGTCGATTGTGAATAAGCTCCACATCTTCATTACATTTGACAGACAGATAATTCATTATCATTCTTCTAAGATATTACTCCAAGGTTAATTGTAATAATATACAGGTCTTATTATACTAAGTATTGTGTTTACAGAAATGGAGTGAATCTCATGAGGCCGACTACTTTTGGTCGTAATTGATACTGAAACTTCCAGATGACCTTTTTAAAGCAGACTATGAATTTCACATTCTTAGTCTGGGTGAAGTCTCGAAGGACCAGCTAACACCCACATTTTCAAAAACTCAATCAAGAAACGGCTGAAAGAGAAGGAAATTCTGAGAAACTGGATTGAGAATGCTGTCCATCACCCTGAGGCGTCATGAGATTGGCAAGATATACAGTTTTTAGGAGTTTTATTTAGAAGAGCTGATGACATTTAGACTGAAGGCACGTTTAGAGAAATGTTTGATTTCCCTGTGAAGCGGGCAGAGAGGTTTCTGTTTTGTGAGCTTGTGCAGTGTGTTGAGGATCATTCAGGATTTTTGGGCTACCTTCCCCCCACACACACATTAACTGACTCATCAAAATATCCCTCATTGATTTTACACATGTAATTTGTGTATTGTCCATGTTCTTTTATTGGCAGTCTGCCTCTTTGTACTGTCTTGATGAAGACACTGCAATGCTATCTTTGTTGTACACTACCATCTTCAAAAATGTTGATTTTGTTGTAATTATTAGTTATCTTGAGCATGTCTGCTCTTGTTGTTTTATCAATAGATCTTTCTTTATAGCAGTAAGCCCACTTTACCCACAGGAATCAATAAAGTTGCATCTAATTTGTACTGTGGCTGCAAAGTTTGTCCACTCTGCCAGCCACTTTAACAGTAAACAAATCGCTGTTTGGGGTAAATTAATGAAAGTCTTGGTTGAATCGTCAAATAAACAAACCACGTCTGCCGTTGGAAAAATACATTTAGTTTTCCACCCTGGAAAGCTGCACGCATTTTGAAAACTTAATTTTAAATATAACTATTTCTGATGGGTACAATAACAATATAGGTCCTAATGTTGTGTTTACTTCTGCCTGGCAGCATCATCTTTCAAAACGTAGCTCTAGCTGTTTGCCTTTATTAATGATGCACATACATTACTGATGCAGGATACATGCACAGCTCTAAGTCGATGTCATTTTGCCCTTGATTTTTTTGCCCTTTCACTGTTTTTAAGAAGATCTAATTATCCCCTTTTAAGAATTACCACCGTATCCTGCTGGGGAGTTGTGTGCCCCTGTGGCCCTGGCAGTCGTGTTGTTGGGGTGAACAGCTCCTGGTAGGGACTTCAAACGAAGGTGTGATGTGCCTGGTGTCCGAGCCTAAATCCACGGGGCCTTGTCAGAAAGTAATGTGAGACTGCCACCATGTAAGCCTGCAAGGTTAGTTGTAGGTGGCAATGGATGTGGTGTGCTGATCCCTGGCTATAAAGCTGCCCCTAGGGACCTGGAATGTCATACTTCTTGTGGGAAGGGGTGGGGGTAGGTGGGTCTAAAGTTGGGGTCATTACAAGTATATATCCAAGTAGATAAATAGTAGTTGAGCTCACCTCAATGCACAGCAGCGGCTCTGGAACCAGAGTCTGTGCTGTTGTGGTGATAGCATGTTGGAGTTTTCCCCTGAAAGCAAGAGGGTCGCCCACATGTGACTGCATGTTGCCACGTTGCAGAGAGGACGGCTCTGACTGTTGCTGTACCTATAGCTCCGAAAAGGAGTCGAGTGTGTGGGTGTCACCAGGCAACATCATAGTTTTGTTAGGGGGGGGTTTCGATAACAACAAAGAAACTAAGAGGATGAATTAGGAGGAACTATAGCTAAAAGAATTAGTCGATTAGTTGATCAACAAAAAATTAATCAGAACAGCGCTCGTTTGAAGAGAGAAGAGCTTTCAAGTGCTCACCAAACCAAAGCTATTCCTGCTTCAAATGATAAAATACATACAAACTAGGGCTGTCCCCGACTAAGCATTTATATACCGTAAAACTTCAATTAATAGCAGAGTCCCAAATAGCCGCCTTTCCCGTTTACTGGCCTGGTGTGGGAACACATTTTGACAAATAAACGCCTGCCTCAATTTAACGCCTGGTCTAGTTTTTATAGAAGTTCTTTGGATGTTTAAAACCTCTTAAACCCTGCGGGGTCGCCTGCTTTAGCTGCTTCTAAGCTGGTTAAATTGTTAATACAAATATTAATGTTTAAAAGTATGTTCAATATGTCTGTATGAACATGCTACACATCGTTGGATTCTCCACAATTCAGTAGTTCAGTTCATTTAAGGGAAACAACAAGACCCAAAGTCTAATTCTTATAGATTTACCGGTGTAACCTGCCTGGTACAAGAGAGGAAAGGGAAAAAAGTGATGACTGCAGTTACCTTTGAAGCGCTTGTTAAGTCCAAATGTGTCCTTACTTGATTATTTATATTCCTTTAGTCTGTAAGGGTCCACCCATCAAAATAATCAAAACAGCTTTTCATAAAAATTAATCCAAGTTGTGAATCTTGTCACGTGAAGTCCATCGCTCACTGTCTGCTAACTTCTCTCATCCTGCACTGTGTTGTTGTGGTGAGGTTACTTCAAAATAAAAGCACATAAGCTGTCTGTCAGAGCTAGAGCAAATGAATGACGTGTATTTGATATTATTTGATCATTTTTATACAAGTATTATTCTGTTTGAAATAAACTGTTTCATAGTAGTTTCAGTTTTGTTCAAAAGGAATTAAAGGCCTGTCCCAAATATAGGCAGGGTCAGTTCAGCTAAACTGAGTCTCTCTCTCTCTGTCTTGTGCAGAGTTTTGCGTGCATTCCGTGCTGCTGACAATTGCATGCACATCGCGGTTCCTCGCAGGTCTATTTCAAGTAGCTGGCTATTTAAAAACGATAAAATATTCTTTGTGCGGTTCATCAACGGTAATAAATTACTGCGAGGTGCGGACAACTCTGCACAGCACCAGTGAAGCTGGGGCTCAGTCTCTTCAGCAAGTGTTCCTCTTCTGCCACTAGGCTACACCACTGACTGTTTAAACTACGCCTCCACATGCACACTAACAACCCAGGGTTAGGGTTACAATTTCGGATTTATTTACGCACTTTGAAACATTTATTGAAAGTTTTATTCTTTTTACATGTTTATTTACAGCATTAAACATTGAAATGTGCATTGTAATTGGCTGTATATTAACTAATTGGGAGAAAACTGTTAGTTCTATTTAAAAAATCAGACGTTGAGCTCCCCCATATCGCCAAAATGGCATGATCCTTGTTTCGCTGCGAAGCTTCGACTGTGAGATTATTGTTGTTTGTTAAATAAATTGCTATATTTAGCATTCAGCATACACGTTTAGACAAGCCAATTGATCTTTTTGAACATACATTTCTTATTAATTGCTCTTCACTTCTTTAAATAAAAATACCTTACACAGTCTAATACAAATGCCCATAATTTAAATGTAAAATCAGAGATGCCACAGTAAACATCTGACATATCTTGTTTTTCAATATATTGCTCTACCCTCATACTTTATAAAGTAATGTTCATACAAGAAGTATCACAAAATCATAACCCACATGGACCACATGAACAAAATGGAAATAATTCTTAATTTATATTGTTTTTTAAAGTTTTTTTTTCATTGGTCTTTATTCTTTTAACCAACATACACTCCCCTCCAAAAGTATTAGAACAGTAAGGCAAAATCCTTTGTTTTTGTTGTTCACTGAAGACATTTTGGTTTAAGATCAAAAGATGAGTATGAGACAAGAGTTCAGAATCTCAGCTTTCATTTCGTGGTATTCACATGTAGATGTGTTAAACAACTCAGGACATACCACCCTTTGTTTGAACCCACCCATTTTTCAAGTGAGCAAAACTATTGGAACATGTGACTGACAGATGTTTCTTGTTGCCCAGGTGTTGCCTTTTAGGTTGATTGTCCAAACATTAAATAGCTCTGCATGACTAGTCTAAGTTTTCATCCTTGGTTCAAACCTATAAAGACTGCATTTCCTGTTAAAGAGGATAAACCAACATGAAGACCAGAGAGCTGTTTATGGGAGAAAAGCAAGCCATTGACAAGCTGAGAAAAGAAGGAAAATCGACCAGAGACATTGGACAAACATTGGGCATAGCAAGCACAACAATTTGGAATGTCCTGAAAAAGAAAGAAACTACCGGTGTACTGAGCAACAGATGTCGAACAGGTCGGCCAAGGAAAACAACAGTAGTTGATGACAGAAATATGGTGAGAGCTGTGAAGAAAACCCCCAGAACATCAGTAAATGACATCACCAACGACCTCCACAGTGCAGGGTGAAGGTATCACAATCCACTGTTTGAAGAATACTCAGAGAGAAGAAATATAGAGGCCACACCACAAGATGCAAACTACTCATCAGCAAGAAGAATCGGAAAGCCAGATTGAAGTTTACAAAGTAGTACAGAGATGAGCCGCAAAAGTCCTGGAACACAATCTTATGGACTGATGAGACCAAGATTAATCTCTACCAATGTGATAGAAAGGCCAAAGTGTGGAGAAAGAAAGGAACTGCTTATGATCCGAAGCATACAAGCTCATCTGTAAAGCATGGTGGAGGTAATGTCATGGCTTGGGCGTGCATGGCTGCTTCTGGAAAAGTCTCATTCATATTTATTGATGATGGCAGAAGCAGAATGAATTCAGAAGTGTACAGAAACATTTTGTCTGCCAATTTACTGAGAAATGCATTGAAACTAATGGGGAGGAGGTTTATCATGCAGCAGGACAATGACCCAAAGCACACTGCCAACAAAACAAAGGACTTCATCAGGGAAAAAGTGGAAGGTTTTAGACTGGCCAAGTCAGTCACCTGACCTTAACCCAATAGAGCGAGCATGCATTTCACCTCCTTAAGAGGAGACTGAAGGGAGAAACGCCTGCCTCAATTTAACGGCTGGTCTAGTTTTTATAGAAGTTCTTTGGATGTATAAAACCTCTTAAACCCCACGGGATCGCCTGCTTTAGCTGCTTCTAAGCTAAAGCAGGCAAACCCCGAAACAAACAAGAACTGAAAGAAGCTGCGGTAAAAGCCTGGAATAGCATCATAAATGAAGAATGCAACAGTTTGGTGATGTCGATGGGTCGCAGGCTTGATTGAGGCAGTTATTGCAGGCAAGGGTTATGCCACCAAATATAAAATGTTATTTACTTTAAGACTATTTGTTCCATTACTTTTGCTCACCTAAGAATGCTGTGTTCTCATACAAACGGTGATATGTCCTGAGTTGTTTCTAGATGTGAATACCAGGAAATAAAAGTTAAAATTCTGAACTCGTGTCCTACTCCTGTTTTGATCTTAAACCCAAACATCTTCAATGAACAACAAAAACAAACGAATTTGTCTTACCGTTCCAATACTGTTGGAGGGGACTGTATCTTCTGTGGATTAAAGTGTCAAAATTAAATTTTTTTGTTTCTGATTCCAAGTAGTAAATAATAAATCAAATGAAAATACCCCCCCCCCCCCCCCCCCCAAAAGAAGAAAATTAGCCCAACCTGACACCTCTTTTGAGGTAGAAAAGAAAGAGCATGCACAAACAGCATAGTGGCTGGAAATCCATTATGTTTCCTAATTTCTGACCCAGATCTTTTTTTTTTTTTAGAACAGCTCCAGTTTTGTATTCTGTTTTTACTTTTGTTTTACCCTTGAAAAATACATCAGCTATGTGATGTACATGTAAGGCATTGGATTCAGGCTCTGGACAAAACTCTTGTCTGAGCTGGATTACTCCCACAGCTCACTGGGAGGCATGAAGCTCAGGTGAGAGAGTAATCACAACTGAGAGGAGGCTTTCATCATGGTGTGTGCAAATTTGTCATAGTATGTGTCTGTGAACTACAGAGAGTGTGTGTGTACAGTACATCGTGGTGGATGAGCGAGTGCATACACAGATAGAGAGGGCACAGGACCATGTGTGATATTTTGAGTGTTGTTTACGGTTACCTGGTCAGTTTTCACAATTCAATGTTTTTTAGCAACAGCCACAAGTTCAATTTGATTGAAGAGTTGTAAAAAGTCTGCCAGACATAGTTGGAAATCTTCCAGTAGTGTGATGGCGAAGTGGTCTCCTGCCATGGTGTGTGTGTGTGTGTGTGTGTCTGTGTCTGCATGTCTGCTCATCTTCTAGAGCACCATGGCCGATGGGAGCCTTGCTGAGTGATTGACGACTGGCTGGGGAGCTTTATGATGGAGCTGTCAGCCCTGCTGTGTCGCATTCTCCTGGCAGTGGCTCTCCTGACACACTCAGAAACACATCAGAGTGCAACTTCTCTTATATCTTGTCTGAATTGAGTTTTGAGTTGAAAAATCCTACAGACCAGCTCGCTTCCTTCATTTTCATGACTGTCCAGGCAAAGGAAATGGTGATTTGCATGCAGGAATTGGGTTTACACATGCACATAGGTGGAGTGTGTAAGTGAGGTATTTTCAAAAGGCAGTGAACACACTTTCCTGTTTAGAAAGCTAAGTATACTTTCATGGTTCTCTGTAGCTAATAAGACTTTTAAGGACCTGGCAAAATATCTACAGTGAGAGAAGGAAGAACATTTATTGATGTCTTCAAGCAAAATACTGGATGCTACCAAAACGTTTTAGTAGGGCTGGGGCAATTCATCGATATAATCGATTACAGAAATACGTCCATTTTCATAATGTACGTTTGCGCATCGCAGTGAAGTGCTGCATCTGGTGAATGAGCTGCAGTTAAAAAACCTTGCCTAAGACAATCTAAAAGGTGGGAGTATTTTAGAGACCCAAGAGTGTGGTATTCTGCAAATTGTAAATGGCCTATCACAACAGTACAAGAGATAGATACACCCTTTAACATCTGTGTAAACGTCAGAAGGATGATGATTAATTTTTAGAGTTCATAGAAAGTGCTTCACAATTCAGGATACAATTAAAAGATTGACACTTGGAAATAATGGTTCAGATGTAAATAAAAATTGTAAAATTAATCACTCCTAAATATTTTAAAATTAACATTTATAAATGCACCTTTGATGACATTTTACACAATGTTCTGCTATAAGGTTATGTCTCTCAGGTATCTCATGAAAAACGTGTGTACGCCAGATCTAAAGTCTACATGAGCAGCACACATTCTCACCTCACATTCTTCCTTTATAAATACCAGTTAATGTGCTGGAAAGGACACATGCATGTTTTTGTTTGACATATCATTTATACATCTGGCCCCAGCAGGGCTGATGATGTCACCGGTCTGAACTGCAATATTGAACACCAACACCTAATGCTCTCAACGTCATGTAGAGAACATCCTTTCTTTAAATCTTTTAAATAACTTTAAAGACAGTGAAACATTTTCCAAGTCCCTGTGTTCATTGTTCAGTTTTCTGTTCACATTATGCCAAATATGTAATACAAAAAAAGTTTTTATATGAATATTTCTCTTTTATCTTCCTGTAAAATATAAAATATTATATAAATCTGAAAGATTTCATGTAAGTCCCTATCATAACTTTAAAAAAGCCTATTTTGCTTCCACTTAAATATCAGTGTATCTCCTGGTTTGAAATATCAGCATTATATCTACACTCTATACTCATGTTAGTATAGATTTTGGATTTTATTTAATAAATATATATTTTAGTTTAATAGTTTCATCCATTAATGTAGCTCATGTAAAAAAACACTTTGTAGTTAATTGCCATTAGTAGCAAACAGTGCTTATCCTAAAACTTACAAAAATTATCCCAATTCTCCTGATAATATCAGCTGAATTTGTTTTGACCTTAATTTCTTACATTAAGTATAACTTTCAGTTGTTTCTAATGCAATTATGCAACATTTTAATTTGCAGTCATCCAAAGCCTTCTAACCCTTTCTCTTTTTTTCAAATAGTCTTCTAATTAAACAGATTTTCACTATTGTTTAGCCATGTTTTTGTTCTTTTATTCTAACTTAGAGTGGAATTAAATAATTTACAAACACTTTACTGACCTGTTATCAGTGACCTGGTGCAGCTGCAATTGCATTAATAGACAGCGGTGCAGGATGTACTTTCTCTCCCACAGTCACAGAGTGAATTCACTAACATGAGCTTTTTCTCAAATAATGGGTCTTTAACTAAGGAATGACCTTCATTGAGCTATAAGTGTAGCCAGTGGGAATTTGCTCAACATTGGTAGAACTTGGCAAGTCTGACTGCCCGCCACTCCTCCTATCCCCCTGAGTAACAGTGGTGGCCAGAAGTCACATTTTCACAGTAGAGATAGGTAAGCTAGATATGGATAGACTGAATACCGGACACAAAAATCTATAAGAGCGAATACAATGCAAACTATGGTGACACAGCTTTGTAGCTTCTCAGGGTCAGAAGTGATGATTTCCAATGTTAAACAGTAGTTATAGAAACTGACAAATCAATCAAGGTTTCCAAGGTCAAACTTTAAATCTGTTAAATTATTTTCTGCATTCTTCTACACATTCAAAAGGTCACGCACACACTGCAGGTTCATACAGTGAAATTGTTTGGAGTAAAGCAGCAGAGCTTTTTACAAAAATGTCAGAAGCTGAAAGTTTAATTATTTCTCCTCTGGAGAGTTTCCTCTGTTCTGTCAAGTTTATAACTACAGATTTTGTTTGCTGCTTAAACATCCCACGATATTTTCTGTAACATCACTGTGTCCATGGAAAATTTTATATTGGCAGCAGCCTCTCTAATCAATTAAGTAAATTGTTAAATCAAACACTCATGTCAATACAACAGACAATAAAGAAACAGAAAACTCGTACTGCTTGACATAATTACATACAGGGGCCAGTAGAGGTGAAGTGTGACCATGCGGGTGCAGCTCTCTAAATCTGAGAAAATAATTTGTTCAGGCAAGTGGCAGGTCAATGATTTATACATGCATGCAGATTCAGATTTTTTCAGAGCCAATCCGAGCATCACTAATGTCTACAATTCCATTAGCCTGATAATCAAGACTAGATCAGACTAATCTTTAGCGGGTGATGTATCCATTTTGCCAGTGTCATTTTCAGTTGACAGGTTGTTACAAGCAGTTAACAGTTTTCAAAACATTCAAAAAATATGCTGATTTAGGAGCTATCTCTGTAAATTGACTTATAACAACCAGCTGTGTCCATCTCATCCACGGTTGGCACAATGCTTTCATTAATCTTGCTAGTTAGATATGTTAGAAGATGACGCCCTCATTTCTAATCACACTCTGATTGCTTGATGGTTCCTCTAACCATGGGAAACAACCACCAGTAGACACGTCAACAGATCCAGTTGAATCACTGAAAAACTGGTCTGGAACGAAGCTAATGCATATCCTCCAATGCATATTATCCCAAAATCCAAACCAAGTGATTAATACATTTGTTCCCTTCAGATGTAACATTAATATATCCCATATTCGTAATACCTTTTTAGAAATACAACATCTTTTGAAAAAAATCAATTCAGGCACTCCTGCTTACTAAATATGCTCAGATTTCATACAAATATTTTAACAATGTTTATTTATTTACCAACGTAGTTAGTTATGTAATTATGCTGTGTTGAACTTGGGTGAATACCTACGTAGAAACCTTACTTGAACGTTTGAGGAAACTAGGCTGATTATTAAAGTTTTGTCAGGCAGTGGGCCCCTCCCATCACAGATGTTTGGTTGAATTGGGTCCATGAAACCTACAGAGGACTCAATTGCAACTTCTGCTCTGCGTCAGCCAACCTCTGTATACCCAATTACAGCACTGATAAGACCTGCACTTTCCTACTCTGTAATTACACCTCTACAGACTGCACCTACACTTTTACTGTAACCTATCTGACTTCTATAGTTGCGTTACCACCTCTTATTGGATCATAGTCAGACATCTTCAGCACAAAGTATCAACCAGTTCCATCTTCTCAAATCACACAAGCAATTTACACAAAAAGAGATGTGATGTCGCTGTCATGTTGTCCATTTTCTATCAGTCTCAATAGCATCAGAAAATATTCCTAAATACTGTATTGGCCTTGCTACCCTGTCTCCCTTTAAAGGTAAAAACTAATTTTTGCACCTGTTCTCACAAATCACACAAAATATATAAATACAAAAATAAACTTTAAAATGATATACACATATATATATATTTTTTTTTAATTGACAAAGCCTACAGGTATTTCTAGTTCTATTTTACCATCTCAAAGAGAATCAGTATTAACTGGTGGATTAGTATAGTAAACCTCTGGGAAGTAGCTGTGGAGTTAATCCAGATAATCTTTCTCTTTTCCCTCACTCTACTACTACACCACTATTCTCTTCTACAGAGAAAAACTGTTAAATGTATAATGGGGCAATTAATTTAAAAATTGAAATCGCAATATGGCCAACTGCAATATCCAAATTGCAGGAGCTGCAGTTTTTTGATAAAGGTAAAGCATGTCAACACATATTATAAATGAAACATCGGGGTGCTACAGAGATGCCATGGCTTACAAATAATTTTCTCCAGACAGAACCATGCTTGTTTGGTACAGACCTAAATCACATCATCATTTTTATATTTTTTTCCAGTGAAAATGAAATGCAAAAATTGTCATTCCCACTAAAATCATTACTTATATTGCAATATCTGTCAAAATAATTGCAATATGATTTATTGATGATGATTGCATATTGTTCAGCACTAATGTGGAAGGACATATGTCAGGAATATAAAGTTAAATGTAAGATAACCCTGTTTTTTTCAAATGCAGTAGGCATAGGTGTGTGTGTGTTTGTTTTAATTCCAACATACTAATTAACACAACTTTGTGAGATTGCCTGAGAGGTTTTATTAATGAGGTGCTCAAGGGAACGTGGCCGATCTATGCGGCTGTTGATTAATAGGCTGCATGCCATGTGTGCAATAACAGCCCCCCACACACACACGGACAAACACATCCTGCTGTTAAGTCTCAAAGATAGCTCTTTAATCTCTGAACTTTAATCTCTTTATTACACAGAAGTTTGGTCAGATCATATATCCTCAACTTAAAGGCTGCTGATAATTTGGCCATAAATTTACAATACTAGGATTAATTAAATTTATTCAAAAACTGAGCCGAATTAAATTCTTCTATCTTCAGCCTGAGTGATGACTATTTGCCTTGCCTCGTCTTTATAATGAGTACATTTACATGCACTCTAGTATGGTAAAACTTCAATAGCCGAGTCCCAAATAGCTGCCTACCCTGTTTACAGGCCTGGTGTGGGAACACATTTTGACAAATAAACACCTGCCTCGATTAAACGCCTGGTCTGGTTTTTATAGAAGTTCTTTGGATGTATAAAACCTCTTTAACCCCACCGAGTCGCCCACTTTAGGTGCTTCTAAGCTGCTTAGATCGTTAATACAAATACTAATGTTTAGGATCAATATTTCAGTATGGACTTGCTACACATCGTTAGATTCTCCACTGTTCAATCATCAGTTCATTTAACGGAAACAACGAGCCCCAAAGTCTATTTATTATAGATTTACCAGTGTAACTGGGACAGTAGGAAAGAGATGAGGGAGAAAAAGTGCCGACTCCCGTTACCTTTGAAGCACTTGTTAAGTACGCTCATTAAGTCTGAATGTGTCCATTCCTTGATTATTTATATTCCTTTAGTCTGTAAGGGTCCACCCATCAAAAGAATCAAAACGGCATTTCATTAAATTAATCCAAGTTGTATTGTCATGTTAAGTCCATTGCTCTCATCCTGCACCCTGTTGTCGTTTTCGTTATGTTGCTGCCTTCAAAATAATAACACAAAAGCCGTCTGTCGGTGCTAGATCAATGATATTATGATGATGATATTATCTGATCATTTCACACAGGAAATGTTATCACAAGTAATAATCATACTGTCTGAAATAAAAACTGTTTCATAGTAGCCTATTTCAGTTTTGTGCGAAAGGAATTAAAGGCCTGTGCAAATATAAGCAGGGCCAATTAAGTGATTTTAGCAAATAACAGCCTGGGCTATTAATCAAAGTTTTATGGTATTCTAGTTTTGATCATATTTGGCAAATTAACCTGCTCATTCAGGTCCATTTATACAGCATGTGATTCTAATTATTCAGGTCTCTCATTGTGTGCATCAGTGCAGATTAGTCTTTAACTCCTCCACATCTGATGTAATTTCAGTATTGACTTACCTGTGATACCTCAACAGTCGAGGAGGAACTCAGTTTTCTGGCTACATGGACGCGACTGCAATAAGTGTTATCCTCTTGTTTTTATTATTAATTAATTGTTTTGCCTGTAAAATGGTGTTCACTTAATTTTCATTTAATAAAGAGGAGAGCAGCAAATCCTCACATAAAAAAGCTGGAACCTGCAAATTTGTTTGCCATTTTTGCTTGGAAAATAACGCAGATGATTAATCAATTATCAAAACAGTTGCCAGTTAATTTCCTTGGGTCCAACTAATCAACTCAACTAATTATGTCAGCTCTAATCTTCTGCATTACTAGAATCAGACTTTCAATTTCATTTCATTGTATAGATCAAAATTTCAGAATTTATCACCAGATTATTTTGTTTAATTGATTAACTACTACATAACTTGGGGAGTTGAATTCAGGGCGCAGTTGCAAACATGGCAGAGAATGTATTATAATCCAGGACCGGGTGTTTATATGCAACAGTATCCCAATTATAAACCATAGCATATCCAGGTTTCTCAAAACCAGGATTACATGTAAAAAATAATGGTGATTTTCCCAAAAACCTGATCATAACCCCGGATGCTAGCATTCATGTGAACACACTCAATGACAAGGTATTAAATGTATAATGGTTGTGTATAATGGATAGGACATGTTTTGTAGACAGCAAGCAGGATCTCATCATTTTAGGAGAAAATGCAAGACATGCAAATCACAAAATTTACATACTGCTTTAAAAGTACAGACAGTAGAAATATTTAATGATCACTGCTCCTAGTCATTCAGGAAGATTGATGTACAGATGCAGCTATAGATTCAAACTTTATTCATAGAGCAATTTCACCAAACACAGCTCACACAGTGATTTATAGTAAACACAAAACAGATAAAACCAGAGAAAGAACATGAGCTGCACACACACGAAGAAACAGGGCCAGAGCTTCTGTATGCTTGTACTGGCATGTGTGAGGATATTAGGAGAGTAGTACAAAATAATTTGTCTCCATGTGTCTATCCAGTCAACCTTTTAATACTGCTGAGGGGCATCGGAGTAACTGAAGTGTCTCTGCGACTGTGATTGGTAAAGTAACCTGGGTGCTATAAGAGCCCTCGTTGGCCCACTGTGTACGGTACGGCATGTTGGCAGTCAGGTTGATGTGAGCTCCAAGCCCTGAAGTGCCGTGGTTACCAGATGGCCGTGGCAACAATCTTCAGTCCTTTCACTCACCTGGCTGAGTAAAGACTTCCTCTAACCCAGTGCCCACAGGAAATGGTCTCTACAGCACGTCTGCCGTCTTTGCTTCTGCCAAGACTCTCGTTCCACTCGTGTCTCTGAAGTCTGTTTCAGAAAGGAGAAAAAAAAGAGGACACTGATTTGGGCCACAGAGGCTATGAGGGATTGCTCAAAACAAGATGGCAAGATAGAAAAATTTCATGTCCCTACTTAAACTGCTGCCAGGTTGTCATCCTTATATGTGACAGACTGTTGTAGACGGAGTCATGCTGCTTTTTTATGGTTGCTCTGTAAATAGTTCATTGTCGCTGTCCAAGTTTCAGTCACCATTTCTGTGAGAGTCTCCTCAGATATGCTACTGTCCTTTTGAACGGTTTTATCATTGTTATGCTATTCAGACAAGGCTTCTTCCTTTAAAGGATTATTCAAATTCATTCTTTTGATATTTTCCATGTTTTGTGGAGCAAGACTCTTAACAAGTTAGCCCCTGGGTGTAGAGCAAAACTTGTGGCACATTCTCAGCCAATGCATAAATGCATATTATTAATGCATTTGTGTGTTTTATTGATTTATGTTGATTTATGGTTCTTGGAAGTACAGTATGTAGGAGAGGTTTTATTTGTTTGTTTTTGCTTCAAGCTAGGGTAAAAAAAAAAAGTGACACTCCAGCATGACAGTGGCGCAGTGTGCAGAAATGTGTAGTCAGCTTTGGGAATGGTTTGCAGAAGAGAGCGACATTTAGTTTGTGCCTTTTCTTTTTGTGTGTTTTCTCTGCTTGTATCCCCTCATCTCCTTCCTGACAAAAGGTTACATGAAATCAAGCAACCAAGCAAAATCGGTAACACCCGAACAGAGATCCTCTCCCTTATTTGGTTTGTTTGGCTTCACAGAGCACATTATCCTCATCTAAAGGCATTTAGCATTGCTGAAAATACACTTGATCCTATGAATAGTGTATGCTAATAGCAAACCATAAGTTCAGGAATTGGCATCCTCTCTGGAAATTCTTGTTCAACACGGTTGCCACACTCCTCTAGTGGTACTAATGTAAACAATATTGTGGGATGTACTACATTTATTATTTTTTCCATCTTGGCTGTCTCTTTCTCTTTTTCACCATATTTCAGTTCCTCCTGTTATCCGAGTGTACCCAGAGAGCCAAGCCAGGGAGCCGGGAGTTACTGCCAGCCTTCGCTGCCACGCTGAGGGCATTCCCAGTCCCCAGCTGGCCTGGCTGAAGAACGGCATGGACATCACAACCAAGCTGTCCAAACAGCTCACCCTGCAAGGTACACAGAAGTCAAGAGTTTACTGCTCACTGCATGTAAACTTCTATAGTTTTATTCCCACTACTTCTACTTCCATTATTATTTTTACTACTGCTGTTACACCTTTACTGCTACAATTGCTCTTACAATTGCTGCTAAAAGCACTGAAATAAATTTCACAATTATTGCTACTTTAAGACCTTCACTACTATCACTCTTAGCAATACTGTTACTGCTAATAATAAATAAGTTTTTATATGTGTACAATGGGCAATACAAGTAAGTTTAAGTCATCTATAGATTCTTAATGTTGGTAATTAGACAAATTTGGTTTATTGTCCAGCTCCAGTATCAAATATTCTCAGGCAAAGTTTTAAAGTTCCAAGTTATAATTCTTTAAATAAACCATAAAGCCAACTGCTTTTCCACAAAAACGCTGAACCAGAAATCTGTCCCAGGGCTCAGACAAACACAGAATTTGGCAGACCTGTGCCACATTCTCACTTTGAAGTCCTACCGTTTTGAATTCTCTAAACCTCCCAACTTCTTTCTAACATATTAGAGAACTGTTATGTAACAGTAATGGTAGCGTGGAAGTCGCCTTTTATTTCTTTCTGGAAGGCAAACTGTCTTTTTCTGTCTGTTCCCTCTGTTGTTCCTCAAAGCTAATGGAAGCGAGGTGCACATCAGCAATGTGCACTTTGAGGACACCGGCGCTTATACCTGCATCGCCAAAAATGAGGCTGGGGTAGATGAGGACATCTCTTCACTATTTGTGGAGGACTCTGCACGCAAAACCTGTATGTATTAGTCATGATGTCGGTGTCTGTTTTTATTCAAGGGGTAATGGAGCCATGCAAATGGAGCTCTTAATAATTTATACTGTCAGTTCTTAATAGTTTATATCCTGTGATAGAATGATAGAGCCTTTGTGAGGGAAGTAATGGTGATACTATCTATAATCTCTTCGTCTCCTGGTTTGGAAGCAGGAACAATTGTTCATGTACCCCTCCATCCACTCAGGAAGACATAAATTCAGATTTTATCTCCTCTATGTCGGGCTACACTGGGGCTGCAACTACTAAAAAATGCTTCATTAGTGCCAAAATAATAGGTTGATTAATTGATTTGTTAGTCAACAGAAAATACATTTCATATAAAAAATGCCAAACATTCACTGTTTGTTGCCTCTCAAATGTGAAGATTGTAAATTGAATATCTTTTGGTTTTGGCCTGTTAATAAGACAAAAGAGGCATCTGAAGATGTCACCCTGGGCTCTGGCAAATTGTACATTTTTCGGACATCTCTTCCTTACACAATTTATTGATTTATCATAAAAATAATGGACAGATTAATTGATTGTGAAAATGAAAAGTAGCAGCCGTAATGTTCATTATCAATTAATCGCTCTTAATTTTCAATTAAATAATCATTTAGTCTATAACATCGTCATAAAGAAGTAAAAAATTCCCTGAGCCTAAGGTTAATCTTCAGAATGCATATTTCTCTTACAAACAGTTCAAAAAGATATTCCATTTTCAATTATATAAATCCGAGAAAAATATCAAATCTTTTAGGGTGAAAACACTCGTAAAATATTATTGATTATCAAAATTGTCAGTTACTTTTGTGTCAGTTGATTAATTGACAAATCGTTAAATACTACCGTCTCCAAACTTTCCTCTCAATCATCCACATCAGTGATTTTTGGCACGCATACTAATTGATTAAGGCGTTATTTGGCAATAGTCGCCCATTGTCAATATGTAACTGTGTAACATTAGGGTTGTGACACGAGTAACCATATTCAAATGTGGAAGCTTTTTTTGACACAAACAATCTCCTCTTCAACCCTCTCTTGAATAGAGTCTCACATGGTAATTAACTTTGACCTTCTCTGAAATGTCAGAATATGTCTTTGGGGTTCAATACCAGTTGTTAGTTTTCGGTACGTTCCTGTGGGTAATTAGGGTTCCCAAACAGCACACTTAGGAACTTTGCAGTCGAGTCACACATCTCACATGTACACAGTCCCACACCCCTGCCAGACCTGACGTGCTTAGATATCGTCCCCGTGGTACAACTTCCTCCACCCAGCCTGTCACACATCAGAGGATCATGCTCGGCGAGGTCAGAAGTCACTCGTGTGCTTTGAAGCTTTTGAAGCTCTACCCTGGGCCAAAATGGTACTAGGAGTTGGATATTGCAGACCCTTCTTAGAGTGAGCAACCCCACAGGACAGGAGTTCAAAGGAATGTCAGCAGAGAACCTGACGTGGCTGCACTACCACATTATGAAGGGTAGAGAGAAAAAAAAACAGACTTTACTACACTGTTGTAGTCTGGCGACTATATCTCACTGACTGCATACTTGACCCACTCTAGTTTTCCTATGAGAATGCCACCTTTATTCAGAAACTAGCTAAGTGAGCAATGGAAGCTGACTGTCTATTAGTGAGGTATGTTGAGCCTAAAGCAGTTTTCAGTGTCAAGAAGGTGGCTCTCTTTGAACCTGGCTAGATCACCATGGTAACTTATACTGCACACCAAACCTGCTCTGGAGGAGGTTTTGGTCAGAGTTTCGGACGCTGTAAATACCCGCCCTTTCATTAATTCTTTTCTTGACAATATTCTCTGAGAATCATAGATTCTTAGCTGAAGGAATATGTTAAATGTGCAAACCTGTTAAGCCGTACATTAGTAATGCCACCAAATCTAGGGGTGTAATTACAATTGATAGTTTTCACGTGATGTCATGCTCCAAGGCAAACACACCCTTGGAGGGCAAAAAATTACCTTATTTTCTATATAGAGTTTTTTGTTTTTCACATCCCAAACAGACAGCATAATTAACACATCAAGGTCAAAAGTACATATAACTGTCACTACTTTTATATGCTTTCATATACTCGGCAGCGTTGTAGGGTGAGGGATTCTCCACAAGGTAAACGTAAACATCACCAAAGTCGAGCTGTGGCAGGGACCTGCCGGTTTTTAACGGCAGAAATATGATAGCGGGTGCTGTATGTGGATCGTAAGTGGCCAACACTTGCAGTTTGTGTCCATATTTTTCTTTTTCCGGAGTTGAGAGGTGATCCCAAGTCCAGGAGTCCAGTGTGAGCTGCTATCTTGGTGAGCTGTTCTGCCCTCCAGGTCACCGCGCATGTCACGTGACCCGAAACACGTGTTGGTTTTTTTCCCACGTGAACCGATTTTTTTCCTGTTTGCTTCAGGTAATATTAACACTTTAAATTTTACACAGCATATCATCCAAACACTAAAAGAATGATGACAGCACAGCAACTACAAACTACTTTGGATGATGCTTTTATACTTGGACCTGATTGCTCCCAAGTCTGTTTTACAATGCTGGTAATGCAGCTAATATAACACCAATTTGAAAATTTGTCTATTGGTAATTATCACAGATAATATTAAATCAATAAATTTAACCAAAAACTTAAGTGATTTCCATGTCTCCTTCATAATGGGACAGTGTCAGACATAAATAAACTTGTTGACAATACTGCTTAAATATCCAGTTTAATGTTTAAGAGCTCTACAATGTGTGTAATCTCCACCACACTGTAGTAGGCAGCACGCGATTCGTCCATTTTGTGTGGAATGGAGTCAAGACGAGTGATGCCTGTTGAAGAAAACAAGGGTTAACAAAGATTGATAACCACCGTTGTGATACCCATTATCTCTGATTGTTGTTTTAGGTTTTGTCAAGCCAGCTAGTGCAATGAAAGCCTGGCTATGTCAGACTTGCTTGTAGTACACCCCTCTGGATTGGCTGTCTCTGTAATCCTGAGGCTAATGTAGGATTGAGCTCTCAACTGCAGCAGCAGTTTGGAATAATTTTTTGTCTGGCCTTACTTGTGTGTGCTGGTTGTCTGATTATTAATGGTTCTTGTTCCTAGGTCTCCCATGAAATGGAGATCATAATCTCAGTGGGACTACCTGGTTAACAATGGCAGTGAAGAAACAAACATGTTAACTTAATACAGCTGTGTGCCATTGTTAATTATTATTTAACAACAATGGGGGTCTATGGCACAGATGTATAGTTTATCTGGCTTTATATAAATAGATGATATTTGTTAGTAGGATTGTTGGTTTTGATCTTTTCATGTGATTCATTAAAAATAAAAAAAGTATAGAATATCCCGATGAGTAGAAATGCAAACAAGTGAAGTCTGGATAAACGTACCTACTATATGTGAACTGTGTAAAAATTGTCTTTGGTCTCACCCTGGAAAATGTAAACACAAACACATCAACAAGATGAAAACATCACATTAGCACAACAAGAGACTAATTTCAGGTC